>NC_054547.1:31437474-31797474 GCF_017654505.1 Polyodon spathula | reverse complement strand
GAACAGAGCAGATTAGTTCAGATGTTGTAGATCCTGCCAAAGATTTCGTACACTGTGTTGTGTTGCGCTGCCATTGCTGGTAGTGTCACGTGAGCTGTTCAGTGTGTTGATATGTAAACAAATCCTGTTCGCCTGAAGAGCGTATCAACTTCAACCTCCGTCTCAATCTCCTGCCTGTCACTCAGCAATGAACGCACGCACCAACATGGCAGACAGCTACTCTGTCACAAACATTAATACCCTGTATCTTTCTAAACAAGGGATTTATGGGAGCTCCCTAATAAAAGCTGAATCTCAGAACAATAATTGTGTGAATATAGTAATTGTTACAGCTGTGTTTAATGGTATTTAAAATAGGATCCATTCATCTGACTGTTTACATATTCGTCCTCAGATATGCGATGGATTACTTTATATATAATCAATTAAAAAAAAAAAAAAAAACATTCCACAAAGACAAATATAGAGCTTCTGTATATGTTTGTTCTTTGTGGAAAGCTTTCTAGAGTGTCAAGTATCAATGAGACAGATTTTGAAACATTGCTTGAATGTTTAAAGCAAACCAGTCTAATCAGTTATGCTGTTCAGTGTCACTGTCTTGGGAGTTTAAAATACTGTTTTAGGCAGAAATCATTTTCCAGCATTTAAATGAAAAAGGTATCTGCCTTTCTGTTGTGTCTATGTAGCAAAGTTACAGGGCTGTCATTGCATGTTTGTAAAACTGACAACAGCTATGGCAAAGTATAGGAAGAGCTACACATATTATCTAATTTTTAGCAGCTCTGGCAGAGCTTTGCATGTCCAAATCTTGAACAAATATAATGCATTCATATTTTTTGAGGTTTCTCTCTATACATATTGATTCTTTGTTTTATAACTCTTGTCGTTTCATAGTATTTTTGATCTAGGAAATGCTTGCAGAATATGACTAATAGAAATTGTCAGTTAGATGAAACAGTGGTTTTCTGTAAATGCACAAAAATGTATGATCTGTGTTAGTAACATATCTGAGGAAATACAGAATGGACAGTGAAGCAGTAAAAAGTGTGGTACAATTTATACCACGTACAAAGGTTCACTTCATCACTTACTGTTTTGTTAAGTATGTTGTTGCTATTTGTAGGTTTTTCTATTTTGTTGCCATTTGTGCAGACTGCTGTTATTTTGCTGAATAATTTCTTCCTTCATTATGCTATCAAATTGTTTATTAATGGGAAGTGGCAGTATGTTAATGAGATACATGCTTATTAGTGCATGCAGTAACATAACATCAGATTTTCCATTTTTCCCAGTAAGATTTTTCTACTTCAAAGAATTGCATACCCATTTTTTTTTGGCAGTTATTTTTTCCAATTACCATATGCATTGACTGGGTTTGGCCCTGGCTCTGGTGTGGGTCAACTGAGACTCAAATATATCACACAGTAGCAACCATTATATTGTACACTTACATTTAAAGCATAGGCAATAAAACAAACTGTAGGGTAAAGCAAGTCACTGGAAAAATAGATGTCAGCAAGTGTTTTAAGGCTACAATTCCATCTCACAGATTCAATGAAGGACATACAGTAAAGCACTGAAGTCCCTATGCGTCTCTGTGTACCACATATCATATATGGCAGGTATTATCATTCTACCACTCCTGACAGTGATGTTAGTATCAAATACTTGAAGATGCTACATTTACCGGTTTTAGTAGGTACAGATAAATGATACATGTTTTTCTTTTTTTTTTTTAATTATTATTATTATTTTTCAGCAATATTTTATAGCTTGGGCTGTATATGTCCCTTCTGAACACATTGTACATAATGGTATTGTGCTGCAGTATAAGCAGATTATGATGTTTTTTCAGCATATTTTATTATGAGTTGTCAAACTGTGCATTTTGTTCATTTTAGAAGTTTTAAAGCACCCCATAAACGTGTTTGTTGTGTCAGCTTTAGCTGCATTCAGTAAATGTTTATCAGTTCGTTTTGTAGACAGAATTTTATTCAGTGTCTCTTGGAAAAGAATAGGCAACTGCATAAAGTACACCAATGCAGAATATTTCCCATCAGCTACGTAAAACCAGTGCTGGTACCATGCTTGAGTTTAGATCCAAAATGAAAAATCTGGGAATAATTTTTGATCTGGATTAACCTGGATCTGGATTGACCTGGATTAACTTTTGAACCTCGTGTAGAATACTGTTAAGGCATCATTTTTCCACCTTTGAAACACTGCTAGGCCTATGCTCTCAGCATCTGTAGCTGAAAAACTGGTTCATGCTTTTGTTTTCTCATGGATAGATTATTGTAACACCCTGCTCGCAGGTGTCTATAAAAGCACCCTTACCAAATTACAATATGTTCGGAACTCAGCAGATAGAATCCTGACGATCACATCACTCTTGTTTTGGAATCCCTGCCCTGGTTGTCTGTCAGTTTTCGAGTGTTTTTTTTAAAAACCTTCTCTCAAATGATTCTGGGCTGTTGTGTGTTCCTCCTGCTCGTCTGTGCCCCATGAGTGGCAGGACCTTTAGTTGTTATGCCCCAAAACTGTGGAACACCATTTGGATTCAGCCACTTTGAGTGCTTTAAAATCTAGCTTAAAGACATACTTTTTTTAGAAAGGCATTTTTGCGAATGTTTTTATCTTTAGTTGTGGTGATTTGTGTTTATCTTGTAAAGCGGTTTGAGATGATTGCTTTTGAAGGTGCTTGTGGCTTTCTTACGTGTTGTTCCCGCACTGAAGCAGGCAGACAGGCAGGTGATAGCCGGAGTGGAGGCACGGAGACACAGAAGTGCAGTGAAACACACCAGCATGGCGCTCAGTATTTATTAACACATAAAACAAAAAAACAAACAATAATATCATGTGACGCTACCAGCAATGGTAGTGCACAGAGGACAGTACAAGACTGTAAAAACACTCAAATTAAAACACAATGACAAACTATAAATCAAAGGTGCTGTGAAAACAGCAGGTCTTGCAGCAGCCCCGATCATAGTGATCACTATGTTTTTATACTGACACTGCGCTGAGACACACCCTCCTGCCTGCTGGAGCAGCTGATTGCTTTCAGCTGCTGCTCCATGTAGACAGGTATTCGTCCCCGGCGGAGCGCCACAGCAGCTAAACAATTAATTACATCAATCTATTAACAACAATTAACCCAACAATATACAATAAAGTACATATTGCCCCTGTGCAGGCCACAGTGCTATATAAAATAACGTTTATTATTATTATTATTATTATTATTATTATTATTATTATTATTATTATTATTATTATTATTATATGAAATAGCACACAATCACTAAATGAATTTATTTTACTGTATAAAATGTTCTGGTTACAGCAGGGTCATTGAAAGACTTAATGTATGCTTTTCTTGCCAAGCCCAATTAGTAATAAATTGGACTTAATTCAATTTTTTTCTTTAGGACACCCCCCCAAAAAAACATCAATGGTTAAAGCTGCCACACACCAGACACAGTGCGATTTTTAAATTTGCGATAAGGTACTTTCACAGCGACCAAACACACCAGAAGCGACACCAGAGGCGATGCAACAGGTTTGAAAACTGCCAAATCTATACAACTGTTCAAAATTGCTATTGACAAAACTATAATCAAGACTGGTACATATTCGTTGACATGAGTGTCTTCTCTGATGTTATTTCAACACTTATGGCAAGAAATCATACACACCAGGCTTATCCAGTTCCTTTGAAATGGGCTCACATATATTGTCTTTCAAATCTGAATCTTCATAATTGTGATGACCTTTGTCATAAAGCTCTGGGTATTTTTGCAATGGCAAGTATTATTGTTTCCTCCGTCATTTTGGATACTGCTTCAATCTGCTTCACCACATGCATTGAAGCTGTCCTCTGATTGCTCATTGCTCAATTCAATCCTATTTATTGCACGTCGCTCCAGTGCCTCACTGGTGCCGCTCCCATGTCGCCTGTGCTGTGAAAGATACTTATGAAAAAGTTCTATTCATTTTATCGCATCACTGCACAGTTTCGCTTGCCGCATCACGTCAGGTGGGTAGCAACCTATAATTAAAAAGTCTAAACGTAAGTCAATACTGGAATCTCTCAGACCTAATATAGCTCGGTATTTTGTCAACCCCTTTAAACTAAACACCACATTGCACAAATGATCTGTGTCATTTCGTCATGGGTCTATTTTATCAATGACACAAAACTGAATTATTTTCTTCTCAATTGATTGGTGTTTTGCACAAGGGGTGCACAAAAAACTTCCCAGCACTGCCTTTGCCATCTTAAAGTCAGACCATTTTTTAAATTACTTAAGTTAACAAAGGGACCCAGCATATATACTTATACAGTGACAGCAAGGTGAACTGGTGCATGTTGAAGACACAAAGTGTATCTAATGAAGAATCTGTATTACATTGTGCAATTTACGTGTCATTTATAGGCTGTATAGCTTTTATAGATGAATAGGTTCATGTTTACTAAACTGAGCTAATGAAGACTTGAAACTGGCCTGATTTCTCTGTTTTCTTACCTTATTGAAATCTTTTCTAGCCTTTTCAGTTCAATTAGCTTTCATATGGTTACCCTGATAAAGAAGGCAACTGTTTATTGCACAGCAATTGTATGGCTCTTTGCCTGGTTACTGTAAGAGTAATCCTCACATTTTAGGTACAGTATAGGTTCGGAGCAGGTTTCCAGCATTTATATATAAATACAAAACACTATAATAGCTCTTCCACCTAAGTCTTAATTATTTAGCTGGAGAGGGATTTTACTAAATGAACAGTGATGTGTAAATGCTTACTTGTGTTAAACTAGACCATGTCTGATTTCAACATTGCTCAGTCTAATTAGTAAATTAAAAACCTCACTTCTATAAAAAAAAAAAAATCCTCAAATGCCCTTGATGCCAGAAGCATGTTGTGACTGTGAATCCTAATTTCCTGTTGAACAGGTTTTCAAATATCCTTTGATGTCTCTCGAATTACACTTTACACTGATTGCCCCCTCTTACGTTAATAGTGCACATTAATGAGACACAGGCACTCAAATAACATATAACTTGCTCAAGTGAAACAAGACGTCAGGACCTCGTTTGTCAAAGCTTTTAATTCCAGCTGAGCCATTCGCCCCAGTTCATGTGAAAGGAAAATAAAAAATGGAAGTTTTCCTTTGCTGCAGATCTTGAGACTCTACTTGAGTCTTGCGGTCCAGAGTACACATGAGGAAGTAATGGGCCAGATTTTCAAGTGTTCATCCTCTGTAATATTCCTGGTATTTTGACTGAAAAAACTGCTAGTTTTACCAGAACCAAACCACTAAGCAATATAATTCACGGTCTCTTAGACACTGGAGTCATTCTTTTTCATTTTGTAACATTTAAATATTAAAAAAAAAAAGTGAGAACATACTCCCCTATTAGATCTGGGAAAAATAAGGACAACAAAAAGACAAAGGGGCTTGTGAATAGCTAATTAGAGGTAAGGAAATTATTTAAAAATGTTATGTATAACTAAGTTGTTTCTTTCTAGTTTTGTACCGTTAACTTGTGTGTTTTGCTGCAGATCAACCATGTAGTAAACAGTATGAATGCTGGAAGCAATGATTATAAAAGAGGGTAATGGTGTTTTAATGGGAATTGCATTACTTTCAGTTAAAGCGGTTGATAAATCAAAGTGTGTAAGTAACAGATACATGTTTCCTCATTAGCCGAGGGAGATTAAAGTTTCAAGATAAATCAATACTGTTAACACAATCATGATCTAAATAGATCAAGTGGATCAAACGTTATCATTTACAAGCAAATGGAAAACTATAGGTTTCAAAACATGTGATCCTAATCACATTGCAGCCTGGTTAGGAATCTCTGGTTATAACCAAAGAACTGTGATTTCAAAAAGGCGGCTCTGTCTCTAACCATAATTTCAATACAATGTAATTACACATGCAGTGACATAGTAATTACATAGTAGATATATTGTAAATACGCAATCACATGTGTAAGTAGTGTTTTTTTCCTGCCAACATGCAACTTTTCTACACAATCTTATAGGTAATTACGGTGTTATTACAATGTTATTGTGGTGTAGTTAGATACATGTAATGCAACATGTTTAATGTTCATAACAAACTTTGAATGAAAACAGATTGCCTTCCCAGTGCGAGCTTAGTGAACAGTTAAGAGAGCCTTGAACTAGCGAAACGATATCGCAGTCTTCCAGAACTTTAGTAACCCTCCTAAGTCTTTATCGCTGTTGATTGAGTGGATTTTGCGGGACATGAATAAGTTATTGACAGGTTTTGATGAAATTGAGAAAAAAAATGTTTCATCTGTTCTGTTCTGTTTCGGCGGTGTGTGCAGCGGTGGGAAGGAAATTAGCCTGAAGTGATCTGGTGTACTTTTAAAATCAAGGACCTTGCGGATTCAAGTGTTGAGTGCTGCTTATCTTAACAGAATGGAAAGAGGGTTTATGTTCCTTCAAGATATCGGGGGGAGGGGGGGGGTGGTGGTCAGGAAGACATTTCAGATGTGTATTTGCAGCTATTATTCATTGAACTTTTATGATTTACAGGTACTGTGCAGCACCAGCTTGCTGGATTCCACAGAGTACTGGTTGCGAAATGAAGGGGCACTGTGCCGAATTGGATTAATGGAAGACAAGACTGACAATAGCTGTACCACAGTAAGTAACATTGGGATTTTCACTTCATGATTTGCTGAGCACTGTGTTGAAATCCTGAAATCAATGGTACAAAACCTATAGATGACAAATAATATTATGATCGTTATTTATTTATTTGTTTATTTTTTTAATATGTTGTTAGTGTGGTGTAAAAAAATAAAAATAAACCTTAGTAGAATGTTGAATGACTTAAGATTCGTTAATGTTGTTACAGCAGTTTGTTCCATCTGTAAATTCATTGTATATACATTTACATGACCTATATATGTATCTAGAAAGTACTAATAAATGAAACCTGGGAAGGTAGAGGGTGTTGAAAGAGGTGTGGGGTTATATTACATTGCATACTGTACTAGAATCATACTGTATACTGATTCTAATGTGTGTACAATATTCATATTATACAATTTCGGACCATGTAATATAATAACAACAACAACAATAATAATAATAATAATAATAATAATAATAATAATAATAATATATTATTATATTATATTATTATCAGGAATATTAGTAGTAAATGTAACCTAGTGGCTTATGTTATTCACAATGTTTGAATCCGTACCATGGTTGTAATTTTTATATATAAAATTGTTTTGATATCACACTTTTCATAAGTCCACTAACGGCATGGTCTGATTACTTAATAATCCACACATATATATATATATATATATATATATATATATATATATATATATATATATATATAATATATGTGTATATAGGTCGTATAGCCTTAGTCGGTTCCAGCATATCGGAATCACCAAGGACGGGGGTTCAGCGAGTTGATTTACCTGGATTCCTAACATTATAAGTGTTTTATGAACTCAAACTGAATGCAGCTGCTCAAATTGCTGGGATTTTCACCATACATAGTAATGACAAATTCTTCTGTATAGAATGTTAAGCTTTAAATCTAAATAACGATCCAGACTAGAACATTTCCTGGCTCAGTAAGCATGGCACAGATACAGACACGTCATGCGGACAGCGAGTGCTCAGGTGCAGGTGCGGTGATTTAACAGTAGTGGTATTAAGTACAGGTGCAGTGCAGTCTAGGTTTAGCGCTGGCTTGAAGCAGCAGCTCCTCGGTTTGTAGTAGCTGTTTGGCAAAGACAAATACAGACAGTTACAAACAAACAAAACTCTTCACTCACAAGTATTAATAGGTTGTGTCCTTTTTCGGTCCTAGCGGTAACCGCATCAAAAGGAACACGTTGCTAGGGCCACTTCCCCTAAATACCCTCCATCACGCCCTCTTTAGGTGCTGGGACAAATCACGTCTCCTCCAATCTATGACTGACACATCGCCTACCGTATTAAGGTGATGACTTCTGGTACCCTGCCCCGTTCCTGGATTGGACGACTTCCGACTGTCTCTGGAATGAACTGACAAACCATCCATTACGGGCACTTTGCTCCAATTATACAGTGGTCTCACAGATCAGGAGGGAGATTGTTGAGTAGGATTCATTCGCTCTCTGTCATACTCCCACATAGGTCTGTGTGTGCTCTTTAATGGACAATAATTGGAGACGCTCAGTGTAACTTGTTACTAGTATTGCATGGTGCTGGTGTTCTATACGAGTTCATTGGATGATACCAGCAGACTTATTTCACTGATTCAGACCTCTAGAGTTGAGGAATTAGATTGCTGTTAGAATTTTTTTATTTTTTAAATGAAACCTGGAATTCCATAAAACAAAGATTGCATACCAATTAAACGATCCAGAGACAAACAGCTAGAACATCACAGGTTGCATATAAAGAAAAATAATTCAATGCACGTCTATAATTATGTATTATTAAGACTTCTTCTTTTATTTACTTAATTATACATCTGTTGAAGGCAGGAAATGGTATCATTGCATTAAAACTCTCAGCAGCTAATTGCAAAGTGGTCTGGATTAATCCTATTGGTGTTATGTATTTTTTGAACATTTGTACCATGCCTCTTCCAAACCTTATATCCTTTCCTTCTTTAAATTCCAGCAAATATTGTAAATGACAATAGCTGGGATAATGGTTTGTGATGGTATACCAGATGGTTTATAGAATTTTGCATTAAATATTTAACAGTAAAAATATTATATGTAGCTTCTGAATTTGTATATTTTATTGTTTATCTCATAGATGTTTGGCAAGTCGCCAGCATGTTTTACCTTTAGAAATGTGTCAAAGCAAGCCTGAGTAAGGTATACAAATGACTGCTAGGGGTGTGCATTGGTGATTGCTTTCCCCTTAAATAGGGTTTTCAAAATGCAAAAACAGGCCACCTGCCATTTCTATTTACATTTATTTATTTATTTATTTATTTATAATGATAAATGGGGCTTCGGGCTTCTCGCCATACCCCCCCCCCAACTCCTATTAGTAAATTGAGGGATAATGATTAGTTGTAGTGATTGTGAGAGTAAAATGATTAGAAATGGAACCAACATAAAATATTTGTGAGCTAGTTTTTCTTTTAAGTCTGTATTTCAAAAATGGTTTATTTGTAACTTTTATTGTTGGGCCATTTGGGTGTCACTGTAGTTGCTGTTCTTTCTCGATGGCAACATGCTGTATTTATTCATTTTTAAAAAGGGAAACTCTGGAAAGAGCAGAATGCAGCACTGTGACTGAAACACTTTACAGAATGGTGATGCAGTTGTTATCAGCATGATATGGGATGTCGGCAGATTTTAGGTCGTTTCCAAATCATCAGTCAAACAGCTAGTGTCCAGTTTGTCTTTCAATAAATAATAGTCCAATGATCAGCAAGGAAAGGGTTTATATCCCTGCTGCATGCTATAGTTTACTTCCTCCTCCCCAGCCTCCACGTACTTTTTTACTTTATCGAACGGTTCACCTGCCCCCCCCGCCCCCCCCGGCCATGGCTTCCCTATGGTCAGCCTCTCCATTTATATGCAAGCTAATTTATGGGCAGGTGTACATCGAAAGGCAAGGCCAAAGACCAAAGAACGCAGTGTAAAAATATATATAATATAGTAGTGTTGTTGTGTAAGCTTTAATAAATAATCTATAGCATGAATTTGCTGACTGAACCAGTGGTTCTTGCATTTATTTGTTTTCATCAGTGCAAAAATACCGTAGATGTATTTTTGGCTGGGCTAGAAATAAAAAAATACAATTGTGGCTTTAATTAAGTTATATACCATATTAGTTTATCCTCGGGTGTAAAGCATCTGTAGTATGCAGTAACACAACAGAGTATGATATAATAAGATTGTCGCCAGGACTACAGAAGCCCCCTGTTCTAAATCCATCCTCACTGGGAGATTAGCTTCTTATCCCTAGCCCTACAGCAGGAGACTGCCCGACCATCTGTAAAATAACAAACTCATATTGCTATTCTGGTGCCAAGATTTCAATATATAAAAGTATGAACTAGATGGGTCTTACTGTTCGGATCGTAAAAGATTCCTTTCCAGGAGAAGATAATGTCTTTGTTTAGTCTGCCACTAATCTGTACATAATGTAGAGACATATCTTTGAAATGCCATGGCCTGATTGTATTCCACAGGCATCAGCGGATAAATGGCCTTTGCCCCCAAAAAAAGCAAACTAAAGCCAGAGTCCTGCTGGTAGGGTTTGGGTCGCAATGTGAACTGTTTCCCAGAAGATTAGAAGGTAGCACCAAAGCAGTAGGCAATTAGGGAGGAGTCGACTGAGCAGTGTTCTCGGTTTGTATTGTGCTAGTTTGATCGTCGCAAGACCCTTTTATCATGTCTGCAATATTAAAAATGCCTGTGGACGAGGTGAAACAAAAGAGGGTTTATCATGTGGTAGATAATAGTTCGAGAGGCAAATCAGATTATGAACACGTGACTGGCTTCGTTGCTTGTTAAACCTGTCATGTTTTTGTGTACGTAAAAACTCGGTAGAGGTAGAGACTATCTGTGTGTGAATGTGAGAGCGTGAGAGAGTCAGACGGCGCAGGCAGTAGGTAAAGGACAAACACTTGTAGGTTCGGGTCGGGTCGCAGTAGGTCTTATTAAAGTGGGTCGGGTTGTAGGTAAGAAGACGGTGCTGCAGTGGGTTGCAGGTTCGGGCTGGGTCCTGCAGTAGCAGGCCTGGGTCAGAAGCGGGTCATAAAAATCGGACACGCACAGGACTGATTTAAAGGTTTAACACAAGTGCTTTGTTTTAATCCACAGTGTGCAGTGCCATAGCATACAAAGTAGACGGAAGCATGAGTGTGTTTTTTCAATTGGGTACATTTGTATCGTGAACAGTAAGTAGCAAGTATCATGAAATAGCTAGACTAAGTAAACATGTCTGTAAATGTCACCTAGCTAAGGACTTTACACCATAAAAGCAATGAGAGCAAATAATGGTTAATTTGCAAATAAAACAGACTAAACATGTCCTCTGTTGCAGTTCTACATTCATTTATTTTTTCTTCTAAGAATTGCGCATTACCATTTTATATGATCTTCTGAATTGGTGTACACTGCACTAGATAATAATAAATAAGGCCTACAGTACAGTATATCTGCAAACCTGACATTTATTTTTCCTTAAATGTTTCCTCTACAAGGTTAACAAATTAAGAAGGAAAAAAATTAAATCTTGGTGAAGTAATGCTCTGGAGACCAAAGCACAGGGAATGCAAGCACGAGTTTCTATTGAACAGGGAAGTGAAAGGTCACAGTGTGTAGTATGGCAAGGGACTGTAAACATCTCTTGTACAGGTAAAATGGATAGAAAATAAGAACCTGTGGACCAGTTAAATTAATTATTTTCAGTTTAAACAACCATACTAATTTGGATTTGGAGGCTTTGGGTGTTTGGGGTTCAATTTTCCAGTTTTTTTTAATGGAGGTAGAAAACGTGTGCCATTACTCGTGTAACAATAATAATAATAATAATAATAATAATAATAATAATAATAATAATAATAATAATAATAATATACTGTGAATGATACATTCTACATGTAAGTAAACTGACATTCCTAAATATATTTTGTGGCAGCTTGGTTTAAAAAGTATTTACTGGATGTTTTTTTTTTATTTTTTATTATTATTATTTTGAAGCTGCATTTTTATACTGTCAAATACAAAAGTAAATAACGGTGTTTAAGTTGATTCACCTAGTAAATTCAACAGTTCAATAGCCTTCCTAGAGCAAATGAGATTCAGATAACATTGACAGCCTAAAAGCTTTGTGACACTGTCCTTTTAATGTCCTTTACTCCTTGCGCTTACCTGAAGCCATCATAGAAATAAAACACAGAAGAAAATGAATGTGTGGATTAAGTACCCAATACGGAGGAATACATGAACTACTATGTCTAGTCTGAAGGAAACAAGAGAGTGTTCAAATGATTCCCCTATGATTAAAGAAGATTGCTAAATGTTTTTATGAACTTGTTTTCAGCAATAGAGGTACCTACTTTAAGGGAGGGGAGGGGGGGTAATTATTGGCCATACTGTACTGAGAGCTCTGTAAATGCATGGTCTTGATTTAAAACAGATACTGTAAGACATGTCTAGCAGCTTGTCTGGAAGCTAAGAGCCAGGAGGAAGCAGACACTCATAAGTGTTGAATGGGTTCAAATGTACTAGTGAAGAAGGGTAACAGTGGCATAGACCATCAGAATGATACCTTCTAGAAAGAAAACCTGTAATAATACTACTGCATATTTAGTAGTTACCTTTGGATTTTAAAGAAAACTGTTCTTAATTATATGGAAAACAGAGGCTATCTCCTATCCTAGAAATAATTGCAGGGTCTAGGAAGCTTACAGGAATAGAAACATAAGGGATATTTATTTATTTATTTATTCATTTATTGTTGGTGTGCAATTATCAGTAGCCTCCTCAGTTGCTGATTTTTTTAATACAAGTATATTTCATTTTAAAGGTTGTAGTTGGAATAGTAATAGTGTGTTTTACTGTAGCAAAATAATTCTTGTGATATTTTTTTTTAAATTATTATTATTACATTTTTGCAGAAATGCTGCATCATTAAAAATGAAAGTGTTAAGATCTTTTTTTTTTTTTTTTTTTAAAGAACTGCTCCACAGCTTTCGTGTAGGCATTTATGTGAAAATAAACGTTCTTGTCAGCAACAGCCACATCCAGATGGTTAGCTTGTTGGAAACCACTGACTTGAATCTCATCTGACTTATTTTTAAACCTTTCTTGGACAGATATACAGCACTGTAGCAGAAAATGCATTGCTTATTTTTCTTTCCAATAATTGAAATGAGACAGATGTATAACAAAAAAATACAATTAAGATAGCGGTCTAAAGTAACACACCTTAAATCTGCTAACCAGCATTGGTCAATCTTGTGTAAACTTTAGAACGAAAAAATGGCATAACTAGCATCTTAAAATCTTTTTCTATCTGTCTTTCTTCCATTGATGCATGTTATTCCTAACGATTTGCTTGTCTTCTCCCTCTATGATAGGGACCCAAATAAATTAACCCTTCCCCAATACTGTGACCCTCTACACCTGCTTAGGCTCTTCACTGTGAGTGTATCACCATTTTCTCCTTGAGACATCACATATACTGACTGAGAGTGAAAGCTGGAACGGAGTAACATATACCATTTAGCTAAGACAAGAGGCTTGTTGGGAACCTGTATCTACTGTATGTTGTATCAGCATTGCATGCAATATGGCAATGCTTAAACTCAAGAAGTAGGAAACACTATGGGCATCATTTAATTAAGGGCACTAAATTGAGAGTTAGCGTGCACAAGTAAAGTAGTGAGCCTAACGTGCATGATAAATCCAAATTTACTGCCACATTTACTAACAGAGAACGCATTAATTTATGTGCACCATATTTGGCTCATTTACATGCCATAGTGTGCACACTAAATTTACTGCGCACGATAATGTCCATGACTACACATGACCACCTTCATAGAAAAAGACCCAGCTGTCCAGATGTATCTTTTGGTCAGTAGCTTATTGTAAAAGGTGGAGGTGGCTTGCACTGACCGAAAATAAGCAATTAACAGACACAGCACTCAGCAGGGGGCAGACATAGGCAACATAAAGTGAAACTGCACTGCTTACCTTTTTAATTTTACAAAAAAAACCTTTTACTTTCTCCTTTAATGCACATACAATAAAAGTCATGTTGTGCAATGGTGTTATTTTCTTTTTGTTCTGCGTACTCGAGAAATATTTCTTGATGAGGTGTAGCCTCAATTCTCTTTCTTGTCAGCATTTCCATCACACTGGGGAAGCCACCAACCTGGTAGAAGTCCACTTTCATGTCCTGTAAACCTGTCCTCTGGGAAACTTAATATAATTCCTTGTGAGCTTTAGGTTTTTTTTTTTGTTAATTTCATATTATTAAATAGGTTGCAGTTAAAGCTGAATAACATAGTTTAATATAAATAGTTAGTGCTGTAAGCAGTGATGTCAAACAGACGGCCCACGGAGCAATTTTTGGCAGCCCGCCCATTAGTTTCTAAAATTGCATTGATGTACTGTATCGTTTTGGAATTCTGATTTAAAACAACCCGCCTCTTTAATATAACAAGTGTATTCAACATGTGCAGTCTGCATTGTATGAGTGACATTCTCATTAAACCAATCACATCTCACAGAGGTAAAATAGCCAATCAAATAGTGCACAGGACCCGTTTCCTCACGTACATGTGTAACAGCACCCCACGCATCATTTTGATTAGGATAGCGAAGGCTTGTTTAAACTATTTATTTTACTTTGTGTAAAATTTTAAATCAGTAACCAAAAAGTAGTTTGCGATGTTACAGAATTGAAAGCTGGAGGAACACAAATCGTTAGCAAGATGATTATTTTTTCACTGAATAATTGACGGCAAGGCAATAGGTCTGATTTGCAGTGCAGTGGTTGCAGTTATGAAAGATTATAACATACAATGTCACTATGACACGCTGTATAAAGCAACGAATTTTGAGTTTGCTGGAAATGAAAGACACTATGGAGTCTCACAGAAAGGTTTTTCTGAACATTTTTTCTGAAGAAAAAAATGACAGTCCAGTGGATGCCAGTTTTATTGTTAGCAAAGAGATTGCATGTGCTGCCAGTGGTGAAAGCCTAGTTTCAAAGCAAACAAATTATCACTCCCTTTAATGTGCACAATACAATTATCGCCCTTTAGTAAATACGGTGTGAATGAAGCTCATCTCATTATTCAGAGCGGGGTTCCTGATTTAAATACATTATCATGCATTACCATACAAATCACATATTCACTCAATTACAATAGTGTGGCATAATACAACTCGTGTGCGCCATAATACGCCCATTGTTTCGTGTGATAATAAATAAAATTGCAATAATAAATATAATCATGAACGTTCACACTAATTGCAATTATGGTGCACCAGAATGTTTAGCGCCATTTTGTAAATGAAGCCCTATGTGTAGCTATGTATTGCTTCCAATGAATAAACACAGCTTGATTACCTAAACCTGAGAGTTCGTCCATTTATTTATCATGCTCAACAACAGCAGCTCTTAAAATAAGGGGAAAGTTCTCCAGCTGCTTATACTTTCATGCCTTCTGTACTGCTCATGAAACCTGAAACTCAGAGCGGTCGTCTTGCAAACGTATGCCTAGAATATATCCCTCTCCACAGATGTTTACTTGAAACCTCATTGAATGCTTGGTGAACCACATTGTCTTCTAAAATGAGACAAGATTACACCCTGTTTACGACGGTAACAGATTGACAGCAAGCTTTGGGCTTGGCACTATCTGAAAAATATGTTTTTCAGGAGAATTTATTACGTTTGATGCAAGTAGAGGTGCAACACCATAATAATAAATTGCAGATCAAATTTCCATTCTGTCAGCTTGATGAAGGCCGTCTGGCTGAAATGTTGCTCTGTTTTTAACTGTGTTCTTTTTAAATAATAAAGAATGGAAATGTGATCTCTGATCTATTATGATGGTGTTGCACCTCTACTTGCATCAATCGTGAACAATATTGGGATATTTGGGAGACTGATCCCGGAGGTAGCACCCAAGAGTGGAAATACTGGGAATTATAAAAAATATTTGGTGCACGGTATAAACTGCATGTTTAGGATAATTTATTACTCGTTACCTTCAAATTAGTTTTTTTTTAATAGACCATTTGTGTGTTCAGCTGTTCAACTCAAACTAAACATGCTCCTTCATTTCAATTTCCTGTACCGGTCTCTAGTCAGATATAGACAATATTGGCTGGTTCACAGACCCTGATGGACACTAATGTTTGACTACCTCATGTTGATTTAGATAAGATAGTCCACGGTTAGTGTAAATCGGGGTCTGCATAACCAGCTGTTAATGCATAAGATAGGTTGTTAAGTACAGTACAACATCAGCACAAACTTATTTTACTTGAGCTGTCCGCAGGATTTAAAGTAATACTTTCAGAAGGTGATTGGGTAGTGCTTGAACCCACTGCTACACAATCCCACCCGCTTACAGTATGCCATGAGCAGAACTGTGTCACTGCAAATGGCAGCAGCATCAACATACTGTACTTCTGATGTCAGTTGGACTTTAATCAGATATTAAACAGAGTAAGCTTGCGGGTAATATTTTAATTTTTTTAACCTAACAGTAGGTCATTCTGGGCATAGGTAGCTGTATGCAAAATAGAGCATGACCAATTTAGATTTGACAGAAAGGTGACTTTTGAGACTTGGAGGCACAGTTGTTTTGGGATCACAACAAGGTTCAGAGAAACCAACAACAGTTTCATGAATTTCAAGCTTAATTTGATAGATTAACAAACTTTAAATGACTCCTGAATTAGAACACTACAATGTGCACAGCCTGTTTGATTATTGTATGTGTATAGTATTATAAACTGCACAGAATTCATTTTAGTATGAACACTATTGTAATAAATGCATTATCGGTGCCTAGGATTATGTTTCAAGTTCTACTGTAGAACAGGCCTATTTTGCCACTTGGTGATCTCCTGTTAGTCAGCTTTATTTTTACCACTTTTGCTCTGTCACTTTATTGGACATGCATTGCCAGTCATCTCAAGCATTACACTTTACCTCACGTTGAGAATCGCACCAATCAACCATTTTGATTTCTCACCATAAATCTCATTCTGACTGAGCTTTTTCCTATTATTAAGTTGTTTTTTTTTTGTTTTTTTCCCAGCAGTATTTGTGTTGGTCTTGTTGTACCAAACTAAAAAGCTTTATACTTTTTACAGATATAAGAGTAAACTAACCAGCCAAATTGTTTATTCTAATTTTTTAAGGTTACATTTAGGAAAATTTACATTTAGCAACAGAGTAAACAGCTTTAAAAAGTGGCCTCCGATTGACAGTATAATCTTGGACTAGCTAATGTTACCTTAACTGGTGCAGAATTAGTATTAATTGGGGTCCAGCCATATAGGCCAAAACAAAACAAGAACATTGTAATTTATATTATTTATTTATTTATTTTTTTATGACACAAATTCCCGCTGAATCCTCATTGACCAGCCTTGCACAAAATGGTACATAGAGGGATGTAATGTATTGCTAACCAAGTGCTGAGCAATGCTTTAAAATGCATTTTTTTTGTCTTTATTATCAGTGTTCCTGCTGTATCCTTTATTATGGTGAGGATCTTTTGGTTGTTCACTTGTCTAAATGTAATTAAGCCTAGTCCAGCGCAGGTCAATGCCTGCTGGAAAAGGGGTCCAGAGCAGAAGGGGAATTTTCTAGAAACTGTACCTTTAGCATGAGCGAATAAGGGACAGTGTGTTACACAGGGTAATAATATATTATAAACCGAACACATGTTTTTGTGTATGAGGACATTTGTAAAATGTGTTTTATATTATACTTTAGATTTGAAATGTAAGCTTTATATTTAGCATAGGATGATGACGGCTCTACTGAAAAACTTGTTAGCTGAGGTGGTTATTGGGTTCATAAGTCAGGATAAAATGTTTAAAAAACACTAGTATATTTGTTGTAGGTCAAGGGCTGTGATTGGAGTTAGAGCCCTAAAGTGAGTTTGAACCAAAACATATATTCCAAATTCAAGAAATAAAATTCAGTTAGAGTTAAACTTCATTTCCGAGAGCAGTCTTGTGAGAATTTACATCTGGGAGAGGATAAAACAAATAAATAAATGCAAAACAACAAAGAGAAATGTAAAAAAACTACTGAAGAATTCTACATCTGAAATGCTTTTTGACTGTCAGAGCCAGGATACTTCATAACAAACTGTTGTCATCCAAAAGTGGTTGAAAATGATAAAACGCACATCTTTGAAATATCCCAGCGTGACAGGGTGGTGAGTGGGACAGGGCAAATAACACACAAAATGCTGCCGGCATCATAGGGTTTTTTATAAATAATAATATATTATATATTTTTTTTAATCGTTCGGCAAATATATCGTTATGATTAGCCGCCCCTATAATAACTACAAAAAAATAGCAAGCCGCCCCTATACCAGCAATGGACTACACAGCGCCCTTTCTGGTTGGGAGGGAGAATTACAGCTTAGATTCTTTCTGTCTTTGTCACACCCAGGCTTAATTACAGAGAAAAATAATTATCTACCAGCTGCTGTAAAGTAGAAGAAATGGATTTATCAAACAGAAAGAATAATATCATTGCTCACTTCAAAGGCAACTGACATGCATCCCCTAAACTATATTCACTGCACAGCCTGTGAAAAATATTTACGTCTAGTAGGATTTGTCTGGTCTTTTTCATTTCAAGTATTGTTAATCTTGATTGTCGGGGGAAACATAATGAGGTCCTGCCATTGAAAGCCGTACAGCATAGAAAGATTTTTGTAGACTTGCTGCAGGAATTTTACTAAACATAACGTATGTTACCATAGCATCCATGAATAAAACATTGCACAAGAAACTTACAAGTTTAAAGGGAGTGATTGCTAAATCATTCAGTTAAAGAACATTTCAATGGTCAGTACATTTTAATTAGGGAGGGAGCACAGAGCAGTAAAAGGCCAAATGAAACCTGGCAGTGGATGTTGTATTTGACACCTGTGGTTAGAAATGCTACAAATCAGATTGAAGTTATTGGAAGTTACTTCAGCCTAGGGAAATGTATAAACAGGACACAGAAATACCATGACATTTTTATAATGGCATGTAGCGCTCCTATAAATCTGTTCAAAGTTGGCAGCTTTCAGCAACGAATATAAATCCATGACATTAAAAACCACAAGGATCATTAGGCACCCGTTCAGAAATGTTAAGCATTTCGTGGATCTGTAACCTTTGTTTTTGGGTGGATTTAGCTGACAGATATAAGCTTGTCGCTATGCGCATGAGGCAGTTGTAACGTGGAATGTGCCGCTCAGATTTATGGGCAGGAATAATTCGAATTTTTAGGGGGTGGGGTGGGGGGCAGCTGTTATAAATCTGCTGTTTGTTACACAGTGTTTAAAACTGCTGGCAGTTGACTGTAATTGTAATGGACCTGACTTGGCATAATCATCACATGAAACATGAAAGATGCTGGGGAAGGACCAGGAGCAACACAGAGGTTAGGTGCACATTCTGTTTTCTGTTTGTTTAACACTGAGTTGTATTTAGCAGTAAATTAGGTGTTCAAATTATTACAGCTATCTTCCGAACCTCATTTGTTTGTACGTTACTTAACTGCAACTATAACTGGGAATTTTTTTTTTTAAATAACCAACATAATACTTTAGTGGCAGTGACCCTATTTACAGCCTCTTGTCTGGTTCAGAGTGAAGAAAATTGCTGTAGTCAGCAATCCGCAAATAATTGTATTGTGCTTTTGTTTGTGTTTAAAAACAGTAAGCTTTCTATAATAAATGTAATAAAATATATAATACAAAAAAAGGCTTTGCTGCTAGAACTGCACCAAATACAATGAACAATACTGATGTGAAATACTTTCACTACACTGTTTCCACTGTTGAGTCTGAAGACCGTTGTGTTGTTTGAGCACCAGACTACACTGGCCTTTGCCAGCATTTCCTTTTCCAATTCGACTTTGAATACAGTTGACCTTGCCTACATTATAAGTGTGCAGCAGCTTAATTAAGCTAATTGATGTCTATTGTCTGAAGGCTATTCAAGTGCTCACATTGCTCCCTGCTTAACTGGTAAAAGAAATATGCAGCTGCACTGTAAATGAACCAAGGCTTTTACCCTCGATTTGGAAATTGTTACGTGCCCACACTGTAAGGTGCAGTCCCTGGGACGTTAGATGTTTACTTTGGAGGGACCTGGGCAGCCCCATGAAAGTATACTGAGGGAATAGAAGAGCTTTAGTGCCTCACAGACTAGTGGAGGCTACGAGACCTTGCTTAAAGCAGAACTTTTCTTTGTAGGTTTATTTACACTATTTGTTTTCCTTTTCTCCTTGTGATTGTGAACTATTATTTCTGCACTTACAGTACCTCAGGACGACATTATTGATGGTAGCAACCCTGAGAGTGTCAACACCAAGAAGAATTTGTTCTTCCACACTATTTGTTCTTCCACACTAGAGATGCCATTGCTTGTACTCTAGTGGTGGCTACCTGGTACTGCAACTGTCAGCATAAGTGATTACATATAAATAAATCCTGTGCACCTGTGTGCGGTCTCAAAAATCATTTCTGACACCCGTGTAATCAGTGAACCACCCACACACCCCCTCGCAGTGCCGATGTCTCTATTTGATTATTTACTTCCTGTACAGCTAACAATTTGAAAAATAACATGTTCTGTATAGTAAAACAGAATAGCATTTTGCAACATCCACAACATCCTGATTACGCCATCTCTGGTGAAAGCTAAAGACAAATCTGTAGTTTGATACTTCAACCATTCTACCATTTAAATGTACAGAATAATGTGTGTACGGGAAATAGCAATGTTTTCTTAGGTTGTAAGGTGTCCAGTTTAGTTTCAGTGTACAGAAATGTTGACATCTGAGGATTCAGTAGTAAACCTGTAGATGATATAGTGTAAAAGTATTTTCTGGTCTTCTGTAAAGCCTGGAGTCATTTTTCTTTGTTTTTTGTTTTTTTGTTTCTTTTACAGATCTGTTTTGTAAATCTTGATGATAACAGCACAGATTGTAGCAATGAGAAATTAACACAGGTAAATAAGCCTAATGTATTTAACAAGGCACTTTCTATCTTAATAACAAATGTCTTTATTGTTTTTTGTTAATGGCTAGTTATTTTACAGTAACATATACTGATACACAAAAGAAATGCAACACTCAGGTTTAATGGATTTAATCAAATATTTTAAACATAGATATCAAACTAAATCACAGAAAATGTGAGCAAAAATACAGATCGAATCATTATAAGTTTTCAGTATGAAACGGGACACACTGTCAAAATAAAAAACATTACAAAGTTAGTATCAGGCTTGCAGGAACAGAAAAACTGTTGCCTCAAGGACTTTGTCAATGTATCGCTGAGCAGTAAGGCTGCCCTCAATCTGCATCAAAAGCATTCTTGTGTTAAAGGAGATTCCTCCCCACATCATTACTCTTCTACTGCCGCACTGGTTGGCTTGAACAATGCAACAGTCAGCATAATGCTCAACACGACGTGATGATCCTGTGTGGTGAACTGTTGCCTTCCAGGACGCTGCATGTCCCGCACAGAGCCGATTTCCTGGTTTCTCTGGACTAGTCTGCTGATTGTTGAAGCAGAACATCTCATTCTCCGGGCAACTTCTCTCACAGACAGGCCGCCTTCAATCATGCTGATAGCAACCAGGAACCACTTAATTACTCAAGTGGGGCATGGTCATATCTTTTGCTGTTTTTGCGTTAATTAAAATCATGTCTTTTCGAATGGGTATTTATACAGATTCTTAATCAACTCATTTTGGCAATTTTAACTCAATTCAAATACCAAACACTGAGCACCTGTATTTTGTAATCCCAAGAAACAATACTACTCAAACAATCAACAAACCTTCTCACTATTTAAACTGTAAATAACATTATGTAACCAATATACTATTGATGTAAAACTTAGACCATTGTGTTTCCATTGTGCATAAGTAGATATTGCTAGATGCATGGCAATATATTATATTTTTTATATTAAATTATATATACTTTGCTCATCATTTTGCAGAAACTGGCCACCATATCTTCTGATCTTCCGAAGCTTATCGATTCTCTGAATGTGCGTCAACCCAAGGAAAACGAAATCTTCCTCCTTAGTGGGTTGGATGCATGTGATAACCTCCAGCCGGATTCGGAGTTCCACCAGGTGGGATTTGTGTTTTGGTGTGGACACAGCATTCTTTAATAACAGGGAGATTTTATTAGAGAGATAGAGAAGGGGACATTTTATTATGATTATATATTCTAGAAGCTTTATTTTGTCATTATCTTTGCATGGTTTTGTAAACCAGAATACAGCGGTTATTTCCTGCTAGATAACTAACTGGTCAGTTATCTTCAGGTAATGACAGCTGTGGAGAATAAGTTACTTTGAATACAAATGTCTTTTTTGTTTTTGCCCTTCCCTTTTAATCAATTGCAATTACACGTCCTTCAAATTAATTATTTTAAAGGACCTGGAACTGAAATTGTAATTGGGAATTGATTTTAAAAAGGAATTGGTTCTTATGCAAATATTGTGTATTTCTTAATTATTTCACTATTCTAAGGTTTCACATGCCCCAAGCTAATCTTGAATTACCTAATGTTACTTTAGATAAGGCAGCCCAAGATTAGCGCCTGGTCTGTGAAGCCATCCCGTTGAGTTCAGGAACTCCTCTTCAGTTCATGTTGCCTGTTATAGACATGGCTAGGCTAGATGAGCTGTCTTTATATTAGTAAGCGCCATCAATTGCATTGCAATGTTCACATAAATAACTATATGGAAAGGTCAGTAAGAAAAGCTAATTACGTACTTGGTTAGTGTTAAAATTTAAAAAGCTGTTTTCAGGTCTGTTGCTGCTAATGCCATAACAGGCAGCAACAAATGAAAATGTTGATTTTTAGCCGTACAGGACATGTACAGGGCACATCTATTTGCAGAAGTTCAGTTTTGAAAGAAGCCTTCGCTGTATATCCTCAGTGGTAAGCAAACTCCTTCTAGCTTGGTCAATGTTTAACTTCAACAAGCAAACCCTCAAACATACTTTATTGTTTAGTGTTGATCTTATCTGTTTCATTTTACACAGGCTTTATATTATGTAATAACTTGTTAATAACTACCAATATTGCTTACATGGTAACTGCTTGCGGAATTAATGTGTGATTACATGGAAATGCTGTGTGCCATGGTTTTACAATGTCATTTCATCAGGTACTGTAACAAAGTAGCTGTTTACAAGGACAGGACATCTCCATGTAGTTACACTGTAGTAGCTGTGTAAAAGCAGGAACCTGTTTTGTCTATCTATACAATGGCTATTTATCTACAGTGCTATCAGAAATAATTAATAATCAATGCTCCAATGCATTTTGTTTTGAAGAGTTGCAGAGCAGCCAATGTGTGCCTGGTTCAGAGTGCTAGAGAAAAGAAGAAAAAAACCCACCCCAGCTGTATTATTTATGAAATAAACAAGTTTCTGATTGGACTGGAGTCCGGTCAGGAAAGACAACTACAACTAGACCGGTCTGGCAATGCCAGACCTGAAGATGATACCAATCGCTCTGTGTCATCAATCGAAGAGGACTTCCTCACTGCATCCGAGCACCTGGATGATGAGAGTGAGGAGGACGGCTTCAGAAATGGTACTAATCACTACAGAATTTCTGGTACGATAAAATATAATAATGTCTACAAGTATCGGGGCTGTTTTACTGGCCTAAATAGCA
The DNA here is from genome assembly GCF_017654505.1 of Polyodon spathula. Classification (NCBI taxonomy): domain Eukaryota; kingdom Metazoa; phylum Chordata; class Actinopteri; order Acipenseriformes; family Polyodontidae; genus Polyodon; species Polyodon spathula. Next base: position 31,774,017 of record NC_054547.1, on the reverse strand, counting down.
GTGGATATAAATACCGGGCTCACGTAAAGTTGATTGAGATACATCTACACATGCTGTAATTTAATAAGTAGAATGCTGAAACAAGTCATGGGGAACACAATGAGATAATAATAGAAAATGCCTATAGTGAGCATAGTTGAAGCCAATATGACATGGTTAATTAACTATGAATGAGGTGAGGCAGGAGTGCCCCTTCCTTAATTACGAAGCCGTAGTTTTGCAAACCAAAGACACGCACAGTGCATAACGTGACCACGGCTGCAGGCGCCAATGAGTTGAGGCCTCAGACACACAGCTGTAGACAATATCTGCTCATATTTAATTGACTGTGTGATGTGCACAACTAACTTCATCCTCATTGTATCATTTTTGTATTTTTGTGTTCCCTATGGCTTGTTAAAGGAGAAATGAAACATGAAAATATCCTAAATTAAGGGGGCATTTGTATTTGTCATTGTTGTTCAGTGTAAAAAAAACGTAAAAAAAAAAAAAAAAAAAAAAAACTACCGAAAGCAAAATAATAATAAACTATTAAATAATAAGGGAGAAAAAAAAAAGATCCTATTTAGACCTGTCTTCTACTAATTTATTTTCTGGCCACAGATACCATTACTCACATTGACAGTTAATTACTTTCAATTACAACTCAGAAAATGCAAAGACTCTTTTGCTTTAATTAGATATTTCCATGCAGCCTGGAATAGGACCTCTTAGCTTGCAGCCAATAACATCTAAATTACAAGCAGAAGAAGACAACCGGATTTCAAAGCTATTTCAGGTTGTGATGCAACAAAAGCTAGCCAACAAGTGCAATGTATTGTTTGTATAGATATACGATTCGTCAGCACATTGGCAAAATGACACCACATATTGAACATACATTGCATCACTCCACCAGACCCAAAACAAATAGTTTCAGAAGTTAAAACCAAAAGCAGTAACTCGTGTAAGAATGTGTAATAAGTTACTTTTTTTCCCCCATTTGCCTTGGTTGGCTAGTACTGTTGGAATTCCTGATTAGACTGCATTGCACTCAAATGGGCCCAACAGGACCCCTTATTAACCACAGCTGGAGAGTCATTTGATAAGCTGTCGTTCACTTTTTCAAATAGTTTTTGACTCCCCAGTAATTGCTGTGTGACCCTTTTACACTTTCCATACCGAGTTTGCTTCAGTCTGTAGTATGAGTTGGAAATATTAATACACCTAGAAAATCCTTACTGCGGCTTTCGATAATGACCTATACAATTCAAGTTTCTCTAAAACAGTTCAATTCATAGACTGTGTCTTTGAAAAGGTCTTGAGGTATGATTTTTGTGACAGTCAAGAAGGAGCAGGCAAGAGAAATAATTCCATTGGCTTAAACAATTTACTAACAAAAGATTACATTTTCTTCCCATAGATAGAGACAATAATGATGCCACCGACCTCTTCTCAGGTGTCAGAAACACAGAAGAAATGAGGTTAGGCAGCCGACCAAATAAAAAGACTCCATATTCTGAATCTACGAATGCAGCTGCAGAAACTATGCTGCATAGCACTGATAAACCCATGAAGCAGCATCACTGTAATGTACCACTTTCAGATATAGTGGGGCACCAGACTGACCACCAGAAAAGACATCAAAGTACATGTCAGAGGCATTGTGCTGTAAGGAGTGCTGATTCTGCTCAGTCAAGGAAAGCAACTAAGGATGGACGTCACACTGTAAATGTTGCTAACACAAGACAAAGCAGCAAAGCACAATCCGACATGCAGTTTCCCCTGCAGAACACACAGGCGTCTGCAGGTTATTATGCTACAAACTTAGCAGAATCAGTCCTTCAAGATGCTTTTATAAAACTATCCCAGGCTGAAGCTACATTCACGACAGAGGCAGCTTTAAGTGTCTCTGCTGGTCATACAATACTGACAGCCAGTACAGAAGAGACAAAACCAACCAGGGCATGGAATGACCTTCCAAAGATTGTGATTGTTCAAAGTCCAGATAACTGTGAAATCACACCAGAGTGGCCGGGCACCCCACCTTCGAACACAAGCAACTGGACTCAATCAGAGAGTCCCAGTGACATTTTTAACCAAATAACAGAAGAGATCGTGAAGCCATATAGCTATTCAACTGGTGGGCATACGCCTCACCCTGTTGAAGTAGCTTTAGCTTGTGCAGCCAGTGTAATTGGGACTATTTCAAGTCCTCAAGCTACAGAAAAACTCAAGTTGGACCAAAGTGCAGCAGATTTAAATGTGATTGTACCTGAGGAACAAACCACGGAGAAAGAGGAGAAGAAGACAGAGAAGGTAGAAGATGATCAGGAGGAATCATCAGGCATGGATTTCTCCTTTTCTTCAGCTCTTTGTGGCATGGCCCAGGTAGCCAGTGCAATTGCAGTGGTTGGCCTTGATGACACACTGGAGGAGAGCTATTCTATGTCTCGTGGGCTTCTGTCAGCAACAGAAGCCTCAACGGCCATTACTCTTCACTGCAGCGTGGCGGTTGGCACAAAAATCAACCAGTTTACTGCAGGCATTGCAGAAGTCCTAATAAAAGAAGCATCTGCAATTCTATATGAGCCAGATGTTTATAAAAGTGTTGGAGATTTTTTGGAATCCACTCGCAACAAAGTAGTAGAGAGTGTTGCAAAACTGCAAAGCACTCATTTAGAGGCAGATACGGATGATTTTGCACAAATCATGTCAGAAGCAATTTTCAAGCTCTCATTTGAAAGAGCAAAAAAGAAGAAAGAGCTAGAAAGCCCCAATAAAGACAGCAATACTGTTTTAAACCCACAAGACATTCTAGAAAGTACCAATAATTTGCTTTTTAATATGCTATATCTTACATGTAAGAAGATTGGTGACATTGCAAGTCACAATAATGGGTCATTAGACTTAACTGAAGTCAAAAGCTGTTCTACAGATTGTGAAACAGTTGTCAAGCAAAACAGAGTACTGTCACACAAATTATCAGGTTTGCTCGACTCCTGCGAGTCTGATAATTGTGACAATCACAATAATCTACTTCAAAGCAGTGATAAGCTGTCAGGCTTTACCTGTGTTAAGGAAGACATAATTGTTCAAGAGAAGGCAACATATATAAAAGAATTTGAACTCTGCTCTATGTCACAAAGCAACAAAGACAACAGCTTGTCTTATTCAAAGGATACGAAGCAAAGGCCCAGTCAAGTAAATATGGAACCTCTCATCAAAGACTGTACTAACCTTCAAGGCCAATCCAATAATTACAACCTGAAATACATGAAATCATCTTTAGATAATGACAAACCAAAGGCAGTTTTTGATTTAAATGAGCTTTCGCGGGAACAGCACTTTATTATCCACAACAGTTCAAGCACAGACGTGGAAAAGCAGAATGGCAGCCTGTTGGTGGATAATGAATATAAATTGTCCTCATTAAGCCCACAACAATCTTTATCATCTCTTCTGCCTGTGGTCCTTCTAAAGCCAGTATCAGAGAGCAGATCTCCTGTGACTAGTTTTGCAGAGGATCTAGCCACAACGGTAGTTTCGATGGCAACAGAAATGGCTGCCATTTGCCTTGAAAACTCGAACGGAAAGCAGCCATGGTTCTGTGCTTGGAAAGGTGGACCAGAGAACCTTGATAACTATTTGGTGCCCTGCAGAACAGTTAAGAGGAAAAAAGAGACACAGAGCAACGCTTCAGTTACCAAAAAACACAGGCCACCAAGACTCAGTGAAATCAAAAGGAAAACGGAGGAGCAGCCAGAGTTAAAGGAACGTCTCATGAACAGGGTTGTGGATGAATCTATGAATTTTGACGAACCTCCTGATCCTTTCAGGGTCTTTGCCAATGAGGTGACTGCAAAGATTATGAACTGTCCGGAGCTGTCTGTGGTCGATACCTCAAAACAGGGTCAGTCTCAACCAAGGAACCACTTACACTGTGACAGGTGGAATAAAGGGAAGGCATCAAGCTATGAAAGTATCCCAGAAGAGGATGCCTCAAGCTTGATCAATACCTTGGGACCAGGAACTATGCTAGGTCAGAATCTCAGCAGGGGAGGTTCCATATCCAAGCAATCCAGCTGTGAAAGCATCACAGACGAATTCTCTAGGTTCATGGTAAATCAGATGGAAAATGAAGGCAGGGGCTTTGACCTGTTGCTTGACTATTATGCAGAACAAAACGCTGTTAGCATACTGAGCTCAGCATTGCAGCAAGTCACCAAAAAGAATGGGCATCTCAATATAAGGTCAACATGTGTGTCCAAACAGTCTAGCACAGAAAGTATCACAGAGGAATTTTACAGGTTCATGATCAAAGAAATGGACAACGAGAATAAAGATTACAGTGTAGCGAAAACTAAAGCATGGAGTAACAGCTTCCTGGCCCCATCTCCAAGAACATCCTTCTGTGTCAGGCAGTCATCAGTGCCAGACCGGAGATCATCAGACTCCAGACTTACCGTGAATGCACCAGTGAAAGCCAATTCTTTTGATGGCTTTGCCCGAAATGTGCATGCGGATGCCCTCAACATATACCCTGTTAACACGGTATCATCAACAGGCCTCTGCAAATCAGATTCCTGTTTGTACAAACGAGGTGGTATTGACCAGATAACGGACATGCTCATACATGAGACGTGGTCTAGTTCCATCGAATCTTTAATGCGTAAAAATAAAATTATTGTGGACGAAGATGACAGTATGGATCTTGATCAGCCTGAAAATGGATCACAGATGCATGTTGAGCAATTTGCAAGCAGGCTGGCGGCTGACATTGTTGAAAGAGGGACATCTTCAATTGGGGGGCAGCAGGGCCCTGTTGATTGCCAGCTGCCCATCCCTGTGGCAGAAAAGAGACGGTGTTTCAGGAGCAAGACACAGTCACATTTTAAGAAGCCTGCTATAGACAAAATCCAGACCCAGGAAAAGAAGCCTACTGTATCTAATGATTCTGCATGCATTGCCTCTCCTCCTTGCTGCCCAAGGGAAGTGCCTTTGATTCACATAGAGATAGATCAAAGGGAAGAGTTCAACGAAGACATAGCAGCTTCTGCTATCGCCACTGGGAAGCTGAAGACAGAGTATCTTCCTGATGAGAAGGACCCAGAACTGGTGTGTCAAAAAAACACTGAGCAGCCTTCTATAAATCAGAGCAGGTAGGTGGCACAACCAGGTCAACAATCACATTGATTTCACATGTAGTAATCTTTTCAAGTGGTATGTGTAGCAGAAGGAGTGCAATGTGATTACAGAAGCAAACTTTGAAATCGGGTATATTTTTGCATGCTTCACTCCCCAGGTATATAGTTTTGTTTTTAAGCAATAATGATGCTTGAAGGTGGAAGATCTGTTATGCACTTTCTTGCACTGTTGTATTGCTTTATTTTACAAAAACAACACAAGCATAGAGATCCAAAAGGAAGTCAACTGCTTTAGCAGTTTCAAGGTGACGTCTGTCATGAAAGTGGAACCAGTGAAATGTTTCATAATTCTAAAGCTTACAGTTGCAGGTCCATCAAGATTATACCTAATTACAGGAACTTCACAATTTGTGGGTTGTACAGAGAAGTGACTCTTTAGTTTTGATAATGTAAAGACACGTAAAGACAGTATAGTAAATATGCATTTTTAATAGTGTTAAGGATAGTTTAATAAAAAAAAATGGAAAGGTTGTGGTTTGTTGATTACCCATTAGTTTCAAATAAAGATTGCAAGCCAGCCTTTTTACTATTTTTGTACAGTGAAGTATTCTGTATACACAAGCAGTGTATTAAAAACTAGTCATTAAAAATTGAGCTACTTAGTAGTGTACTTGGAATGGCAATTGTCTGAGCATTCTTACCAGAATCCTACAGGTTGCATTACTGGTATACTGTCCTTCCAATGAAGCATTATCCATATATGTCAAGGTTCTCTATATATAAACCATTTCAATTAATTTCCTTTGGCATTAAGTAACGTAACTTAGTGTTAGTATATGAGTGATGAGAGAGAAGGTTGACCATGTTCTGATGCTTAAAAAAAACATCTTGGTGCCATATAATCAGTGTTAGACTTACAGTGACAAACTGTAAAATCATTGTCCATGGCTCATGCAACATTGAGATGCCATTAAATACGAAAACATTAGCTGCCCATGTTAGTTAATTAACAAGGGATATTGCAATTTGCTTTTTACAGCCCTGCGTGTTACAAGACTTTAGTAACTGCAGTAGCTGACAAGGCATCAGTATCAGAGGAATGTCCCACCCTTAGCTGCAGCGATGACAGCACAGGAAGCTGGTCTCAGATCGCCAATGAAGACGACCCTCCTGAGGATACCAGTAGCTATTTACAGCTAAGTGAGGGGTCAGTAAACTACGTCCCTTCCTGGTATTTTAGCCAGTAGTTGCACACATCTAAACAGCATGCTTATTTGAAATCCATTTGTAAACATTGTTTACTTGAAGTTTACCAAATTGATTAAGGTAGCAGGTTATTGTCTATATATTAACATATAGGTTTTCTGAGTATATAATAATGTTCTTTTAAAGTGATTTTTTTTTTCTTCTGAGTTACTAAAACAGTAAAACATCCTGCTGCTAAACATAAACACAAATTTAGGGCCATTTTTACAGAATAAAAGCAAATTCATTAACTTACCTTGTAAATATTGCCTTGAGAATGCAGGGGTGTATGCTGCTTTTGTCTCCAGTTTCGTTAATATATAACAAGTCATGGCAAACCTGCATTTGATTGTTTTAAAGTCATATTCTTTAAGTTTTAAACTAGAAACTTCAGCATGTTGTTTTAATTCATGTATGCTTATAATCACTGGAAAATCCAACAACCGTGTGCAGTGTCGTCCACCTAAATGTTCAGGCCTGGGACATGTTTTTACATTCTTGATAACTTTATCTCCCAGTAGCCTTTGCCAGCAAGTATACAAGTTGTAAACGTTTCAGGATAAAATGACAAATTGTTCTATTAAAGCAGACGTTTACTTTCAAACTATTTGAGGCTCTACACCTCATCTTTTTTTTTGACCATGAATAAAGTACCTTTTTTCACAGCTTTATAAAATCAAACTTCATACAATAGATTCAAATAAGTTATAAAGTACAGCCTGCAGCGCAACTGAAAAGCCAAAGAAATCCGCAATACAATAATAATAAACAGGCTCTTTCTGATCCATACAGTCAGTTAATATTCAGATTTGAGGGTAGAAGATTGCCTTCTTATAAACGGCACTTAGGGAGATGGTCTTATGCTGTATGATGTGGTCATCTGGACAATAATATTTGATTGTGATTTATTAATTACATTCAGTCAAATGGTATTACCACACAGGAAATAAGTGCACTTGACTGTCACTCCTTCATTTGAAAACAGTATGTGCCTGGCATATTATTTTTAGGATTTCCAGATTTTTAATCATATATGATTACTGTAATAAATTAGCAGTTTACAGATTGTAAGGTTGAAATGTAGCAGTTCACATATTGCTTGCATAATCAGTTACAGTGCATAAAGTATATCTCACAGATAATTATATTTCATGCAGATTAATATACTAATTAAACTCTACCAAGCACCATATGATACAAAGTGAGATTCAAATTAAATTTAACCACAACAAAATGGATCCCTTACTGCCAGACCTTTACCAGACCCCCTTAAAACAAGCCACATCAACAGGACAGAAATTGTTCTTATAGTTTTTATGTTTTAAATTTCAGCAATGGGAACAGCAGTGCATCCAGCAGCCTTGTTCTTGTGGATCTCGAAGGTTTACAGGAAACTGTTTCACCATGCCCATTGATAAGGTATATTCGCAGTGCCTTGAAGTCTATATTTTAAAGTTTAACTAAAATGAGAATGTACAGTATATGAAATGTCAAGGAGAGAAAGCTGCCAATCAGAGCTGATCACCAATATGACCTCACAATCTCCTCTTTGTGACATTCCTCCACCTATTATCTTCTCCACAACTCAAAACATATATAACTACTGTATGTTCTCATAAGAAGTCTACATCTTGTATAATAAGTAAAGTACAGTATACATCTTGCCTGGATTCAGTGCTCCTGCTTTATAATGCTGGAGCTGGGAGCCACAGGTAAGTGACATTGCAATATATAAAAAGAATTCAAGACCATACCCCCTTCTAACCTATTCCTTGGTATAAATATCCACCTTATAACGAGGGAGTACAGAATGTCTTTTACACTAAAAAGTCCCTATTTAGAGACCTATGAACCTCTACATATTACTTTAAAAATGCAGTCTTTCTCTTAGTGACAGGAGGTTTGATGAGAGTGTAGTTGCAATGAATTCCTTTATTCTTCATTACTGAGTGGATTAATGTGTTTACGCTCTGTGTGACTGTATTGAACCTTAATTACTTACAGAATCATTTCTTTCTTGTAATTAAAAAAATATACTGAAAGCATGTTCTTTGCAGAAACCATCTGTTACATTATTGGTAATGGAATGCTTTAAATTTATTTTTACAGATTGAAATGTTCAAAATAAAAAATAATAACTGAAATGTAATGTTACAGAATAAGTGGCTGTTTCTTGGTAGGTGTCTTTACCTTCAATAACAGTCAACTGCCTAGCAGTCACCAGTGCCCAGTAATCAGGTTTATAAGTGCAGTCTTAAGCAAAGTCTACAGGGCTACATGTGGACAAAGATGTATTAAACATGAGGTTTTCGTATGTGAATGATAATAAGCCAGGTTGGTCTGTGTGCCAAGTGACATACTGAGGCAGTTTAGGAGCTCATGAGATCAATCACAATAAAGGAATGTTGCTCGAATACACAGCAATTGCTTATCGTGATGTTGTGTGTATTGGGAGGTGATGAGGGATTAGTATAAAATACAGAGATTGGAGACTTGATTCTGTGTTTGACTGTGTTAAAGGTTATGCGTACATGCCAAAGCAGTCTAGAACAATGTTATTAGCAGTAACTCAGTGCCAGTGGTTATTTGGTTTTACATTAACTGGAACAAAGGAAATGACAGTGCATGGAATTTAAATGGAGTAGAGTGAATCAATTAGAATGAGACCAGAATATCAACCTATATAGGACATGACATATCTTTCAAAGTTCAGTCACATGAAGCACATCAAACCCTGTTTTGACTTCCTTTTAATTTTAGTGTTTCCTGTCTATATCTATTCACCTTTACAGTTTTTAACAGCAGAATTAAGTGACAAGTAGAATATTTCTCCATTCAATTTCATTGGAATTCCACAGTACAGTTTCGATTAAAAAAAAACAGTCAGAAAGGCGGGCAACAATTTACAGCACAGCAAGCACTTGTCATGCACATAAAAACTATAATTAAAGGAAACATAAAGTATTCCTGGAAGCAACCATCTCCTTCTCTCCTTGGGTCTCAGATTTTATCACAGCTGCTTGAGGCATTTATTTCCTCATACACTTCATGTGCCTTCTTGTTATTATACCGGTAACATTTGCTTTGCTGTAATGCTATTCATAATCCCTATCTAAATAAATGGTGCCTGGGGGTAAATAAAGAAACTAGACTTAATTTTAGACATGATCCCACAATGCGTTACCTTTTGCTAGGAACAGCTGTATAGGTCACATTCTACACTGCCACCAGGTGTATAGGATTCTTAAGTAGGTCCTGCAAAATGACTGGGATCGAAAGCACACAAAGTAAGAAAAGCATGCCATTTTGGTGAATAAAAAATAGACTTTTCATTAAGGTAAGATGTATTAATGTACCGTGCTAGCATTTAGTCCACGTGGTGGCTATATATTTTAAAAAATGTAAAGTAGATTAAACAAACCCCCTCTTTTTCTTTTAAGTAAAATAGTGGAAGAAAAGAAGATACTTAAAGAAAATCAAGACAATTTGGATGGTAAGTAATACCCCCCATTTTATTTTCAAGAGTATTTTAAGAATTAGTTACAAAATTTAAAAAAATTGTTTCTACTGTATTTCATCATATTACTATATTATATAATTAGTAATTATAAAACAAATGGCTACATGTTGCACTTTACCACACTGGCAAAAAAAAACTTTAAATATTTGCCTTAGTTATCATGGAGAACATAACTTAATTGGCTTCTGCAAATGAACAACTTACTAAAGAAACAATGCATTTTAAAATGGATGTTTTAAATGTTGAGTGAAACTGATAAAAAATGATAATACTGATACCATACAACTCCAGCCCTAGCTCTGTCCTTTAGTTTTAGTTAGTGACTCGTCAGCAGGACTGATATAGAGATATTTCCATAATGCTGCAGTTTAGATCAATAAAATAGACCAAATTATACTAAAACTGGAATATAACACTGAGGCAATGAAAAAATGCTTTAAAAAAAGTAGGCACTTCATCTCCCGGAGCTACATTGACAGCACAGCAATAATCATATCAACCTCTATGCATATAAACTGATCCATCCAATTGTCTCTTTATAGAATGTACATCTGGACTATCCGTAGGAATAAACAGCTGCCACAAGGATCTGCTGGTGATGAACTTTGACCTGGAGCCCGACTGTGTGGACTCAGAGCTTCGGGCTACCTTACAGTGGATAGCTGCTTCAGAACTTGGGGTTCCAACCATCTACTTTATCAAATCTCAGGAGAAGAGGATAGAAAAGGTATGTGTAGGACAAGAAACACAAACAGTGTTACAAAATATTTAAGAAAAACTGAGTAAATTGATCTTATTTGGGAGCCGCACAAAATTATTTTTTTAAAACGATTCTAGAGTCAATTAAGTTGTTATAAAGTGTTAATTAAATTGTAATTAAATGTAGACTTTATGAATGTACAGTCTTTTTTATTATTATATTGAAACGGCCAAGTTTATATGGTTATAATCTGCTGCTGTATTACAGATCATTACAAGAGAGCACTTGTATTCAAGTAGTATTATTTTACTCTCATACACATAAACTTAGCCCTGATGCATAACTGGCACATTTAAACAGAGCTTTCTGAGCAAATCTCCACAGCTCTAGAATATGATTAGCTGGTGCTAAGACCCAATCAAGTTTTCTACATACCAGTACCTTTAGTTTTTTGCAAGTCCAGCCAGTCACCTGACCTCAGAGCAAACTCTACAGTATCTGGTCTAATGCATACTTTTATGTATCCATAAATCTAAATATAAATCCATGACTTGAGTGAAGTTAAACTATATCTATATACATTTATTTTTTTTTTAAAGTTTGGTGGAGCTGCTGAGATCACACCTGAAACATGTTTTTATCAAGGTGACGGGGTCTTTAGCAGCATGACAAGCTTGTGTTGTTGGGTGTTTTGTTAAGAAGTCAGATAAATGTATTGCAGTAGAAACTCATTTATCTGCACCTCGCTCATCCGCAACTTCAATTATTCACGGCCACGTTTATTTAGTTTTATAGTTTAAAAAAATACATGCAATAGAATTTTATGTTTTGTTTGAAATCCCAGAAAACTAGCAACACTTAGCTACCATTATTTAATATTAATGCATGGAATAAATTAGCGATAATACCTTGTGATATTTCTAACTGCTAGCCACAGGAAAATTGTAAGCTCTGATGGGCTGAATAGCTTATTCCTGTCATTAAATAACTTATGATCATGTAGCTTTGTAGTATGTAACTTATATATATATATATATATATATATATATATATATATATATATATATATAATAGTAACAGAAAAAGCTAGGGAAACTGGGTTGGAGGTGTATCGCATTTTGAAAAGATTTTGCTAGGAGTGTCACTGTTAAAGTAAACTCACTTTAAAACATTCTTTACATCTCCAGTAAAAGCTAATTTTGTTTACATTACTAGTTTCACGCAATTACACCTTTATCCACGGATTTCATACCCACCCCCCCCAGGCATGCAGATAAACGGAGTTCCACTGTATTTGCAGCTGCACTGTTAACATGCTGTTTTTATTGTCTTGGCTTCTGTTTTAGTTCCTGGATGTGGTGCGTTTTGTTCAGCAGAAGGCTTGGAATGTTGGAGACCTCTTCCGTGCAGTTGTCCAGTATTGCAAACTACAAGAAGAAAAAGCTGATGCTGTTTCAAGCCTTTTTGACTGGCTCCTGGATTTGAGCTAAGCAAACAAATGTACATTTAAACAGATTTGATATCAGCTCAAATTTAGCGACATCATGGACTTTATGTTAATGATCCCAGAATTTATGGCAGTGTTATTAAGAATAGATAACCCAGCATATTTTAATGTGTTTAGTAATTTTAATTCTGACAGGATTGAGGCACCAGCGATAAAGGTTTATTACATGATCTACCAACTTTAACATGATTATTTCTTGCATCGAATTGAACAGGTTATGAAAAATATACTGGAAAAAGGTACTCGATAAAGCTAATGTGTGACTTTTAGGGTTGTGGTGTGAAGACCCACTGCTGTTTAGATCATTAAAATGCAACCAAACAAGATTAACGATTTTAATGAAAAATCCTGTGAGCAGTGTTCACTTTCAGTTGTCGAAATTCTAAATCCTAATTTGGCGATCTGGAAGAAAACACTTTGATCTGCTCAAGTATGATTCCGTATTTTCAACTGTTTGCAGGTGAACAACATCACTAGGTGGTGGTTGCAGTTTCAAGCCAACTTCTTTTGAGATTAGGATTATTATTAAAATACAGGGTGGATTTAGCAAGATCTCCTGATGTTTATATGGTTAAAACACTGCCCCATTGTGTTTAAATTGTGCAAGGTTTATTAAGAATGTGAAATATGTCCTTGGTTTTGTTGGAAACTGTGATCTGATTAGTATAAACAGGCAGAAAGAACGCTTGTTGATTTTGAAGATGGTGGTGTTCATTTGTAAAGTAATTTTTGAAGAAGTCTCTGAAAATTTGAGTGCAAAATTAAATGAGTATTCGCCTTCTAAGGTTAGCATGATACCCTTACTAAAACAACGCACGAAAAACCAAACATAAAAAGTTTTGGTAATAGTTGGCCAATTGCAACAAGCTTGAGAATGTGGTCTTTGGTTCTGTACTAAATTGAGTACTAGCTGGTATCTGCGGATCATCTCTAGCTCTTACTATCTAAGTACCAACTGCAATGAAAAAACACAGTGAACAAAGGTCATGATCAGTACAGACCTCAAGGATAAACTGATTATCTCTACGTCGTGTATGGGAAATACATTCATTAATACACTTCCTATGAATAAAAGAGACATGTTACAATAAGTTTTAAAACTAAACCTATTTTAAAAGATATTAAGGTACCTTTTCAGCACTGATAAGGGTGAGACATATAAGGTGTCAATTAAATATATCTATAACACTCACTACAAAGATATTTCGTACTGTAGTTGAATAGAATAGTTAACAGAAGTGTGAGAAACAGTCCTACCAGAATTACTAACCAAACATTTGTCTAATTTTATAACAATGTTTCTTTGTAGTGCCACGCAATAAAATCCAGAAGATTGCAAATATCATTTAATTAAGTAACACATACACAACACAGAATTGTTGTATCACTATACAATGGATGGAATTTAATGTCATTGTATGTTCAGAATTATGTTTAGCTAGATGCTTTATTAAATAAAAATGTAACATGTTGCTTAATATGTTGAAATAAACATCAAAGGGTTATATTCAAAGTAAGTTACTACAGCTCTTAGTCAAAAAGAATCACTGAATTTACTTATTAGTTTACTGTTCTCTCGGGGACAGACAACTGATACGTTGTGTTTGTTGCAATTCAGAACATCTTAAACCTACACACAGACTATCTGTAGGCGCTTGATTAGCTGAAACTGTCCTGAAGACTATTGGGCTGGCCACAGGTACACTACTTTTAGTTTGTTGCAATTGACCAAATTAGTTCAATTTTAAATGCTTGATTTAGAAGAATCTGCAGATGTGTATCACCAAAAGTCTTCAAATTGTCCTTACTCTGAAATTTAAAAAAAAAAAAAAAAAATGTGATAAAAATTATGTAATTTGTTTACTCTTCATGACTATTATTATTATTATTATTATTATTATTATTATTATTATTATTAATTTATATATTTTTTTTAAAGCCTGAGTTGCATCAAACTATAAAACATGTATGTATAAGCTATTAAGATTTGGGCATTTTTTTTTTTATTAAATATAATTTGAAGATCTGTGGTTGCACTGTGCACCTGTAGTAATGAAGTAAAATTGCCCATGTATATAGTACATGAAAAGAAGTGTGTTTAATATGGAGAAGCTGTGCCTGGTGTTTATTTCAGCTACTTTATGTACGAAACAGTTTGTGATTTGGAGATTTCATTCAAGTATTCTGGTTAACTGTGCACTATTTTATTTTATTTTTGCAGTATAATGAACCTGTACGTGGAACTAGTTTGTTTTTGCTGTAATAATATAGTAATGTTTTATTTGCATTTAAAGCACACACACACTCACACAAAAAACTGTCAAATGTCAAAAATATTTCTGTAGTCCTGAATGTAATATTTTGAAATTAATAAATTTATGTCATGCATTTCCTGTACCCATTTTTTTCACACCAGACCTTTTTACTTGTACAAACTAGAAATCTTCCTATGCCTATATTTTCTACTGTGGGAAAAAATGCATAGTATATGTTTGATGTGAGCAATTGTCCCATAGTAGAAAATCAGGTTCTTGATATGGTGCACATCGTCAGGGTTGAATGTATATTTGACATAGTAACACACATCAGATTTAGCAAAGCCACTGTTGCCACTTCAGAAATTCAATGAAGGGTTAACCAGTGCAGCTGACTCATGAGCTGTGATTCATATTACACTGTAATGCTACCAGCTGTGTTTTGAATGTGAAATGTAACATTGACAAATAAATACATAAAAACAAAATAAATACATAAAGTGACAGGTGACAACTGCAAAATTAGCTTCAGAAAAACAGATTTCAAAATAAGTTATAATCGACTATGTTTTTTTTTTTTATTTTGTTTTTTTATAAATCTTTTATTTAAGAAAATGGAATAGAAATCAGTCATTACATTCAGGATGCACTTCTAAACGCTTCAGTGGAACTTTATAAAAGCACTCAGATTAGACATCACTACAGCATTACAAGCAGGATGTATATGAAGGTCTCAATACAAGTAAAACATGAAATATAAAATTTGTGTTCTCTGTAAAGAAAACTGGAATCGTAATTATTTTCACTATGACGATTAATTCAAGAAAGAAGAAAAGGGGTGTTTCTTCATGAAGTAAGTGGTAAATATGTTGGTTAAACTATTACTTGGTTTCATGCCATTATTTTTTCCTCAATTACATTCATCTTTCAGCGCCATATTCTGCAGGTGTTATCTTTACTGCCTAAAATACAAAACAAAGAGAACATTAAAGGAAGACCCATTTAAATTAAAAATTAAAAATGTATTATGGCAGATCAAACAAGCTTTACTATTTAAATAGAAGAAGGATAGAATGTATTTTTCTTCCAATCCCTCCAAACTGTTGTAAAAATATTAGATATTCTGATTTTCTAATCCCACCACTTATTTATTTACTTTACCTGCACATATTCAAGTGCTAATTGTTGAGTTTGTGAAATGTGTTGTATTTGAACTTGTTTCTATAACAATAAATTCATATGTATAATACCCAAGACATTACAGTCCCATGTACATCCAATCCACACCATGGAGTTCCTTGGAGAGAGAAGCGTTACCTTTTACTATGACAGGTGGCTATTCTATAATGCCTATGCTTAAGATAAGAGCAATAGAATGTCTATATAGCTATAAAACTAGGGTACAACGTGCAGCAGATTCAAAGTTAGACTGGTGTTGCCAAAGTAAGAAACTTGCAGAGTAGGTAAATAAAACTGCTGTCTATAACAATTGTGACAACACAGTTTCTTACCTGTAATAATGGTATTGCCTTCATAGTTGAAAGCACATGAAAATATCTCATCTGTATGCCCCTCCAATATCTGGAGGCACTGGCCTGTATGTGGATCCCACATTCTGGCAGTTTTATCAGCACTTCCAGTTAAAATACGACTACCCTGTGGGTTAAAGCAAAGCTGGGAAAAAAAAAATACAGATAACTTTGAGTATACGCTCTGGGCCCTGTACACTGCAACAAGGTTCCTCAAGGAGGCTAAAATCCTTTACTTTGACTGTCTTTATACAGTGTATAAGGTGTGCATAATGTTCAGATTTATTTTTAAGTGGCAGGCTCAAGATGACATGAAAGGTACTTTCATTTGAAGATAAATGCCAATCACACACTGGGGACTAAGCAGGCAGAATTCTCAATTCAGTGCACTGACTTGCAGGTTACGCTTCTCTTCCTTTTGAAAACATCATATATTTTTTTTAACTTCCAAATAATGCCAACTGTTAAACAATGATGCTTTAGTAAAGCTGAGCTAGAGTACAATGTCCAATTCTGGTTACAGCACTACAGGGAAACTGATTCACTTGCAAGGGCAGGGAAGGTTTAAATCTGAATATGTAGTCTAGAAAAAAAAAGGATGGTAGTAGAGACATTATTGTCTCTTGCCATGGACCTCATTGAATCACCTTTTCTTGTTCTTACTAATTTTCAAATAATATCTTGATATTAAGGCTCTTGAAATCTACAGTGATGAATTGAAAAACAAAAGATGATGAGCAGAAGGTTGGATTATCTCCACTGAATTATAATTTTCTTGGCGCCAACAACTGATTCTGAATAACAGCTGACAAGTACTTTCGTATGATTATAATTTACCCCTTAGCATTTTTACAGCATTTCTGTTAAACCACCATTTTGTGTAAAATCAGGGCTACAATTAGCAACCACACTAAATGTTTGCAAATATAAAGGTATAACTGTTTGTGTAGTTTTGTGCTATGCATTTATGCAGTCTTTACCTTTTATTTTTATTCAGTTTATGTGAGACTACAGTCTGGAAAATGAGAAAGTGTCCATTGAACAGATTTCAAAATTGCTGATTGGATTACACAGAGAAAGGTTTTATGGTTAATCTTCAATGCATTTTAGTGTCTTTCTTGCAATTGTCTTTTCTTAAGCTTGTGTGTCAGAAGCAACTGTGTCTTACACTGAATAAAATACATTGGGATTCTGCAAACTGTGCATGTATCCTGGCTCTTGTTGTCCCACAGAATGTGCCACAATCTTGGACATTTGAAGAACAAACTAGCTCCAGGCATTATCAGAATAACTAGTTTAAACCCAAAGGCAAACATACTGACAATGTTGACACTATTTAATAGATGTAACACACACTCTGGAACTAGCTTCTCAAAATCTGACCTTGGTTCTTTATCCTTCACAGTACTGATTATTTTTCCTCACTTCTAACACATACGAAGTAAACAGAGTATACATTTTGTAATTAAAACAAAACAGCATACATCAGGCATGGCGAAACATCCTGACCTTGCCAGCCGCATACCAACATTTCCATATGGTTGAGAGGCGCAAGACACGTGTTATACAACATGCAATGTGAGCGACAGCAAGACATTTTAAATACTAGCATTGCTGTGCAGTGCAGTAGTTGTTAGGCTCTTGATGGCTGCAAAATATGAAATCATTATGGGCTGCAGTAGTGGGTGTAACATGGCTGCATTTCTCCTACCTGGTTCAAAACCCTTATAAAAGGTTGTGAGGGATTCATGTATGGCTAATAATACATCATTATTCAATCAGTGCACAGAATTTTACCAAGGGATTTTAGATTACCAAAACTATACCCCACAATGCAGCCCAGGAAAACCCAACTCCCCTCTATTGCACTTTGAACACCCATGGCAGCATTCATTGGTTCCTCAAAACCCTCTACTTGCTTAGTCCCTTTGAATAGTATAAACTCATAAAAATCTTGAGATGAATAAATAACAGCACAGGAATGGAGGATTACGGAGATGTTATACATTAAAAATACAGTCAAGATAGCATCTACTATTTCACTCCTGCGTAAGATTTTCACATTACATTCTTAAGGCCGCTACACGTCAGACGTGATGCGACAAGTGAAAATGTGCAGCGATGCGACAAAATGAATAGAACCTGCACTTTTAATAAGTATCTTTCACATGACAGGTGACACCAGGGCGACACTGGGGTGCCACGAAATAAATAGGACTGAATCCTAGTTTTGCCGATTTCCTCGCGTGACAACTAGGGAATTGAGCAATTACAGAAGAGCCTCAATGTACGGTGTCCACCAGGGTGAAGCAGCATTCAAAATGACAGCAGGAAAAAAGAATACTTCCATTGAAAAATACAGAGCACTTTGACAAATATTTTAGTAATTGTAAAGATAAAGAGATGAAAGACAATATACGCAAATTAATTTCGATGGAACTGGATAAGCCTGGTGTGTATGATTTGTTGCCATATATGGCACTCAATTTCCACATCATGTTGTAGAATATGTATGAGTCTTGATCATAGTTTTGTCAATTGCAATTTTTTATAGTTTTATAGATCTGGCAGTTTTTTAATCTGTCGCATTGCAGGTCTGTATCGCTTTGTCGAATGAAAAATGGCATTGAGTCTGGTGTGTAGCAGCCTTTAGTCATGAGTAGAAAATGGAATTCTAGAAGATGGTTTCTGCTACTGCCAGACAGCATTTCAGTTTCCCATTGTGGCTGAAGAAGCTGCGAGTACTCACCTTGGAAATTTCACCCTCGTGTCCCTCAAGCTTAGCTATGCATTTCTGTGACGAGGCACTATAAACTCTTGCAGTTCCTTTTATTAAAAATACAAACAAACAAAAAAAAACTAACTGTATATAATTCGCAATGGTTATAAATTGTGGGATTTCACATGACGATTCTATGCAATGTCATTAAATAATGATTAAGAACACATGTAATCCTATAAGAGACACATAGTATATGTATTTATAGATTTTTATATATGCTCGAAAAAAATTACAAAACCACTAAAATGACCAACTACCAAATGAAATGAAATAAGAATGTCAACCAGCACTACATACCATCAGCAGATGCAGTTGCAATAAGCTGGCCTGTATAATCAAAGCAAACATCCAATACTTCATCTTCATGTCCCGTTAATGATGCAATACATTTGCCATTGACTGTATCCCAGACCTGGAGAACAACCACACACATATGTAATGCATTTAAAAATAACATTATTTCATGCACATAACAATACACCTTTTTTTTTATGTCACTGAGCATTTAATGGTTCCTGATTTTACACATCAGGAAATGCAGATTTAGTAAGTGCAGTTCCCTTTAACTCATATTTGTTTACAGTATAGGAATTCCATGTGGGTTATTTAATAAAATCCATAGATCACCAGAAGAGAAAGCATGTTCATCAATTTAAATGCCACCCTATTAAAACACAATAGAAATACACTGACAACAATACAGTTTGTTATGTACATACCCCCAGGTAATTGTGCTCTACAAATACTACATTATAATGTCTAAAATGGCTAAAAGTTTAGCATTACATAGAATGTTAGGATTGAGACATTAAGTTATTTCATTCTAATTCTTATTTAATGGAAAAATCTGAGAATCTCACCATGCATGTTTTATCCATAGATCCTGTGACTATAAGTGAGCAGTCCCAGTTGAATTGTGCACTGCTTATTTCTCCTCTGTGCCCAATCAAAGTATGGATTCTCCTAAAAAAAGCAATGCAAATAATTAATATCACACATCTATAACACTTCACTTCTGACAGTTCCAAAATATAATAATGGAAGCTGCAGTAAAGCAAATTTTATGTTTTTGCCAGTTTCCATTTTTAATCATAGAAAAGTAAACATAACCGGATAATTCACTTGCTGTGCTGTGATTTGCAAAATATTCTTTCCACTGGGGTTGGATGGTATAACCTTACTATCAATAAATAAACGATTAAATAAAATAGATACGCACTATGCACCATTCAAGCAGAACATAATTAATGCTGTAATGAATAATAAAGCAGCAACTATAAATGCCTGGTGAACAGGAAAGCAGGAAAGGCTTCCTTGTTTGATGTGGTTTACTTACAAGTTTTTCATCATTTTATTTGTTAATGTACTTAAAATTGCAGTGAAAGATCTGTTGTATGACTCCCATCACACAGCAGGATATAAATGTAAATATCTGTACTTGACATGCTGAAAAAAAAACACAATTCTGTAACTTGAAAGAGTATTGAGCAGATAAATGTAGATTCTATATTATTTACCAAAGCAGCACAGAAAAAAAAGTGCTAACTATTACAAATTACTTTTGGAGGAATATAATTAAAAATGAAAATATTTCATACCTTCCTGATTGAACATCCCACAATGAAACAGTATGGTCAAAAGACCCAGTGATAATTTTGTCTCCTGTTGTGTTGAATGACAGTGAAATTATTTCAGCTGAATGACCCTGTAAAATATAATTGTGCCATGGATTTAAAAAATCATAATGCATGGTGGATAGCAATATTATCAGGACAGTCTTGTCAATTTCTTCAGTAGTAAATTGTGTGGCATTTTTGCCACTATTATTATTATTATTATTATTATTATTATTATTATTATTATTATTATTCATGTCTTATGGATAAGTAAAAAATACTAACTCCAGGTATCTGCCTATCAACACACAATCACTTTGCATATAATGTACGTCAATTTCAACCCAATTTTCTCCATGTAAGAGCAGTTCAGATAAGGATGAATGTCACCAAGGGCTTTTTGTGGCCCATGGCTAGATAGACAAATAACACTTCTGGAAAACTGCCATTTTATGTGACTTGATAGCTGACAACATGCCCTTCACCGTATTATCTTGGGAGGACATCTTCAAATCCCACATAGTTTTTCCCATATAAATTTTAGTACAAAGCTACCGAAAGCTATTTCTATGAATGGCATATGGTCAAATACCAATGATGACAAATAATTAGTTTTCTAGAAATTACAATTTTAAAGCCAAGCTGTATGGGTTGGATTCTAGGCCAGAAATGAACCCCATAGTCAGCAAGTTAACATTATTCAGCAGGTTCCATTCGACTTTATGAAGCAAAATTTGTTAATTCTATAGTATAATGCACAATTTTTGCCCAAAGCTGTACATCAAATTTTTCATACTGGATGTTCCATGTAATAAAACTACAACTCTTGGACCAATAATAAATCTTTAGTTGTGCATGTATTAAATAATTCCAAACTGGTTGACAAAACCTTTCCTTAAAGAGTAAGTAGCGAGGTTCTGAAAAATATAGCGTTACACCTCCCCAAGTGTTGCTACAACTAAATAACGTACCTGTCGTTTTTCTTTTCTCTGTTAACATCCTAACAACTTTTTACACTTATAATTTTAAAGTCTGGTTTCAAAATGTCTGCTCTAGAGCACTGATAGTGCAAGGATTATCGCCCACATTGTCAAACAAGTAACACAGCAATAACAATCCATGATGTGGTATAGAACAGAAAAGCCAGAGCATTAGAAGCTTTAAACAACTCATTTACTAAAACATGACTTATAAAACTAGTCTCTAGTGTTGAATGCTTATACTGATATTCAACAATCACTGTTGTAGTCTCTTCAACAGTACTACAACCCCAAATCATAATAAATACTCTTTTGAAAGTATAAGAATTATACAGACTGTTAATGTAACAGCTTCTTCTCCAGACTGGATATCCCAAAGCTTTGCCGTTGTGTCCATGCTCCCTGTTGCCACCAGTGTACTTTGCGGATTAAATGACAAGCATACCTGTAAAATACGTACATTTTAAAATGTGCATATCACCTAAAATATCAGCTGCACTGTACCGTGGTACAAAGGAGAAACTGTGCTTGCAAAGAAAAGGCTTTCCAACAAATATCTTTAAAGATGTTCTTTTTTTACTGCTACAGCTTGAATAAAAAATTACATTTTTCTTGTATAGCTGAACCTGCTGCTTTAAGTTGTGGACTATTTAAAATATGGTGTAAACTTTAGATGAATTCATCTTTTAAAAAATGCATGACACATTGTGTGTCATGAATACCAAACATAACATGTAATTATATGTCACTTCTTTTTAACTCAATATCTAATTAAAAATAATATTTTGCACTGCCTTGCTCTTGAAAGCTGCAGTCAATATTAGTCATTAGTCTCATTATTTGTACTCTCTACTCTAATGTACTATAAGTATCATTGGGCAATATTAATAAAACACTAAAGCATAGTTGTATAAAACTGTATGCATTAGTATTTTAGTAGGAACACTTACAAACTTTTCTTTTTGTTGGTTCCTGTTTTTTAAAATTGTATGTTTAAGTACAGTAATAAGCTTTCATTTAAACACTTACAATTTCTGCAGTATGACCTCGAAATGTATGGTAACATTTGCCTGTCTCTGCACTCCATAATTTACAAGTCTTGTCAAAGGATCCAGTGGCAATTTTATCACTAAAATACAAAAATAAAAATGATTACATAAAAATGAGCTTCTGAAGTTGCAAACTTGTATTTCATTTACAAGACCTATCATAACATCTGTTGGGTTTATTTAAAGATTGGTGGATTATGACTTAATAACATTTATAACAAACAAAACAATTTGGTGGTTTATGTTCACCCTTAGCTCTAAACAAATACAAATGCATTTAAACACATTACCCATAAGGATTGTTGAATGCTATTGCATAGACCACATTTCTGTGTCCTTCCAGTGTGTGCAGCTCTTCTCCTGACGCTGTATCCCAAATTTTACATGTTCTATCATAGCTCCCTGTTATGAAGCTGTGAATAACAAAATGCATAAATACTTGCCTGTGTTGCCACTTATATTTACAGTTTAAGTAAATCTCAAGTGACAGCATTTAACAGTGAATACATGTTAGAAACTAAGCAAGTATTTGAATAAGGAAACTCACCTTGTACCAGATTTATTAAATGCAACATTTGTCAGGGGTAAGATGTGTGCCCGGAGTACCTAAAACAAGAGAAAGAGCAAGGTTGAACTCACTTCTATCTAGTGTTGAGATGTTGGTAACTGCTGCTCTCTACAGATAAAATGTGGAATGACAAAAGATATTCCTTAAACATCTATAAAGTTTTAGCACAAAAGTATGTTAGTGATAGATATACAGTATCATGGAAAAGAAGATCACCATACATTTGTACTGGTGTTGATGGTCGCCACTGTGATGGTATTCTGATATGAAATTAATGTATTAACGTATCACCTTAAGGCCCAATCAAAGAGGTAATAATTTGCTTGGCAGCAAACATGTCTACAGCATGCAAAAACATACACAAAGAATTTAAAGAAATAACATTTCAAATTATATATATACATTGTTGATTTAAGTGGCACAACATCATCCTTATTAGAAGATACAATTCTAAAGAAAGATTTTTATATGTTAAGTTGTATATTAACATTGACAGTTAGGATCGGAAGCACATTTTTACTTTATTGTACATTGTACAGTACACTCTAGATCAGTGGTTCTCAATCTGTGGTCAGCGCACCACTGGTGGTCCACCGGTTCCCTTCAGGTGGTCCATGAAAAGGTTACATAATTACGGCAAGGAAGTGGCAGCATAGCTTATAGATCCCATTGCAAACCAAAAATTTCAGATCATGAAAACTCAGCTACAGAAGTTAAAAGGTTTAAACTCTCTGTCTTTCGTGTACTACACTCATGTGCACTCAACACAGCAGCTTATAAAGTAAGGAATAACACACGACAGGGTGTGTGTTGTGTTTCATTAACATACAGCTGTAGCTGGGTTGGAGGCACGAAGCCCTGGAGTGTTATCCCACTTATACAATGGATGCAGTAAAAAATAAAAAAAAGTGTTTATTTAAAAAAAAATATATATATATTATATATCCTTCCGCTTTAGAGAAAAAATAGTCCCTCAAACAAGGTTCTATTTGTTGTAAACATTAAACTGGACGTTTTCAACATTTCCATTTATTGTAATTAATTTAAATGAATGAAGCGTCCTTGCTGGTCTCAATCGCTCCATAAACAGAGCTGATATAACCGGCAATCTTAGCCTTGTTAGTGACCAAGCATTTAAAAATGCCAATCATGTATTTTTGTTGATAATGAAAAGATACAGAAAATAAGGCAGAGACAAAGTTCACTATTCACGCATTACTACCGCTGACCTGGAGAACCATACAAAAATACAGAATTCAAAATTTCCGATTTATAAATAAAGATTATAGCTAGAGATTCACAGCTCCGACTGTGTTGGTACCTCATGGATGTATTGTCATTTCAGATTATTAATTAACATAAATTAATTTCTGCTGTAATTTTCAATCTTAAAAATAAAACAATATTTCCCCCTCTCTGTAAATTCATGTTAATGACAAGTAAACTAGAACTGTTTTTTAAAACTCCAATTTAAAAATAACTTTGCTCACAGAAACACGGCCACCCATCTCATTAAAAAAAAAAAAAAAAAAAAAATATGGTTATTTTTAGTATTTAGTGATTTTTTTTTTTTTTTTTTTTTTATGTGCTTATTTTTCAGTCAGCTATAATGTTTATTGTGTGGTCCGCCGAGATAAAAAAAAAAATTCAGGTGGTCTGCAAAAAAAAAAAGTTTGAGAACCACTGCTCTAGATAACTATTCTCAAAACACCACTCAGCATAGCATGCTTTAATTAAATTCCTTGAAAAAAGCACTTTATGAGATCAGAGATATGTTCTGTATTTACATTATTCAAAAAACACATTTTAACATGATATTATTTTGTCTTGTACCTAGATGCCTTCTGTAAACTGCATGAATTATTCATTTGCGTATGTACCTATAAGTTTAACAAGAACTACATCTTTCTCTTTTATTGTACTATGCCAAATATGATTCATTAGTATGCAAAGTAGCCCTTATTTAATATTTATGAACTGCCACTGATCATTTCTGTCATAAGGAACTGTAAGTATGGATTTTTGCCCTGTCTAAAATAAGAATCACAATACAGAAGGAAGCTAAATCAAGTTCCCCTCACAAACACGCTGTGCTTCATTTAGTTCCATTCAAGAACCAGCAAGGGAAATTTAATTTCCATCAGAATAACAATCTGTTAAATTTAGTTCCGGAGAAAACTACTTGTGCTGCAATCATCATAAATATCATATCTGTCCTGATTGGAACAGGGATAGCTCCTTGATTATGGAGTTCAGTTTTGAAGGTCTTAAGTTCACACACCGCTTCTCAAAATGCGTCTATCAGCATTGGTCCATTTTGTGACTTCACATCTCCACAGTGTTGCAAATCTCTTTGAGATCCTTGTAATAAATATGCTATAAAGTGTGCATCACATTGTATTATATTGTCATCAGTGCAACACTTCAACCACAATGTATTGCTCAGTAATATTTCTTACCTTAAAAAGGTAAAACTTGTGATCATCCTGTTGACCGAGTTTTTCTTGTAGTCTCTGTAGAAGCTGTTTAACTTGTTCTGTGCGTGAGGCAGTGATAAGGGGTTCCGTCTTTTTAATTTCTTCTACTAATTCATCTATATCTGTGCTGCAGGAAAAAGAATAAACACAATTTCCGTTAATATTCATAGGTGTAGTGTTACATGAAAGCAAGTTGTACTGCTGTCAGTATGTCATTCATTATAATGGTTTGGAATAGGAGTCCTTTGGGACTCCCTGTGGTTGGATTAGTGAGAGTCTAGTGAAGGCAGCTGTTGACTTGAAACGGGTAGATTTACAAAGCATTTAATCTATTGAAAAGTCTTAATATGTGTAATAGTAAATTTCATAGCAAGGACCCCAACATATACATTTTTTCCCCCCATCATACTGGACTAATACAATAATTTTACATTCGAAAAAAATAATAATAAAAGCGGCACATAGGCTTCCTGTACATTAGTTATGGTTTGGACTTCATACTTACTATGGTGATAGATCGAGTAAATCTATTGATTTGGTGTTTAGCTCGCCTCCTTTTTCATATTCCAGTACAATTCCTGGATAAAGAAAAACAGGTTTTGTAGATTTTACTTGCATAGATAGATAGATAGATAGACAGATAGATAGATAGATAGATAGACAGATAGATACTGCTTTGCATATTCTGAAAGTGCACCATGATAAATTGGAATTCAGCCGTGTCCCATAGGTATGACACTGGCCCGGTTTTTGGGATGGAACCGTAGAACATAAGAATTGGCTTTCTGCAGTGATCTACTTTTTTCTTTTACAAAGCATATATCTATAATCGTTCGCGTGATTTATTTTAATTGCCAATCTATATCATGCCCGCTATTACAGTTTTTGTCACAGGATTCATTAATTTAATGTAATCAGTTTTACATATAGACTGCTCCTGTTCTCAGGGTTTTGGCCGCTTTGCTTTTCATGCAAATTCTGGGCAGATTTGTTTTTCAGATAACGTCCCACATTCTAGGCCGCTCGGGTTTTCATATAACGTCCCAAATTCTGTGCCGATTTGGTTTTTAAATAATGTCCAAATTAATGGGCCCCTTTGCTTTTCCGAATTCAACCATATTTTGGGGATATTCTGCTCAGCTGACAAAAAGCCAATTCTACATTCGTGCATAGTATAATAATTTATATAACTCTGGCATTAAGTGCCTGTTTGTTGATAAGAAACTTAAAATGAATACAAATTATTCAACGAATTATTTTACGTTTATAATAATAATAATAATAATATAATAATAATAATAATAATAATCTAGCATTTAAAACAAGAATCTTGGACATTACATGACTGCAATAAAATGTTAAGCTACAAGTAAAAGTGAATCAATCACGTGTCATTCTACACCAATTTGCTAAATGGCTTGGGTTATATTACTGGCGAAATGTACATTCATTATAAAAAGCATTATGCAACAGAAGAACAACAACTAAGGTAAGACAAAACACAAGCCTTTATATATATTTTTTGTTTTTCACCCAGAGAAGTATTCATTGTGCTGTTTTCAGACCACTGATAAACCAAACCTAACACACGACAGACTTTATACTGTAACAGATGCATTAGTTATTTACTGCATGTACATGAATGAATGTAATTGTAAATATATGATTGTTACCTGGTGGATAATATCTAAGCAGGAATCGTTTGAGTTTCATCTTGTCCGGTCTGAGCAGCAATGCATGCAGCAAACAGACCGTCACTATAGCAACGCAGCAGCTCTGATACCACAGCGCAGGCGCATAGCCCAGTATTTATTACTGGATGGGTGCTGAAATTGCTGCAGAACGAAGGCTCGTACAATTGTTCGTTAAATTTGAGAAGTGCACTGAAATGTATTCTGCGTTAATTTGCCATTCACTGCTTAGCGGGATCAGATTACTGAGCATCTATTATTAAAAATAAATAAATAAATAAATAAATAAATCACACACAGCGCCCCCCCCCCCCCCCCACCCCCCCCCCCCCCCCCAAATCCCCTTACTATCTGTTTCATGTTTATTAATTACAATTTAAATAGTGGTGAAGGTGGGACTGCATTGCTTAAAGCAAAAAAAAAAAAATGTATATGCAGTCAACATAGTAGTTCCAGTGTGTGGTGCTTGGTACACTACGTTTGCAGTCTAGCCGCGTATGTAATCTATAAACAGTAACTATATATGCAGACCAACAGGGTGACACGTGTTTTTCGTTTTATTCAGGGCCGGCGCAAGGATTTTTGCTGCCCTAGGCAAACGAAAATTTGCGGGCCACCCTTTTAACTCTTTCTTTTTAACAGTGTGTGCGTTGTAATGAACCGCAGCGTTGGAAGTGAAACAAGACTCAGGGATACCAGATGGGATTCCAAATGTGCTACTTTTAATTACTGCACTAAAAATAAAATAACAGCGAATCCGTTTGGGCTAGGGGTTCACGCCAAATCATTAAATAAAAACAACTCTCTCTCTCTCTCTCTCTTAGATCTGTGTTATATATAACCTTGTTTATCTTTTTTAAAAAAAAGGATGTTATTGTGAATTGTTAATTATTTTATTTGTTTTTTCAAAATGTTTTCAATAAAGGACCCTTAAAAAGTCTCTCTCTCTCTCTCTGCTCTTCATCTCACGTCCCTCTTCTCTTTCTTTCCTCCGGCACTCTCGTTCTCTGTTCTTCCGACTCACTTTGGGCTCTTTCACCGCTTCACAGATAGGCTCTCGCTTTCAGCCTTTAACTGTCTCACAGCCTCACTCACCAGTCGAATTTAAACTACTTCTCTCGACCGCGGCTAGCCCCCGTACTTACAGCCTCAGGACCATCAATTTAAAATAACGAATATTGCAAATATGGCGGCGAGATATTTTCTTCTGCGCTGCAGGAATACATTTACTGAGTGCAGCCGTCACATTGAGGATTGGCATTTGTTATTTTACGTGGCGTGGTCCTGGCCGGACAGGTTTATTATCAAGTATAATACATTTGTTAATTATCTCTCAGTCTCCTGCGTTACTGTCAAAAATAGTATGCGTTATCACAATCTATAATAATTATTATTATTATTATTATTTTGTATAGCGCCGGTGGCATTTCTTTAGAGACCCAGCGTTTATTACGTAACATCACTAACATCTTTAAAAACGTCAGCAATCTGTGCAATTATGTTTTGTATTGTAATTCCCGCTGTATTATTGAGTTCCCTTTCCGCTCTGTATTTCCCACCGTTTGCTTGTATAACCCTGTCTCTGTGTCTAACATAACCCGTGCGTGTGGTGTTGTCTGTGTCGCCCATGTAATTTAAATGTTGTTTGTCTGTGCCCATTGGTCCTGGTGTCCAGTTGAGGACCAATGGGATGTGTTTAAAGCACCGGCACACGATTAACATAAAGGGCACTGCGCCGCCATTTATGTGTACGTATGTATGTATGCATGCATGCATGTATGACATCGTCACAAAACGTAGTACAACTATACACAATCATCACTCTGGTTGCAAACGGTAGTGACAGCTACTGTCAGCTCTACAATGACACTATTTATGATCAATGGGTTCTACCACCATGCATGAGCTTAGAGTTATAAATAACAATTGATACCTGATACTCGGGTTACTTCAAACACATCCTATTTTCATTGTACCTTATGTGTACAGTACCCTATTGCGGTCCTTAACTCCTTAACTACTTTAAAACTGGTATGTAATGTGTAGGTTAGTGATCTTTACCGATGTGTTATGATAATGCTTAAATGGCACAGAGAAGAACATCCAAATCAGCGACATTTAAAAAAAAAAGTTTGATTTGTAAATACTCAATTAAAATGCATTATCATTTCCGTTCTGAGGCTACTAAAGTTGACGTCAAAAAGATCAGAAACTGACGACATGTCTAACCACACTGAATGTTTACTACATGCAGAACAATAGCATGCATTGACATTTCTGAGTAGAGGTCTACAAGAGCTTTCTATAGCAAAGTAGTAAAAGATACACTACTAAAAACAAAGTAATTTAGTAGGTTCTAACATTCAAATGCACTCTGAACTAACACAACCTGGGACTTGCATACACAATAGAAGGAATAGCTCTGTTCTAGTTTTTAGATAATTATTAAACCACCAGCAAATTATTGCACTTAAAAAAATTTTATTGATTCAGTGATTTTTATGTTGCAGGTTTATCAGTTTGGGCTATAAAATGTGCAACGAAGCGTCTGTAATTTCAGGGAAGGGTACCTGGTTTTGATACTGTAGATCAAAGTTTCATCGTAATCGCAGGGAAGTTTAATAGCAGCTAACATCTTTACAAATTTTCATTCCTGTTTATGCAAACAGTGGACAATATAATCCTACATAGCCTCCTACCTGCGTGGTATTAACTTCGGCAGAAACATACATCACACTACAAAAAATCAGCGTGTTTGGGCATGTGAATCTGAATAAAGATTCCTGTTTTTTTTAAATCAAGGAGACAGTATGGCTTGCTTGAAGAAAGCTCAAAGCAGTGGTTGGGTTTATCCCACAGCAGTGCTCTGCTTCTATGGATTTTTTGCTAATTTCAAACCAGCAGAACCTTTCCTTACACCTTATCTTGTTGGGTCATACAAAAACATTTCGGAGGAGCAGGTAACCTCAGTTTCATGAGTCATTTTTTTTTCTTTCTTTCTTGCAATATAGAAATTGTATTGTATGTACAATAATGCCTTACCAAATTACAAGAAAATATGAGAAACAAGAAACCAGATTTTGCCTTGTTTTAGAAAAGAAGTGTGTGTAGGAGTTCTTCAATTACCATTCAGAGTTGTTTCTATATAGTTATGAGACTGATATTTTTGTACTTAGAATATGTATTAGAATGCATATGTTTTCTGTACATTTTATCAAATCAGAAAAGCTTTTAAAAAAATTATTGACTGTTTTAGCCCTGAGTGTTGCAGTTTTGGTCTTTAGCCTTTTCTATTCCACTTGTGTGTAATAATGAAGAAGGAGACACTGATTGATCATGGCACCTACAGCTCCAAGTAGCTGTTTTCTTTAGGTTTATTCTGACGCATGACAACCCTTAATAGAACATTCGTCACTGTTGTGAACAACGTGCTCCAATACCCTGGGCAGGGCAGCTTAGCTTCTCCATGAGTGCATTTAGGAGGTAGTTAATAAACACTTTACTTGGGCTGAAGCCACAGGGGCCGGATTTCAGTTCGAGCAGCACTGAGACAAGTCATATCATCCTGTAGACCAGGGGTTGGCAATTCCAGTCCTGGAGGACAGGTCTCCCTCTAAGCTTTTGTTCCAATGTATTTGAAAACTTAAGTAACCTGTTTGTTCAAGAAGCATTTGGCTGCATGATCAACTACCACTGGACAAGGGTTAAGGATAGGATTAGTAATAATAAAATCCTGCGACATGTAGCCAAGCGATGCCTAATTGAAAAAGGGGGGATCTTTTAGGGTGTTTTTCCCTTTTGTAAGAATGGTTTGGCTATACATACCAACACAGTATGTTACTAATGCTATTTATTTGTACCTCCTCCCCCATTAGGTTACAAACATCCTGTTCCCAATATGGACTTACTCATATCTGGCACTCCTCCTCCCTGTATTCCTGGTCACAGACTTTTTGCGGTACAAACCTGTCATTGTGGTGCAAGGGATGTCCCTAGTGATCAATTATGTCCTGCTTTGTTTTGCTCAGGGGGTGCCAGCAATGAAGTACCTCCAGGTCAACAATGGGATGGTCACAGCCTCTGAGGTGGCCTACTTTTCTTATATCTATAGTGTGGTGTCTTCAGATCAATACCAGAAAGTGACCAGTTATTTGCGAAGCGCAACTTTGGTTGGGTACACTCTGGGCTCCACACTGGGGCAGCTTTTACTTTCTGTCGGAAAGTTGCCTTATTTTTATCTAAATGCAATTAACTTAGGTACAGCATCTGTGGCTTTTTTCTCTTCATTTCTTCTTCCCATGCCCAGAAGAGGGATGTTCTATAAAAAAGAATCTGTGGCAGTTTCAAAACAAAATAGCCACGATTGTACAAATGGAACAGCTAACAGCACTACTGGTATTAATACCTTGTCAGCATCACTACCAGACAGCATTATGCCAGAAAACAACAAAAAGGGTAAAAGGGTAGAACACAAAACACATAGCGTTGCCAGTGTCCTTCTCCAATTGTGGTTTAGTTTTAAAGAGTGTTACTCTTCCAAGAGATTAATTTACTGGTCTCTCTGGTGGGCGCTTGCTACTTGTGGATATTTCCAGATCTTCAATTACACTCAGCTGCTGTGGAACCACATTGAACCCTCCATGAATGCCTCTGTGTATAATGGTGGGGTGGAGGCAGTCACAACTCTTGTAGGTAAGAATTATTTGAAAATATAAAATGTTACTAGTAACAGAATTTAAAAGACACTTAAGGACCTTTTTATTTTATTGTGTTACATGTTCCCATGTGTTGATATAGCTGTTTATGTAAGGTGTGTGTAGTGTAGTGTTTATTTATTTATCTTTTAAAAAATTGTGACCACTTTTTTAAACTTTTAAATTGCATTCCCTGCCTCAAGATGGCTTCCCATGTACCCGCTTGGATCTCTCAGAATTACATTTCCCATTATCCTCCTGCTCACATATGTAACTGAAGTGGATTTACCAGTGAACAGGATTTATACAATAACTCAAAGTGTTCTGTCTCCAAACCCCCAAAACTTCACATGACCCCAATATGGCAGTAATATTAGGTCAGAGTTCAATGTCAAGGTCACCAACACATTTAACATACATTGTGTGCATAACTGCAACTATGAAGTCACTACTTCTAAGGTCTTTGAGAGTGACTGTGCGGTGGCGAGGAGTTCCATTACAGTAAAAATATGAAGTCGTGGTATAAAATGGTTACGCAGCTCATTTCCATAAGACGCTCCCCTTACAGTGATTCTCAATTAAGCAGATCCAAATTGATCATCCTTTTTTGTGTGTTGCAGGTGCTATTGCATCCTTTTCTGTGGGGTATGTGAAACTGAACTGGGACATCTGGGGAGAGCTGGCTCTTGGAATGTTTTCTGCAGTCAATGCCAGTGCCGTATACATGATGGCTTTCACAAACAGTATCTTGGTGTGTTACGCTGGTTACGTGGCCTTCAGAGCTTCCTATATGCTGCTAATCACTATAACCACGCAAGTAAAATACGTTTTTGGGGTTTTTTTGTGGAATGTTGTAGAGGAGAATATTCAAATGCTTTTATAATACTAGTTTTGGCATAAATACTTCAGTCATAGATGAGAAATTGTGTTGCAGTAAGTGTTTTGAAGAGGACATTTCTGCCTCCATTTGCCTTTCAGATCTCTAAGGTTGCCTGAGAGTGAGTTACATGGAAGCCTTTGTGAGTCATAGACATGCTGCAATTAGTTGTTCTATTTTAGCCCCCCCCCCCCTAAATACAAAGGGACACTAGTATACAGATACCTGATAGGATATGTGTGCCACAGCCAAGAGAGAGAACAGGTATAAGAGTAGACACACATTTCAGCTAATTTGTTCATTAGCATTATATTTTGGCAAGCAATTATTTTCTTATATTTGAATCCCAGAAATAATGGTTAAATTCTTAATGAAAATTCTTCTATATGTTGCTGTATTGGTTGCAGTTCAATGTTTGCTTACTATTCATTTTTATTTTTTGATTTCCTTTTTCAGGTTTCAGATTGCTGCTAACCTATCTATGGAATGTTATGCGTTAATGTTTGGAGTAAACACGTTTGTTGCCCTAGTTCTTCAGACTATACTGACTGCTATTGTGGTTGACCAAAATGGATTGGGATTAGACATTGTCACACAGGTAATGCAACAATCATACATATTGCTATATGCACAGCCTTTAAACATTCTCCTTTGACTAGATTTTTGAGTGCATTCCTTTTTAGTTGGTCTGGAGTATAGGGTAAACAAATGAACCTGTTAGCTTTACAAGGAATTTTTTTTTTTTTTACATTTGAACCCATAAACTATACTGTATTTAAATACTGTTTTTGCACTGTAACCTTGTATTTCCCTGTAACACCTGTAAATCCCCTTGGATAAAGGTATCTGCAAATAAACGCATAATTATACAAAAATAACAATAATAAAACTAAGAACATCTAAATTTAAAACAGTTTACTTTTGAATTGAAAAAACCATAGAGAAGAAACAGTATCCATAGTCAATGGTTTACTATTTGTGTCTGTTTCATGATTTATGTTTTATAAAAGAGTATTGCTGCTACTAACTAGCTGGTTTAAGTTTTCTCCTTCAGTGATATGGTCATCTTAAACAACAGCTGAAGAGTAGTGTTCAAATAGACAAACCTCCTAAGCTACTGTAATATAAGGTGACCTGTCTCAGGGGGCCACAGTGTGTTTTTTCAGCTTCAATGAGCTTTACCTCTAGGTTGGAAGGAGCAAGATTATGAAATATAGCATCTCTCTCAATGGGAATATAGTGACACTGAGTGGTCATGACTGATTTGACTTCCATCCAGTCAACCCTTCCTTCATACACAATGTAAAAACTGAATTCTCTCTGAACACCGCACCTATAACATTTTCAAACCCATTGAACTGGATGGATGTAGAAACAATTAGCCCAATTCCGTACTCTGTAGGGCATGGGTTTTCAACCGAGGGTACCCCTGGGGGTACACAGGACGACTCAGAAATGAACAAATAAAAATTATATATAAATATATTATATATATATATATATATATATATATATATATATATATTTATACTAAATATATATATATATATATATCTATATTTTATGTCATATATCATAGAGATTTGATGAGACGTATTTATAAACTAAAAATAAAATGTACATTTTTTTCACTTGACGTCAATGCAGTTAAAAAAAAATATTAAAAAAAATACATTTTATATATATATATATATATATATATATATATATATATATATATATATATATATATATATATATAAATCATATATATATATATATATATTTTAGTGCAGGCATAAAATTAACGCATGCGTGATTTTGATTGAGTGGGACTTGATTTCCATTAGTATGTGAAGCAGGTGTTTGGCGATTGTGCCTATGGAAAGCGTTCTGTGCTGCTCATGAACTCTGCTGTTTTCAACTTGTTGTATAATTGAATACTAATGATTATTAATATTATTTCGTCATTTAGCTGACGCTTTTATCCAAGTCCTGCTAATAAGCCCCTTTCCTTAACCACTGGACCACCATCCTCCTAATCAGGGAAGCGTAATCTTCCCACATTTTTATAGAAGTACAGTATAAATGCTCCGGTAAATTATTAATCCTAATACGCAGCTGCATTTTAGTAACAGTAATATTGTCTGGTTGAATTTGTTTTCGGTGTTTGAAGAAATTGATACCTTGCTTACAATACAAGAGTCCACAGAAAATGCAAAGCGACAGAAAGTTATACCGTTCCTTTGGATAATTTTTATGTTGGTTTTAATAAAAACGTTTGTCATTGTTTTATCTTGAGGTAAACATTTTAGATGGGAAGTAAACATCAACGTGAAAAACATTTACAGTGCACACTGTTTAGTATTAGTTATACTAATTTTGCCGAATAGAAAGCGAATACGAATGTTTCCAAAGAAATTACCAAATACTTATCTTTTAATTCTGTGGATCCAAATACTTGTAATTAAAAGTTTTAAGAATTAAGCCCACTGCTTGTTATTCTGTTCTAAACCAGCAGTTTGTCACCCAAACTGTTGTGACGTCAATTATTTATAAAATAAACGGGTAGGAAAAGAAATGCGTTAATCAGATTATTGCAACTGTTGTGCTATTCAGTAGAGCGGAAATTGAAAGGGGTACATGAGCTGAAACCTCCAGACAAAATGGATATAGTTTCAAAAAAAGATTGAAACCCCTGCTGTAGCCAAGGTACACGTCATTGTATATATATCTTTAGAGCAGTGAAATCATTTGGAAGTTAAAATTCACATTCATGTCGTGATTAAGCATTCCATACATGTTGGGCAGTATCTCGTCAGGAAGGTTGCGTTTCTTATGGCCATTGTGTTGCTGTTCCCTGTTGTTGGTTATTGCTGAGATGGCTTGTCTAGAACTGTTTATCTTAAAGAACGACTGATTTTCTTTTTCAGTTCATCATCTACGGCAGTTATTATGCTGTGGTATCCCTACTCTTTCTCATACGTGGACTGTACACAATGAGTCGTTACAAGTGTGGAAGAACGACTTCATATTCTTGTGAAGATTTCACCAGAGACCCTCAAGTCCATGTCATCTGTTCTGACAAGCTATAAGGAATCAGAAAGTGGAATACTGGCATTAATTTTGCATAGCACTTTTTCTGTTTAGTATGAAGTATCGTGTATTACAGTGTCTTGTGCACTTGCTGTGTACTGTTTAAATTGATGGCAGGCTCTTAAATAGAAATGTAATCTGATAATTGACTTAAAAGTCATTGTAACTAACAAAATATTCCCATAAATTTTCCATCCCATGCTTATCTAGTCAATATATAGGACAAATGTGTTGTTTTGAATGCATTTTCATTTTAAAACATGATAGCTGGCATTCAGACAGTTTTACACTTGGTCATTTCATTAGGAGAGCATATCCCCAGCCCTTAAGGCCTTACTGAAAGGCAAGGCAAGCACACTGACAGCTTTCTTTTAACTATTGCAGTGCCAGATGTCAAGGTTTAAAATTGAAATGCATGTTTGTGTTGCACGCTTAAAATAATTAAACTCAAAGTGTGCGGAAATAGGTGTCCTTTTTTATTTTTTAAAACAGTAAAGTGAAACACAGGTAAATACAGCTCTCTTGTTTCTGCTTCCTCCATTAGCGAATGCTTTTAGAATGTGAGTAATTTCATTAGTCCATAGCATCCCAGATACTTCCTGGGGCAGACTGGATAATAGGTCAAACAGTGTATAATACTTATTTCCATTATTGCAGGGTTTCTGTGGCTTTTATGAATTGTTATAATTAAATAGACTGTAAAACACAACGGAGAATAATCACATTTTATACTGGTAGGAAATTTCTGCACATGGGCATTTGCTATATAGTGAATGGAAATTCACAATAGATAAGATTTATGTTAGCCACATCCAGTTTAAATAACTGAACAGGGGACAGAAAGTATGTTTTAATTTTACTCCTGTCATACAAATTATGTTCTTTAAAGGTAAAAAATACATTTATTTATGCTGTAATCATGTCATGACCACAGAGATAGTTCATTAATAAAATCACTGTGGCCTTTTAAGTTAAATAATGGGAAATGTCCATAATTTATATGTCACAATTAAAGCTCCAATGTGGTATTTACATTTCATGTCCCTAGTCTTCCAGCTGCTCAGTTCTGCTTTAGAAAAACATGAGAGGCCAGGAGTGAACAATCCAGCACAGATACTGTACACACGGAAATGAAGCCTTTAACCTAATTCCAGTTAACCAGTCAATTATGTAGTGCTACCCATAAAGGTTGTAGGACTTTGGACCTTGAGGACCAGATCTGCCTAATTGTAAACCACTGTAACTTCCAGCAACATACACTTGTTTACATAACAATCTTTACCTTATATTCTGATCTCATCAGATATGAATGTGTTTGTTGGTTCTAAGGAAGACAAAGTCCATGTTGTGTTGGTGGTTTAGTAGGACACTCTTCTGAATTTAAGCAATGCCCCAGCATGGTGTTAGTAGGGAAGTGAACGATTCAAATAGGTCCCGTCTGCTTGGTGGATGTTGGTCTTTCCTGCTTAAGAAAAACTTTAATTTGCTCTGCACAGCTCACAGAAATGGCAGAGCACAAACTCAGACAAAATATATTAAATAATGCATGCCTATATTTATATATACAATATACTTAAAAAACAAATCTAACAGACATGTGCTTCACTTTTCCCATCACTAATATTCAGTAAAAAAAAAATGTTATATAAATACATTATATCCCAACATAGGAGTAATACTGTCTTAAAAGGTAATTCTTTTATACACCCTCAACTTTTAATGTACAATAAGAATTGTATTGATCTGCATCTTTGTTTTACCAGTCTTGATTTTGCAAATGTTTCAATTATTTGTTTACAATGTTGACATATGTCCCTTACTTGAGTTGATCATTAACAGCTTACATACATATTCAAACTAGAAAAATATTGCCAGACATTGGAAAAATCACAAAGAACCTGTTTAACCAGATACCAGTTTAGCGGCACTAGCATTTCAGGCACAGAATCTCTCAGGAAGATGCAATCCAGCTGGAATCTGGAAGTTCCCCACTCTGATACTTTGTGTGCATAGATTCTTCTCCACTAGGAGGCCTTCAGAACCATTCCTTACAACATACCTCACAGGTCCTGACAAAAACTTAATCATAGAGGAGGTAGGTTTGCATTATATAAACCATCTTTCAGTTTCAACTGGGGCCAATAATAGCATAGACTCGTACTTTCATGTTTGTTTCTTTACAGAGTAATATACAGTATAAACTGACACTGTGAAGATATTACATCAAATCTCTTTGTTCTGCAAAGTGGCCTTTTTTCAAGAAATATATTTTTAATACCTCAGACTTTACTATGTAAATCATTTTGTAGTTCATGTTGTGGGAATGTTCAGACTTCAGATGTATTTTTTTTTCAACCTTTATGACAATAAACTGTCCATGCATTTTAGATCAAGGCTGCCGATAAGGTCATCATGATACATGCAGATTTGTAATGGGACTGTAAAAGGGACTTATTTAGATTGTTTTAAAGTTAGTGCATTTCATAGAATACATTCATATACAGTAAAACAATATTTTTTTCATTTTAGGTCACAAACTAAATTCTTCCAGTCTGGACATACGCATATCAGTGATCCTATTCCAAATTTTCTTGGCCACTTACTATTTAAGATACAAACCCTTCATTATTTTACAAGGGCTCAGCTTCGTCGTTGTTTGGGTGATGCTCCTGTTTGCAAAAGGAGTGCTGGCAATGCAGTTCATGGAGTTCATTTTTGACATGGTGATAACCACCAAAGTGGCATACTTCTCATACACTTACAGTGTTGTCAGCTACTGCAGGAGTATCCAGTTGGTTGTTTTTCACTTCGTTCAGCTCTTGGTTGCATTGGGAGAACTTTCCTATTTTTATCTCAATGTCATTACCTTAGTCTCTGTATCTGTGGCATACATATCTGTTTATTTGGGGTTTTTTTTTGCCAGTGCCCAAGAAGAATGTGTTTTTCCACAGAAGAGTTGGTGAAATCACTGCAGGTGAAGAGGTTGCACAGCCTTGTCCACCACATGATGTTCTTCCAAAAGGCCCTGTCAAAAACTCACGAGAGCACGAGCATGCCAGCAGACACTTGAAATAGTAGTACAAAGAAAGAAGACACTAGTTTTCTAAAGATTCTTATGCAGTTGTGGTTTGACTTTGTTACGTTATTACACAAAACAAGTATTGTTCTGAACCTTATGGTACACCATGGCCACATGTGGTTATAATCAAGTGGAGATCTATATCTAAGTGCTGATGTAAATACTCTACGTGTACCAAAGTGTTGGTTCTTCATTGAACTTACAGGATTCTTGTCAACGGACACCTGGCAACTTCTGTTGCTAGCCAAATCAAGGTGCCATTCATCATCTTCTGGGAAGATAGGATTATCCAACAATAATGCTCTATATTGTAGAACACTCAGGAACTTTCTTTTTGTAAGTGTGTTTAATTGTACAAGTTTCCTTAAGCTTTGCAGGTGCAGCCACATCTTCTGCAGTTGGCTATACATTCACTGGTCTATCTAAGGAGAGCTGGCTCTGGGCACATTCTCTACACTGGATGCTGGTTGTCTTTACCTAAAGACCTTCACTAACAAAATCTCAATGTGCTATGCAGGCAATGTGGTATTCAAGTCCTGGTACATGTTGTTCATATCCATAGCCACGCAAGTACAAATACTTTCCCAGTTGATATATACTCTATTGAAGAATGAACATTACCAGACCCATATATATATATATATATATATATATATATATATATATATATATATATATATATATATATATATATATATATATATATAGTTTTTTACCAACTGTATTGTTAAACTATTAATGTATAAAATTATATCTTCTTGACCAGGGTACCTCTTCTTTCCATGGGTAAATAATGAAATAGACTGATCTGAACACCACATTGCCATTGCCAGAACAGTAACATGACTTATAATTAAAAAGTTATTACTTACAGATTAAAAAGAAACTAAACTTTCCTGCTGCACAAAGGGATGCAAACTTTAAACAAAGATTATTTAACTTTATTATCCTTAAGTATAATCTAAAAGTAAAATACAAGGCAGATGAAAAGTGTTATTACAATGTATAGCAAGGATAAATGTTATATTTCATTACTATTTCTTTTAAGCCTGGGCCAATATAGTCGACCTTGCGTTATACAGGGCCAATATTTAAACTGAATTGTACTTGTAAGCAGTGCTATGTAGCAAAGCCAAACCTGTAAATATTTTACAGAGTGAAATGTCTTAATTTGCAAAGTTTTTTTTTTTTTTTTTTTTTTTACAACATGGTTAAACATCGAATGAATTGTACAGAAATACAAAAGCAGCAGTTTTTGTAGGTTTTTTTTAGTTAAAATCCATTTTAATATATATTTATATATGTACACATTCACTTAACTTAAACTTTTGGAACACCCAACAAAAGTAGTCTTAGTTTAACTTTTGTTCTAATATTAAATGTGCCCCCCCCCCCCCCCCCCCACTGTATTTTCAAGATCTAGCCAAACAATTCATAGAGTAGATAAAGAAAAAGAAGTACCTTTTTACATGGGAACTGAATACAGTCTTTTTTTTTTTCAAACCTACTGTTCAACATAATAAAGATTATTAATCAAATAGATACAGCATCCTGGAGTGGCCCATCACTTTTCCCAGTAACATTTTCACATAACATACATGTGTTAAAGATACAAATACTGATATGCACAAATAGCTAAATTTCCTAAGAAAAATATGTACAGAACTGCAGCATAATGAATGTGGTATTTGCAATAATTTATTAGCCCCTTTCAACATACATGATACGCTATGTGGTTTGTTTGCCAGTTCACAGGTTAAATATAGGATATCAAAGAGAATATGTCCGCCTTCTGCACATATCCCCCCCCCCCCCCCCCCCCCCACCCTTTAATCAAAATTACAAAGTTTCAGAGGTTTTTTTTTTTTTTTTTTTTTTTTTTTTTTTTTTTTGTGAGTTTAAAGTTAAAGTTTGTGAAACAAGACAACAGTGCACAAGGCTCAGAACATGCCACGTGACCACATCCTATTCCCCAGCTGACAATTAAGGGGCTACAAGAAGGGATTGGTAGAAGAGCTTCCAGATGGATACTGTCCTGGCAGAGCTCCAGCCTAAAAACAGAATATAAAACGGACACATTTTAATGTTCATTAACATTTGAAAGGCACAACACACCACATATACTTACCACCAAGTCTGTGTAAATACATTTCTAAATGCACTACAATGCAAAAGCATTTGCTCAACATTAACCAGAATGAACCAACTTATTTATTATTTATTTACATTTTCTACAAGACTGACTATGAAGTACAGTATATCAATGCAAGTACTGTAAACATACCCCAGTGTGACGGTATGTGGCCCTAAAGGTTCTGATGAGTTAAAGCAGCATCACTAACTGCAGGAACTGTGTGTGACAGGGTTTGACCTTGACGTTGTCATTCTTTAGGCTAATTCAAACTGCCAGCTGTGAATCCTCAAGCATGCCTATGCAATCAGATGGCCGATTCCCTTTTATTCAATTCTGCTAAATAAAAGGGTTCAAATTGGACTGTGCTTGTTGAGACAAGGAAACACCAATATTGTAAATCGGTACAGTTGAGCAGGGCTTTTAAAGAAGTCTGTCAGAAGATTAATTTCCTTATAGGTTTTGGGGGGGGGGGGGCTAATGCCACATGGAAAAAGTTTCCAGTCTTCCAAACAGCTGAACACTATAAGCAACCAAGTACGATAGTAGTTATGCCTCAGAACTGTTTATTTTGACACCAAGTAAAAGTGAGGACACATTCTGTAAAAAAAAAATAAAACACACATCTCCTGTGTACCCTCAAGTACACATTTAGTAAAAAAGAAATGGCTCTTTTTCCAGCACAACTACTGTAGCCTGGGCCTAAATACACTGCAACAATCAAAAACTTACCATGAATGGATTGCTAGACATTCCTGGTGCTGTCATCACCTGGCCAAATGGGGTTACACCAGGCTTCGCTTGCCCAAAAGCTCCAAACCCTGCACCTTTAAAGCAGTAACAAAAACAAAAAAAAGCTAAAATATTGCTTTAAAAAAAACAACAAAAAAAAGTAAAACAGTCTTGGAATGTAAGAGACTAAATGCTGGAAGAGCACAAGTCCTACCATTGGGCTGCTGTGGGTAGGCTGGTGGCTGTGACACCCTGACGGACCTGTCTCTTACCAACCGACGACTTTAACTGTGACAAACCACCCACTAAAGCTGTTGGACACTGATTATGGTAGTTTTTGCTGCGAATCTTCTCGGCACGGTTTCTAACAATGTGTGTGCTTTTTTTACCCATACAATAGAGAGAAGTGAACCCAAGAAATGGGTTAATTGAACTACTTTGAACTGAAACTGATAAAAAATTTTTTGTTTATTGTATATTATATATATATATATATATTATATATACTATCTATATATATATATATATTATATATAATCAATATAATTTATTAATAATAATAACAAAAATACCATACAGAGACAGAAACAGAAATAATAAAACCACTACAACACACACACTGTAAATATACTCAGATAATGCAGCTAATTACTTCATTTGTGAAAGCGCCACTAAAAATAATGGCTAACTAAGCTCATTTTCATCAGCAAAAGTTGAAATGACCATGTTTTTAAACCAAATTAAAAAATCAAGGTCACTTTCCCAATTTAAACAATTCAAAATGTTTATGAAAATGTTTTTTGAAATATCGAACCATTCTATAAACAAAAGATGTACAGAAGTGTTTACTCCAACTTAAATACCTCAGCTAATAACACTCTGATCTCATTAGAGCACATAAGAACTGCCCGCTCAA
Source organism: Polyodon spathula (assembly GCF_017654505.1). Classification (NCBI taxonomy): domain Eukaryota; kingdom Metazoa; phylum Chordata; class Actinopteri; order Acipenseriformes; family Polyodontidae; genus Polyodon; species Polyodon spathula. The sequence continues at coordinate 31,731,468 of NC_054547.1, read as the reverse complement.
CAAAAACAAGTAAACTAAAGCCAATATTTCAACCAACATGAAGCAGAACTATAAGCCGATCTGGTCACCTTATTACTGGATAATATCTGTGTTTACAAAACAAACAAAAAGAAAGTAGAAAAAAATACCAGCATGGTATACCCCTAAGGGGGACACACTCAAGCTACAATTGCAAGGGTCACCTTCACAGTTTCTACAGACTAACAGGAACACATGATCATGGATGTGTAAGAGCGGTGCAATCAAGGTGTACACTGACAGTCCTGAAATGTGTCTTTTACTTCATTTTTTTTATTTTTATTTTTTATAAACAAATAAATAAAAGATGGAATTTAAGGCAACACATCCATGCCCACAGCAGTCTAGTGGGATCAGCTCACATGCACAGTCCAGGAGAGTTTTAAATGTTTCAAAGCGGTTCAAACAACAAAGCCACACTTATTTGGGGGAAGATGAAACGTGGCCACCTACCAAAGTGAGCCTGTTGAAAAGCTTGGCTGTGCAGTGCTCCTAAAAGGCCTTTTAGAAAGCCACAGAAAGTCACAAAAAAAAAAATACAACCAAACACAGCAATAAGTCACACTCCCTTAAGCTTTAGTCTATTTTTTTCTTTAGCTAAAAATCAGCACATGGGACAAACTTTTATCACACATGTGGGTTGAACTAATAACATACAAGCGGCAAAATCTCATGTCTGGGATACAAATACAGTACACCCTCACTATAACAAAACTGTTGGGTCCAAGCCTTTTGTTCGTTACAGCGAAAGGTCAGTCAAAATAAATGATAACTGCTGGAGTAAGTTAATGAGATTGAGACTAAAAGTAGAATTACGTGTACCTGTTCGTCTCATGTATGTATTATTTTGCCTTTGTTTGATCCTATTTGTTAGAATTAAAACGCAGTACAAAAAGCAAATATTCTGAAACGAAGCTGAACTTATTCAAAATCAAATCTGACATGAATCGTTTTAAAGTGCACCAAAACTTAATCCAACATGCAAGAATCCCAGACTGATATTTAATTCCAAATCAACCCAACATGAAAAGGTTTTACATGAAGAGTTCATCAGATTCTCAAGTTTGTGTTGTTTTCTTTTCTTCAATTAATTTTGCTTTGCCGCATGGTTACTGAACAAGCCAAAAAGCAGTGCTTTTTGACAACCTATATTCACAACAGATATCTGTATTACTCCTTTTTTTCAAACAATCCATTTAGTTTCCAGCTTTGTTGCAACATAAAATGATTTAGTTTGAGGCAAAGTTACACAGTGCATACTTTTTATTAAGACAAAAAAGTTGACTTCACTGCAGAGGTGGCATCCCATACATACAGACCCGGATGTTGACAGTGCTTGATTATATTACTGTTTTTCGGGGGGGGGAGATGGGTCAGGGGCCAGGTTCGTTATAATGAAGGGCATTATAATGAGGGTGTACTGTACCACACAATATGTTGTTATAGAACATGTGAAAAAGAAGCCTCAAAATTATACAAACAAAAGAGCCATTTTCTTCAAGAGTTGCAATGGATTATGACATTATGCTAATCAACAAGTCAAATATTTTATCTTACCCCACGTAATTACTTTATCATATAAAATGGATCGTTGCCAGTGACCAGAAAAAAAAAAAAAAATTAATGTGATCTTCTTATCTAGAGCAGAACAAAGCAACAAAACAGTTGATTCTGTGACTGATGTTATCAATAAAAGTTGTAAATGTCCTGCACAACTACGGTACAGCATCTCTATTCACAGATGCTTTTCCTTACCTGCTGCTGCCGCTGCAGCTCTCCCATTGGACTGAAATGGATTGGTTGGAGCAGATGCTAAAGGAACAGCACTCGGTGCCATGAAAGGATTTGTTGATGTGGCAGCTTTACAAACAGAGGAAAGTTAAATCAGGCTTTATACAAACCACTGGGATTCTCTTTTAAACCTGTAATTGTCCAAGTGCAAAAACACACACACATACACACACTACTGCTGCAATTGAGTTTGACTTGCCATAGCTCTCTCTGTAGGCTGGTTCTTTTCAATGACAAAACAACGAAACAATTCTATTACATTTTTTGTAAATTTAACATAAAAAAAATAAACACGTTCAAGAGGCTTGTTTTGATAAGCAGCAGGTTGGTAAATTATAACACACTGAAAGGCTCAATCTACAAATCATTGAGTTGAGAGATGTGCAGTTTGCACTGCTGATCTAAGTGTTTTTTTTTTTTTTTTTTTTTTTTTTTTTTTTTTAAACTAACACACAAAAATGGTAATTGATCCTTTTGCATTAAAAGACATGTCCTTATACCCCACCTTTCTCTTTTAGTTTCTCAGTACAGTTATATGTATTTTTTATATCATTCCACCCATCTACCTAAAAAAAAAAAAAAAAAAAAATCTGTCTACCGGAATCTGAAATGTAAGTATCTTCCCCTCGGATGTGTAAACTTTGCTTCTGTAAACCATCACATCAGTTAAAAAACATATCCAAGATTGCAGCATCGTCATATTAGAAACTGAATGGCTTTTCTTTAAATAGCTACTGGTACCTGGAGAAAGTAAAAGTCAAATGTTGTGAAAATTGTTTGTAAATTTACAAAACCCCATTTTGAGCAGTGGTATGTAAGGTGGTACACTTATGTATGTGGCTAGAAATGCATGACCATATCATGATTTCAACAATAGCTAAAGTTCAGTTCAACACTCCTTTTGTGGCCAGTATAAAAACAACATATCAAGCATAAATTCTACAAATAACTATCGGCTCACCTCCAAACCCTGCAGGGATGCCGGATATCACGGACTGTGTCTGTGCTTGACTTGCACCAGTTACTGGGCCGAAAACGTTGCTATAAACCATAAAACAAAAACAAAAAAAGAGAGACTTGAAAACTACAATCTAATGCATTTCAAATTGCCTTGCTTCTCATTGAAAACTATGAATGTGGAAACTCATTATAAAAACAAAACGCACTGTTCATACTTTACCTACTAACATTGCTGGGTGCGTTATAAACATTGCTGGTAGGTGCTGGGGCGCTAAAGACACTGTCTAACTCTGCCAATGCAGCATATTTGTCTCCTCCTACAGATGAAGGCTGACTTGAAGCGGACACAGCTGTCACAGATGGAGCAGAACTAGTGTTGCTCATCGGTCCACTCGCCCCTTAAAATCAGAAATAAAAACATAAACAGTAGGAACAGAAGTTAGTTCAAGTGATGTATAATTAAGGACGGTCCAAGAGCAGAAGCTTATAGCCCTTTACCAATAATGCATATCAATTCTTAAACAGCCAGAAAGTGCAAGTAAACTGATAGATTTTTAAAGACACCTTTACAAGTTTACAACCTGTATGGAATTTGTTTACTTACAGGGTTAAATATGTTCAAAATACCCTGTTATGAAGACTTTGGAAGTCTTCAGCCTTAATTCATGAAACCAAGTACCTGAATAAAAAGTGAAAGTTAGGTGTGCATTTGTTGAGCACACATTAGTTGTCTCTTCAAGATATGTCTAAATGTGTTGGTGGTCAAATATACAAAATCCCTGTTCACAAATGTTCCAATGTTTGCTATGTTTGTTAAGCTGGTACATTCATCTCTGGTTTCAAAGCCTTACACACCTGTAATTAAAAAATTATAATCAGTTTGAGGGTTACGAAAGGTACAAAAATAGGTGTTCATTCTAGAACGAAGCAATTCTTCATCAGTGTACCCCATAACAACATGTAGGCCACTATTTCAAATGCTAGTACTGCAACACAGATCGATACTGGCTAACGCCCGCTGTAGAATTTTGGATTATTTAGGGCACAGCTTGTATAAAGTCTATTTGGTCACATTCTCAGTTAAAGCCCTCTGTTTGCAACTTTTACAACCTCTCCAGATGAACAAAAACAAGAACACACATTTTAAGGTTCCCTCGTGTTATTTTTTTATTCTATTTATTTATTTTTATTCTTCACTTAACGTTGATGATGTAATTCAGAGTTAAGGTGTTCCGATTAAAGTTTAACATACGTTTCCAGCCATAGGCATGTGAAAAACTCGCAAGATCAGCCAGAGTCTTTATAGGGGTGCCAGTACCACTTACATTTCTTCATTATCCCAGTAGATGCAGTACTGCAGTAATAAGCTCATTTAAAACGAACACCATCCCTATTTGTTTATTCTTTTATTTCACATATGCCGATAAAAATCCCAAGTCCTAATAATTTATATTGCACACACACACACGGCCTTCCAAAGGCATGATCGGCTCTATGCACCTAGGTCATGCCAGAGTCATTGGCACTATTTGTTTATAACAGGAAAAACAAAACTGTTAAATATGGGTATGAAATACCAAGATTTCTCTTATCCAATGCCTTATCCTTGCTGTTTAGGTTCTCATTGTATCATGTTGTGTTTCAGGCATCACATTCTGGTGACCTTTTAAAATACAGAAGTTTAAAACCACCCCTGGGACCTCAACAGAGCTCTCAGAATGATATCTAAACTAAAGTAACCATTTACCAACAGCCTTTACCGAGTGGGTATATTATTATTATTATTATTATTATTATTTGCTCTAAGAGTAAGAAATACAACATAGAGCTGTGTGGTACTTCTTACAACAGCTTAGGACAGTGTTAGGAAGAAGTTAATGTACACTGGTATACTTGATGCACCAGAATGTGATGACAAACAGCAAGACACAAAGCTAAATAATAATAATAATAATAATAATAAATAATAATAATAATAATAATAATAATACTACATTAATTAGGACACTCCGATTTCTCATCCATACCAAGTTGCCTTTAAGACTACATTTAAAATATATAGTTCTCTAAAACTCTCTGTATACAGGGATAATGGAAATCACACTTCATATAAAACATGGTCTTTTGGTTAAAGTTAACTGTTTGTTCGGTTCCTCAAAGTTGTTTTTGCTGGCCTGCTTTTTTTGTTGTTCTGCAGCAGAATTTTGAAAATTGCCAGCCCTTATAACCTACCACGTTAGTTCTGCAAAACAAATACTGCCGCAAGAAATGTACCTTGCTCAGGTGTATGAGAGCTAAAGATTTATTCAGGTCAGCCAGAGCTGCATATTTATCTGCAGTGAGGCCATCATGTAGAGCATCACTGGGGGGGTTCTGAAGCATTACTCTGGGTGGAACTGAAGGCTCCAAAGTCAGTGCTAGAGGATTTGCAGAAGTGGTCAAAATTTGCATGAGCTAATCCAGAGCTGCTTCCTGTATAAAAAGTTAGTTACAATAACAATCATAATAGGGCTAGAACCAACAGTCCCTCGTCCACCATAGTATCTATTTACTATGCATGTACACTTTTACAAAAAAGGTGTACACATATTGTATCATACCTCTAAACAGAGTAGTATAGCTGTATTACATTTAATGCGTATGCCAACTAATTATTGAACTAAGGATTTGAATCACATAACCCCCAAACCAACTGGAGGATGAAACAGGTTAAGTGTGTTATTTTTGTATTTGGATGTACCCATTACATGTGTTTTCTTATTTTAAAAAAAAAAAATTAAAAAAAATGGTGACAACTAGGTTTGCTCAAGCAAAACCTAAAAAGGTACTGTTTAACTCTTGCGGGGTGTTCGTTCCCATTTCATTTTCTAAGCGTTTACAACTTTAGCATTAAACCAGTTTAACCTGCTAGTTACCAAATCAGAAAACACGTCACTCTCATAAGGAAAAGACAGTGAAGAAATACCGAATATGCAATACGCTGGTTTACATAGTACACTTACTATGTAGGCACTTACGCTAGCACCTGCAAATCTTTCAAAACGTTTAAAAACCGAAGCAAACTTATCATTTAACACTTAGCTAATATTAAACGTATAAACTCTAAACCAGGTCTGACTAGTTTGGAACTTGTATATATATATATTTGTTTTAATTTATCCATATCGGCCTAACCTGATCTCTATGTTACCAAAGTTCTTACAAGTTATCTGGTTGTAATAATTTAGAGAACAAGACATTTCCAGAAAAAAAAGTAATACTAAAAGAAATTAAAAATACTGAATACTTCTTGCCATATTATCCCGAGACTACAAATGTGTTTCACGAATAAAAAACCTGAGAAACGGGAAGGAACAATTTATTGTTGTTCATATTTATATTTTATTTATGAGTTTGATGCTGTTCATAGTTCCTACCTGTAGATGGTGCCACACAACATTTGTATGCTGAGGAAGCGTAGGAAGTCTAGTGTTTAAATCACAAGTCAATGCAAACATGTTAACAGGGTAATAGTCATAGTCGATGAAATGTTTATTTCTAATGCAGAAATCCCATGAAACACAAGACCCAACCACCCAAGCTAATTGTAGACTGTGCTTTCAAAATGAAAATGACAAAATGAAGCATGAGACCATTTAAAAAAGACATCACCAACAATGTTACAGGATGAAAACACAGAAGTTGAACGAGCCACTCTGAGGTGAAACTTACTGTGTGCTGCATGAAGAGGAAAAGCTGTAGTAAATTCACCAAAACTGCAGCTGGATGAAAGCGTTCTGAACGCTGGGCAGCCAAAACGGTGTTGTGGAGGTAAAATCAACAGAAAGAAACAATCGGAGAAAGAAACAGAAAGAAATGTAAAGTAGTCAAGACAAAAAGATTAAAAAAGAGATGGATAACCAAGGCAAGCTGTGTTCTGACAGGCAGCATGATTCAGCCAAATCAAACACTGGGGGGGGGGGGGGGGGGATGCAGTTTGACAGACTCTGCGTTTCTTATGTCACTGTCTAAAGCTGTTCTGGAATACTACTGTAGATCAAATTTGGTATTAGGCAACCCATATTTTGGCTGAAACTGGAGTAGCTACTGCACCAGATCAGAAAAGAGACCCATAGTATAAAAAATAAAATAAACAACGAGTAACCAGTGTTTGCACAGGGTTAGTCAGAATATGCCTGCCTAAGGGTTGGACTGTGGGTGAGAAGTATAGGAAGTTGACACAAGAACAGAACATACAGCTTAAGGTTTCCCCAGAGCCATCAGAAAAAAAACTTGACTAAAGGAAGCTGAAGCTACAGATGAGTCAGAAAGACACCACACGTTTCCGTTTAGCCAGGCAGAAGGACACTGGAACAAGCAAGCTCTACCTGTATTCGGGGGCTGGAACGGCAGCTGACTCGCTGTGGGGAAACCTCCAAAATTACCCAATGCACTAGAATTTCCAAATGCATCAAAGTTTGCAAAGTCTGCGTTTGCATTACTCTGAGCTGTAAAAAATCACAGGGGAACAAACAAACAAAAAAACAACACCACCATTAATGATTACGCAACTACGCAATGAAAAATGAAAACAAAATACTTTGTAAAAGATGAATACACGTATAACATGTACATAGTCAAGCAGTGACACTGATTTACCCAGGTGCATATGTGGCTGTTTTAATGTCTAAACTGCACAAGTAGACATTACACTACAGTTCACTCTAAATGTTAGATCTGCAGAATTAATGTCATGACTTTAAACCAAGCCTAACATTATTGTGCTTGCAAAGTGTATGCACCTTTGTGCTTCAGTGGAATTCACGGATGCAGGTTTGTGTAAGTTTGAATTGCTTGTCTGGTATGGGCAAACTTTAATAAGTGTAATTTATTAAACAATTAAATGGAAATATGATGTTTACTCTTGACCAGTACAAAAAAAAGGTCAATTTGAGAGTTCAAAGTTCATTTTGTATAAATTATACATATTGGCTTTCTTTTTTAATGAATAGCAGCTATCATTGAACAAATAAAGACAATAAAGTACATTGAAATCAGGGCGTTTAGATCCAGGCAACTTCACACTTCCAAATCTAAAAAACTCCAAGGAACAGCGAAAACAACACATTAGATGTTCTAAGGCAATAGCAAGTGACATACTCTAGATTTTGTTATGTAAAAAGTATTATTTCTCATTGTGCCCAAGGCATTGTAATGCAAGTTGGCACATTTTTGCCACTTTAGACACTACTCTCAAAACCCACAAGCTACCAAAGTCTGATTTGGTTAAAGTTTGATATTCACGCCAACCACCAATGCCAAGTCTTTAGCTAGCTTCCATTTGTACAACTCAAACTGGAACTTTAGCAAATTTGTCCAATGGAAAAGCTGGACCAAATGTGGTACAACCTCACTATACATATTTCACTCTTGTACATACTTTACATTACAACATGTTCTTTAAACTTGTGAACCAAATCCTCCATCTACTGATATTTTTCTATTAGCAGATCAACAACTATTCCTCTCCAATCACTGTTATCCCTGTGACTATCTACACAGAGACATTTACCTCTCATTAGCAGAATTCATCACATCAGTTACAGTACAAAAATCCATTCGGCATCAATCCCTCGCTTTTACTAAATCATACCTGTATGACTGTTGAAATTTGCGAAGTTTGCAAAGTTTGCAGAGCCTGTAGACTGAGAGGTTGGAGCTGGGGCTGGAGCAGGTGCTGCAAAGATATCACCTCCCAGATCACTGAGGAGATCAAACTGCTTCTTGTCTTGTTGGAACTGTTGCGGTTGCTGCGCTTGCACATGACTAACCACTGGAGACTGAAGAGTAATCAAAAAGAAATGTCAACTCATTAATCTGAACCAGATATTTTCTTCTACAGGAGTAACTAAAAAACACAAGACAGTCCAAATGTTATAATTCATTCAATTTGACAGCGAATGTGTAAATTCATACAGTACAACGTGGCTACTTCTGACTTGCACCTACTTGGCTTGGTGTGCTTCTGTTTAAGTGCAGTGCCGGTGCAGTCTCTCCAAGAAGTGACTTCAGCGGTCTGACTTCAGGGGTGCTGCTCGTGCTGCTGGCAGAGGAGCCCGACACGGAAGCATGAACCGATGCGACAACCCTCGCTTGTTCTGCAGGGACATACCTGAGTAGAGATACGTCCACATTTTCATGTTTCAGAATGTGTACTTAAACTTGCTGAACAAACTGATGAGGTGGAGGACTTCACTCACCATCGTTTCTTTTCATATTTTTCTTGAAGGAATTCTTTCACTTTCTGTGGTTCTCTGAAGTCAGGAATGCTAGAAGATCTGTCATCATACAATCCCAACCAAATCTGTTTGCATAGCTAGAAGTGAAGAGGGATTATCAAAATATTATTTTACAAAAATGATAAGACTGTCTATACAAGATTGACCTAGACCCTGACTTAATGAATCATAAAATGCAGTTGTGTAACAACGACGTTATGAAGTGTTAAGTCTATCAGAAAACAAAGTCAAATTCTTGCTCTTCTGTCACAGGTCAAAGAGGGGTAACGTCTGCCCAAGGAGTCTCCTCAACATTAAAGATATAAAGGCAGGACCTCAAATGGCTTATGAAATATTAAGTTAGCTAAAATAGCTGTGGCAGATTGACAGCAATATACAGTATACTGTATGTGCTGCTCTCAGGTTCCATTTTGATGACAAAACAAAGCATTTTTGTGTGTCACATAAAAATTAAAGTGTTGATTAGGCATTCTACTGTAACCAACTGTTGCACAACTTACAGGACAGAACTTTCTTTAAGCCTATAACTGGCAGAATTATTTAAACTAGGCATGATTTCTTTGCAAAAAAGGGAGGTTATGAGCCCTGAGCTTCAATGCGTAAGAGTTGGAGTGGTGTTAAGTTATACCATCATGAAAGCATAAATATTCAACAATCCTGTAATTATAATTTACATACATTTGTATGTATGCACTGCTTGTATAAAGTAAGTGCAAAAGTAACCCACAGTAGCCCACAAAATGTACACTATAGTAAGCTCAACTGCTTGAAAGGCTTAGTGTGTGCCTAATGTATTGTTATTGCAATGTTTTGCCAGAATAGTAACTCACCAAGACTGAAACCAGGGAATTTTCCATAAACCTGTTCTAATTGTGTAGCTACTATAAATGTAATTTCTTGGTGCCTGTTCCCTACACTATCTTTTTAAGCACACTACTTACTGACAGTCCAGTCCAGTCCACACATTTTTTTGCCTTGTGAAACAGTATTTTTAACTTGTTTACAGTATTGTTAAGAGACTTTTTTTAGCCACACTGGAAAAACTTAAGTTTCTTTAGCCACAGTGGCTAACTAAAGTCTTAGAGGGAAAGTAACTTAGTGTTCCGGTACACCCTCTCCACCGGACTTTGTGGTTTCCTGTACAACACTCTCCCTGAAATTCCTCAGACTGAATCACTATTTGCTAAAAGCCGTTTCTACCAAGATATTAAAACACTATGTAACCATAGGTAATTTCAGAGCTGCAGGTTCACCTAGATGTATGCAAATGTAGAATACCGATGCACTGGGAGAAATGTGTGGCTTTTTTTTGTTTGTTTTTTTAACCCCCTAGTATTTGAATACAAAAAGGTAAAAGGACACCAGCTATTGTTAGCAGTATTCAGCATTCAATGTTTTTGTACGGAACCCAACAAAATGCCTTTGCCTACAATTCAGCCATGTACTCTAATGACCTCATATTATACACATCCATCCATCCATCGATAGGTAGACATATTAAATAACTACGTATACTTAGGACAGTTAGTTTCAGCAACAGAGAACCAGACATGCGAAATCAACAGAAGAGCAAAATTGGGCTGGAGTGCCATTGGAAGATTAAGCATGGCTCTGATAGGGAAACTACCCCTATGCCTCAAGAGGAAAGTCTTCAACCAATGCGTGCTGCCAGTGCTAACTTACAGATGCAAAACCTGGACCCTCAAAGCAAAAATGACTCAAAAATTACAAACGACTCAACGGAGCACGGAAAGATGCATGCTGGGAATAAGAAGAATAGACAGGAAAAGGAAGGAATGGATAAGAGTGCAAACAAAAGTAAGCAATATTATTATAGGAGCAAAAAAAACTGAAAAGGCAGCAGGTCGGACATGTAGCAAGAAAAGAAGACCATCGCTGGAATAAGGAGATACTAGACTGGATCCCAAGAGAGGACCAGATGACACGCTGGAGCAACGTGGATGAGAGACGCAGCAGACAGGCTTGTGTGGAAGAATCTTGGGGAGGCCTTCATCCAGCAGTGGATTAAAGAAGGCTGAAGATGATGATAAGAGAGTATGTGTGTGTATGTATGTATGTATGTATGTATGTATGTAATACCTACATACATACATGATTATAAACTATCCAGTACAATTGAATGTTTTATGGGACACATTCCATCTAACAATCTTACACTCAGGTAACTTTCAAGTGACTTTCCCAAGGTTCACATAGTGAGCCACTTTCTGATCAGTGTAAACCAGGCCAAACTGCCTCCAACATCACTGCTTGCTCTAAAATGAATTAACAATCACAGGTTTAATATTTACCTTCGAATACAAACTACTTATTCACAAAGTTGCTGTTGAAAAGAAGAAAAAAAATGAAGGAACACAGTAGCTGAATGATATAACATAAACTGGTTTACACAGTTATTTAGATTATATAGGACACTGCAGCTGTTATTCCTTCAGTGCTTTTACTCATCCTGTTATAACTACCATCATCCTCCATACTGAACAGGCGTGTGTAGTTCCCACAGGATGTGGGCCTTCCTGTTCTAACCTTGTTACAAGGACAAAACTACCAGCAGACTCAGAATGATGCTGTCAATTGTTTTTTTTTTCCCTTCTATTTAATTTAAGTGAAAACAATGCAACAAGCTGTAGTTAGGATTTATTTCGATTAGGATTATAAAGCTCCAATTACGATATATTTGCAGTACCACTGTGCTGTACATTTTTAAATCTGGTATTGCACTTTTTTGATAATTATAGCAGGGAGGTTCAACAAAACCAGAGGATTGAAAATAGACACAGTCCGATATCAGCAATGCAGTCAACACCTTCACAACCTCAATTACCGTAACTATACTGTCTGGCACTGCACTACTGTTGCATCACCTCACGGACCGGGTTACAAACCACAGAGCAGGAACTGTTGTATTAAATAACCAGCTGATGCTGATCCCGTTAAAGCAGACAGTCCCTCTCCAACAGATTGTTACACAGCCATTACTATACTATCAAATCACAAAACAAGCATTTTTGAGGAGCAATATTTGGGGGTGAAGGGGTGAAGCACTTCTCAAAAGGTGGTTTTGCGAATAAAGCCTGTGTTCCCTTTATTGTACCTCCAGGTTATATTGCACCCTTATGAAAATATCAGAAGCAGCCATCATTGAGATGAAATGTATGTTTATCATTTCAACTTCCAATACTAACACTGTCAATAGATCTATAATTTATATTTTATTACTATTAAAAACTGTTAACCAAAATTAATTTAATAATAAACAAAATAAAAATAAAAAAAAAAAAAAAAAATAAAAAAATCAACAGAATATCAGGGTGTGTCCTTTCCAGGCAAGATGACTCATGCAGCCTCTCTCCCCAGGAGGCCTTTTCCTCACTACAGAAAGACTACTCTATAACCTGCAAAGTAATCAATACACAGATCTACCACATACTGCATCCACAGATTGTCTCACTTTAAGTAAAGGGATTATTTTAGAGTCACAGGACCAACTATAGAGTTGTGGTCAGTAAACTGAAAAAATATTGCATTCATCTCAAACTTGTTTACACTCTACCTTTGCCAACGATATTGTGAAAAAGCTTTATACCTGGAAAAAGAGTAAACTATTTAACTCACTTGGAATGTATTTTACACTAAAATACTCCCAGCGCATATTGCCGATTTACATCATTTAAAAAAAAAAAATTGAGTTTGAAACAAGAAGATTAGATGCGTTTCATTTCAGACGGTGCTATTCCCCAGGATTAAACAACTACTCTGTTTGTTTCGTCACTCAAAAGGTTCAACGAAGGTTCCGGTGAGGCTGAGTTTTGAAGCCAGTGGCAATCAAAAGCTTACATACAACTCATTCAGCAGCAGGAAGCTTTGAACCATTCCACATGCGGCAGATGCCCAACTGAGAGTCTTTGTACAGGATGAGCTAAAAAGTGTTGGGCAAATATGAAAACTCTACCAATGAAACACACAATACACAGCAAAGCCTGTTAAAGGGACAGGAACCTGTTAGTGTTGAACATAGTGTTGTGGTCATTTAACATGCATCAAGGGTAGAAGTAACTTGCTAAATCCACAAGACAGAGTGATCAATCAGGGACTACAGAAGCAGTCCAGTCAGTGGAGTCTTTAAGCTAAATACTGTGACTAAATGTAGTCAAATAATTTTAAAAGATAGTGTATTCTTCGTAAACCTAGTTCAGTGCACACAATATCCATAACCATGAAAACACACACAGTATTTCAAGCAAAAGCCAAAAAAAAAAGTTTCTTTCTTTGACAGGATTTCAATAAAAAGAAGTGGAGGTGAAACAGAAAAAAGCTAGACAAACTTCATATCCTGAACAGCAACACAGGCGTGTTTTCATAGATTAGGGTCTACTTCAACAGCGGAGAATTTACATACTTGTCCTGGGTAGGTTATGCAATAAAATTAGGATTTCACAGACCTGTGTATACATTAAATAAACCTAAGCAGAGTGCTATAAAAGCCTAAAAATAGTGGTGCTTCCTTACTAAAAACATTTGTTAAAAGGCAAGCATACAGCAGCCCCCAGCAGTCGCTGCCGACATTCTCTGTCTGTGGTGTCAAGACTTGGCCATACACTGACACTGCACGTTCTGCACTGAATTGGTTGGAAGTGTAAGGCAAAGCTTTGCCAAGTTACAGAGATGTGGAAATCGATTTGAAATGGTCCCAAAACTCGGTTGCCCTCGAGGGCATCTGGCATTCTGTAATAAAGGCCATACATGCATCACGTTCGTTGTCATGTTGTTTGTCCCATTCAGGAATTTATTTTATTAGTTTCGAGTCAACAGAAAGAAAACGTGCCTATTCGGGACTAAAATTCTAACTGCGTTTAAAAAGTAAGCAGCGTGTTGTTTGAAGCGAGGTGGCTGTGCTAGATCGTACCTGTAGTACTGGTTTAACTTGGCTACAACAGACAGGAATACTTTTTGTCTGCACTGACTTTCAAGTTTGTTTTCTGAAAGCTGTTTGTTTTATATTCTGTTTACCAGCCTCTGTAGTAGCCTCTCGTTTAATGTGTGATTCTGAAGCTAAATAGCGATCAATCGTATTTTCTCCAAAGTCACATTACAAGATGTGCTAAACAGTACACCTCCATCTGCATGTAGTTTTTTTGGGAAATTTCTTGACATGATCCTCAGCCAAAATATACTTTGCTTTTTGTTTCGTCTTCCATTTTTTCTGAAAACTAGATTTTAGCAACCTAAATCAAAATAACCATGTAACACTGATTTTGTCCCACCTCCTACTGTACAGCACAGGTCACAGAAAGTCAGTACAGACTCACAGATAGGCCGATTTAAACATTTTTGTTACGTGAACAGTAAACAACAAAGTTAACCGCTTTGTAGTATTTTTTTTTTATTTTATTTGTCTAAGGATGTTTTTTTTTGTTATTATTTGGCAAAGCACACAGGACAGTGAAGGTAGTTTGCGTCTCTTCCAGTGTGCAGTAGTTAATTTTATTTTTCTCTCCTTACTAGTCAAGAATGCATTGACTGCTCAGTTTTCCGATTTTTAGCACCTCCCAAAGGTCCCTCTTTTGCCAAGTGTTAAAATAAGCAGCAACATGTGCACAAACATCTGCTGTACTTTTCAGCTCTCTGGAATTTCAGAATTCTTGTTGGGTGTATAAAAGGGCAAACACTGTTACTGAAATCTACCAGGGAAACTTGACAGATGTATTTGTACACAGGTTTCCAGAAAACAAAATGGAAAGGCAAGACACCATGGTAGCTTTGAGGCGCTCAGGTTTCTGCTTACAGAGAACATACAGTGATGGATCCAGGGCCAGACCCAAACAACCACTTCATAAGAGAAGCGCTTATTCAGGAAAAAGACATCTTGATCAACACACCTCTGTTGTATAGTACTGACAAACCGATTCCAGCAGAAAACCATGAATGTAATACAAAACATACTCTGACCCACACGGCCATACATTTTCTCAGCTGCAGAACTGATATCAAATTCACGCTACACAGAATGTAAGACAAATGCTCTCAAAGTACTGTTTTTCACAAACACAGGATGCTAAAATAAAAAAAATAAAGAAATAGTGTGTTTGTTTTTTGTCTTGTTAATAGGCTCAATGCCCTTCATATTAATTTCTTTCTGGAGTCTTGACATTTTAATAAAAGCATTTTCCTGAGACACACTAGCCGATAACCTTCTCTGTTACTCAGGCTTTTTTTTTTTTTTTTAAAAGATTTGCTAAAAAGTATATAAAAGGAAGTTTTCACTAGAAACTTCCTTAAACCTTCTGCCTTTTGTAGCTTGTGTTTGTTTAAAAATTCCACTATCATCATAGGGCCAAGAAAACAAATGTCACTGGTGTCAAACTGTTGTGTGACATCTTCAAGGGTTAATGTGCTTTAAACAACAGCCTTGCATGTTCAGACAAATGCACACAAACCAGTTAGTACAGTATTCTAATGCTACTTATGAATGAAGAAGGCATAC
Source organism: Polyodon spathula (assembly GCF_017654505.1). NCBI lineage: Eukaryota > Metazoa > Chordata > Actinopteri > Acipenseriformes > Polyodontidae > Polyodon > Polyodon spathula. The sequence continues at coordinate 31,715,916 of NC_054547.1, read as the reverse complement.
AATTATCAGTTTAGTAAAATAACCCATTCCTAAATCTGTATGCTCCATACAGATAATCAGGAACAAAATGCAGCAGAACTTGTTTTACAGTGTACAGTTTAACAGTTTCAGCATTTTTCCTGTTTTACCCAGCCCCTGGCTGAAATTACTTACCTCATTGCCATGTTTCTGCAAGAACTCAATTTCCTGCTGTGTGAAGGTAGTCATGGAGATAGACTTCACTCTGTGGGGTGGATTTAGGCCTCGTCTGTAAAAACAAACAAAGCGATTCAATATCTTTTTTCTACATCATGTAAACATGATGTAAAAGCAGACATAAAAACAGAGAAAAATCACAAATTCACTGTACAAGAGACTTCTGGAGCAATTCCACCTAAAAAGGTTATTTGTTAAAAGTAGCGAGCAAACCTTTGTGATCTTTGATAACAGAATGACTAGAAAAACAAAATTAACAAAATAGGCTTCCTATCTTGTGACCGTCCGTCTGCATATCTGTCAGTACACCTACGACATTTTGAAAATAATATCCAAAATGATAAACCAACAGTCCATTAACTGTTGGCATTTTAAAGCACTTTCTTTCAACATATTAAGTACAGTGCTCCCTCGCTATAAGGCTCTCAGTTATAACGTGCCTCGGATATAACGCTCCTACAGCAGGTCCCCCAATTCCCTATACTAGTGATTCAGGCAATATTTCTACAGTAAATACAGTAACAGTGTTGAACAACTTCTCAGCAAACTTTCCATTCCTATTGCTCCCTTTAGATACAGTATCTGAACTGAAGAAAAGCCAATCTAGCACTTTATAACACAGACATCTTATTCAACATTCGTTTTATAACTAAATAAATACTAAGCTTACTACGTGTTTCTTTCCTAATGCATTTACTTCTTTGTTGCGCGAGCAGCTGTGGCTTACTCCCGGACATGAGATGCTTCAGCCCCGCTCCTGCAGCCGAACCCATTCCCTTTTCACCTCTCCCGACCCGCTCTCCTTCTCGCACTTGGTTTGCTTGTCTGTTGCTATAAACTGAACTCCCAACCACCGTTTAGCCAGGCTGTTTTATTTATAGTTTAAAAACTGCTGATTAAAATGATCCACAAGTGGGAATGTTACCATTTTTTTTATTTTTTGTATAGTGTTGATCACATGGTGCTTTAAGCATGGTTAATTCATGGAAAGTTACATTTTAGCTTCACCGTATCTGCATTATTGAGAGGGAGTTATTTTATTTTTTATTTTAGCCAGATATGTGTTGTGTCCAGCGGTGCCCCCCCATGCCCCACCCCCATTTATAACGCTCTTCGGTTACAACACTCATATTGTGTGTGTGTGTCCCGAGACCCACGTTTTAGTAAGAGAGTAGTGTATTTAGATAGATAGATAAATAAATAAATAAATGACAGAATTTACAAAATCACAAAAGCTCACTTGACAAGGATGCTTGTATAACCTGTCCCAGCTTAAATGAAGCAAACAAACCAAAAACTCTAATGATAAGATAAGCTTCATTTCACATTTGTACAACAGGATATTACACATTTTAGTGGTGCAGAGACCCAAGTTTGTGGTTTCTGCAAACATTTTGACAAGAAGTAAAAACTGCAAAGGACTTTCTCAAGCATTCTGCAAGGGAAGAAATTGCAGCTAGTGAATTCACTGTATTTCTCAGTGGTAAGGCAAAAGAAAGCACACCTGAAACTGAGGCAGCCTCAAAAAAACAAACTGCATCAGTTATCTGTGCAGACCTTTGGGAGAAATCATCTCATCCTAAAAGCTTAGATCACTGCATAGCCTAATTCATACTTTGTAGCTGGTTTTCTGTGCCAGTGAAAAATGCATCCGCCATTCCTCATCACATTCCAGTATTATCCTCAAAAACAGGCCTCCCTTCCAGACTTATTATCAAATACTCCCTACAGTGGGCAGCAACTGGACAGGCATGCCTAGAGGGAAAGAACTGATGCTGAATGGGAAAATGGCCTAATAAAACCAGAAGTGGGTACAGAAAATTAATGATCAAATGCTATCAAAACTTCAAAAGATGTTCAGCAATGGCTACCAGTTTGTTTTTTGTTGGGACTAAACTCTTTAGTACTGTATGCATGCATTGTGCTGTAAATCGAGCCCTTCCTTGAAAACAATACAACAGACCAGTCAGAAGGATTTTGTACTGACTGGCAATGCAGTGCCGACACCATCTTATTTCAGGATGATCTACTGTGCACATGGCAGCCAAGGGTAATCTGAGGTTGCAAGGCTGGAGGCGTGACTTGTTATCTGAAGGCAAAACACATTCCTTTTTAAAAGCTCTCGTTAACAAAGAAAAAAAAACAACACTACATTTAACTTCAGCAGATATCTATCTTTATCCTGGAATCAATTCAACAAATACAGTCTTTGAGTGCATTTGTCCCTCTTACTTTAGAGTGCTGTATTCTAATTTGACTGCAACTGGTGAAATTCCACTGCTCTAAAATGCAGCACTATTTGCAATTTACTTAAATTTTAAACAGCTCACCTACATAAAAGAAAACACCACTTTTCCTGCTCCCTGGAACTGTCAGATCTTAGAGAACATCAGTTTACACTTGGTACAATCGATGCCTTCCAAAATGCTGTGTAGTACCTAACCAGTCCTCTTTAGATAAACACCCTTTCCCATTTCACTTAATGCCCTTTAGAATTAGTCACAATCATTACTAAAGAGACAATCTCTCGCTTAATGGGGGGGGGATTCCTCTGTGGCAGCTGTATGCCAGCAGAATGAACTGTACGACTAGAACACACTGCTAAATAATTAACTTCCACTGCCATTTAGGCAATACTCCAAAAGAACTGCATGTTCTGTACTTCTTGTTATATGCATACTGTACTTAGTGCACTACTGGCAAAGAAGTGCAATTTTTGAAAAAAACCGTCTTGTCCAAGGGACAAAAATGCTTGAAAAATCTACTTGTCTTTCTTAAAAATCTACTAGCCCCCTACCCGTTGCACAAAACTCACACACAAAAGTAGAATACAACCTGTAGGATTTTGGTTTTATTTAAAAGTGAATACAATAAGTCAATCAGTGATTAACAGCGGCAGATCTAGCCTTGTAGTTTCCTGTGACCCCACCTCACCTCAACAAATGTATAACATACTCTAAGGAAATGTTCCTTTCAGTGCAGTTTGGAGCACATTTGCTAGTACATGCAAGTACCATATAAAGAGTACAACTATAATAAGAAATACCTGGGAGTTACTAAAATAAACATAGCTGCTTCCGGGTTTTGTTTTTTTTCCCCCATTTTTTCTATAAGCTGAATCCAACTCCTGATGTACAGGTGTTTTAGTTTGTTGCATCACAGATATGAAATCATTGCCAACTATTACTGCTGCTTTGTGGAATTCTGATTTTTCTTGATGTTCTTTCAGTTTTATAACTGCTGAACCCCACATTTTTAAAAGTACTTGTGTATAACCTATTAAGTTTCACACACAATATTTACAGTAGGCTAATTCTTTATACACAAAATTGTTTGTTTATTTTTAAACAGGACATATACAGCTATTTTTCCTCATCTAGCATCTTGTCCCATGATGGATAACTGGAACACTGCTGCAGCACGGTGATACTGATGAATTCGTTTTTTTTTTTTTTTTTTTTTTTTTTTTTTTGGTAAGGCAACATTCTTTAGCTGTCTACTCTCACTGAAAAATAAACACATAAATGAATACATACACATTACCATGAGAGTTAGTCTATTTAATAAATAAATAAATGTATATATATATATATATACACACACACACACACACACACAATATTGTTAAGTGAGAACACTTTGCGAGTGTCCAAAATGAATAAAAAAATACAATTACTGCAGTGGATTATGTACAATAATTTTGCATTCTACTGGTGGCAAAATATTTTGTTCAACCTGCAAGGTTTCATTCCCACTGGATCACATATGTTGGCTTAAATAGTACTACACAACAGTGTACTACAATTGTCCTTACAATGAGTAAAGCAAACATAAAATGTGTTGTACTTATGATCAATTCTAAAGAACACAATTTTGAAATAACTTGTCCAATGTTTTCTGCTTTTTACAATGTACCACCTCCCACTGTAAATCCATCTCAATTTTGTGTGCAGCTTCGTAGCCAGTTTCAAACCCACGATTCTGCCTCAGTCTGCCAGAAATACGCATTTGCAAAGTCAGTGTTATAAAAGCTGCATGAAATATACGCATAAATCATGCAAGTGCGCTCTGCAGCACTGGCAACTAGTAATAAAGTTGTCAATAAGCGGCGTGCAGTTGCTAATATCAGAATTCCATTAACATTGAAGTCTATGACAGGATTGGTTCCTGGGAAAAAATGTTGTTAATAACCGAAAGCTGTCTTTATCAGGGTTGCTGATAACTGGCATTTACTGTATATATGGTAAAATTTTGTGTTAAAGCACATGTTTCACTAGTTAAACAGGAGAAGTACACAAGGTAGTGATAATCTATTACAAAAAGAAAACAGATATACATTACTGCACCTCAAGACTGTATTTCGTCTATTATTCATACTGATAAAACAAGGAAGAGTAACGTTATAGATAGTTATTTGCTCCTGCGTTTTTTTTGTAGTCAGAATTTTGATAAAGTAATAATTATCTACCTGTTTGTTCTGTTTTAGTGTGTGTAAAACTAGGGTTAACTTTACAATGAAATAATCTCCATGACAGTTTAAATTAGCATTTTATCGACACTGAATAAACATAATATGTTAGGTCATTGCCTGCTATATTATAAAATCGTAAAGTTTAACAGTTACTTTTGGTCTATAAAATAAACTTTATACCTTTATATTGTATCCACGTTGTTCTGTACTGTAGGTATTTGTACTCCACTGTCCAACACGATTTGCATTGTTGGGCCTCCCACGTATCTACACGGACCAAACCTGTCATCTATCAAGAAGCTCTATTAGCAATAGTTTCCCGCTTTATGAAAAATACTGGTAATTATGTACGTGTTCACTCAGGGTCGGTCTTATACCGCAAATAGTGGCAAATTAAGAGTTAAGTTCAAGCTTTGATAACATATACAATCTAAACAAAAATCACTACACAACATTTTCAGGAAGTTGGGGACTGTTTAAACTAGGCATTTCAGGATGATGTGCTTGCCTTTTTTTTCTGTCAAATGAGATTCTGGCTCGTGCAGCATGATGCGTTTTTGTCCTAGGTGGCTTTCCATAGAGATCACTAGGCGTGCGTGTGCATAATCCGGTTTGTTTACTGTCTAAAACTAATAGAGGCTCAACAGCTACTGTGTGGATCCTGAGTTTTTTTAGGTTTTTTTTTTAGATATATTAATCTTACATATCACAAAGAGTTTTTTTTTTTTTTTTTTTAATGCAGCGTGGTTTCAGACTACTCCGCACCGGAACATATTTGATAAACAGATCCAAGGTCTCAAAACGTAAAAAATAGATTGGTACTTTTTTCATGTGATGTAACTAGACCAGTTTTCTATTGATGAATACGAATGTTAGGATATTTCGACTAAAAAGTAATCAACATGTGACCAGAGTCAATGTTTTTTTATATATATATATATATATATATATATATATATATATATATATATATATATATATATAATATTTTTTTAGGAAAACTTGTTTTATTTTTTTAAAGAGATAAACAGTGTTCATGGTATCTGGTGATTATTGGGGTCTTCAATTTTACCAGAAAGTGGACATTAAATACATCTAACTGTAGGTTGTAAATTGCATGTTTAATCTCTGTAATTGCTAATACAGCAAAACAGAAAATGGGCTTGAAAAATCTTCATAAAATATGTATAATGAACACCAAGAATGTAAGGTACAAATACTGGAACTGTTTGTTCATCTTATTAGTTTGGAGGTCAACTAATCAATCTATCCAAGACACTTTTCTGTCAGCTTTTCAGTGGGCTATCTACTTTGCGTGTGTGAGAGAAGGTAATCTAGTGCACACAACTTATTCCAACCTATTTACTAATATAAATCTACAACTGGCCCTTTACAAGGATAAAAGCTTGTATGCAAGTAGGGCTGCTACAATTAAATCGAAAATCGATATTCCATTCCATTCCTCCTCATATACATTGATATAAATACTGGTAAACGATTAAATAATTATATATATTTGTAACAAGCACAGTTAATAACATTATTTAAGTTTATCAAGGAAACTGCACCATACACCCTGCCTTGCTATTTACAGTATTTCTGCCAGACAAGCAGTGGGTGTGCTCTTCTTTTCCTGCTCATGTTTAGACTAAACGACCAGGTTAGGATGGTCGCTTAGTCAAAACTCTTGCGAAACATTGTATTTGATGTAAACAAAAAAATAATCCACAGCTGGATGACAGGCTTGTATTTCTGGCAAACAGCATGTAAATAAATTGTGCACACTGAAGAAAACTGACTATATACAGTTTGCTCTTCTTTGGAGTTTCAAAATTAACTTATATCATTAATATTTAACAATATTCCATGATTTTAAAATAATTAAAAATAAGTAAATAAACAATCAGCGATGTTAAACGCAATTTTGGAATAACTATCAGCTTGACCTATAGTGGGTCTGCATGTTGTGGTAAGTAAATATTATTATTATTATTATTTACTTATTTATTTTTTAGGCAGGGATTTCCACATTGTGTGTTTCACAGATAGTGAAAGTTAGGAAGTACAGTACTAACAAGATGCAATGTGTGATGCTGCAGCTGTGACAAATAAAAAACAGCTAGTTTCCAAAGTATTGTAATCTGTATTGTAATATTTTAGTAACACTCCTGTAGTATGTTAGACTAGGCTTGTTGCAAATGTTGTGGGTTTTGTGTTTTGTTTTTTTTTTCCCTGACATTACCAAGGCATAATTAATCCCTCACATTCAACTGTTGTGCACAAGCTTTTACTGAACAGCAATGATATTAAAATAATCACATCAGGGGGAGAGTATGTGGACGGTACAATCATCGATATTTATTCACCCAATTAATCAATTGCTATTTTGAGGTATAAATAACATCCCTAATGCAAGGCTATATTTCTGTTGTGCACTTAGCTGGATGAAATAAACTAATGAGTGAAGCTTTAGACCATGACATGACAGCTAACTAACATTTCAAAATGCTTACGGACTGAGCTTTGGAAATTTCACACCACACAGGTAACTGGGTAGATTAACTTGTTCCAAATTTGATGTATTTCACAAGAATTAAATGGACTGAAAGATTTTAGTTTGAGTAAGACTGAATTATTTCAAACAATTATTCTTAAATGCTTTTGGTTCCTATAGTAGCTTTGCTCTTCAATTTACACAGTATTTAGCATGCGACATATGGTACAATGGTTTTCAAAGGATGAAAACTAAAACGTCATGCCACATCTGACAATAGCTCTAAATGCACAAAGCTTTGTAGCAAATGAAACCTGATACAACATGCTTTACTGAGGAGGGCTAGACTGACAAATGGATTATCTACCAAAGACACTAAACTCTCCACGGCTGCTGGCACAGTCTCCAACACCATTAACACCCAGATAAGACGGTCAGCATATTATCAATGGGAAAGCCAATGCAGTTGCAAACAAATGCAGAAACTGACACTGGATGCAGTAGTACATGACAAGCAAAAAAAAAAAGAACGTGCTTCAAACAATGCAATCAAATTATAACTTAATAATACGACTTCTCCAGGAATGTGGACGACTGTACCAGCTTACCCTAAAAGTTACTGTCCATATACCATTTCACTGATAAAGCACTAAATTGGGCCTTTCTTTTGTTAGCCAGAAACAGCATTTCACTGCAGAAATAACCTTGCATTTGTTATTTGTGAAAGCAAACAAGCCTATTAACAAGCCTGTACTTTGCAGCTGCTAATTCTGATTAGTGGATCATTTTTACTGTACAGTAAATGTTTTCACCATTTCAAATGTAAGAAATGGATAGGGTCAATAGTGGTTGTTTTTAAATGCTGAATATACGTTTAGACTGTTAAAGCCTAACTTGAGTACGAATTTAGAATAATACACCGTGTAACATTTTTTTTTTTTGTTTTTTGTTCCTGGGTAGTAAGTTATTTCCTAATTGCTTATGCCTCAAAAGTATAGAAAATGGCTATTATTCCCCACAAACCTTGCTTTTGTGACCAGGACAGTGATATTTCAAAATATCACTATTTCCAATGGGAAAACAGGCAAATGTGTGTCTTTTCGTTCACATAAAGTCAGAAAAAAACAACATACGACTCCAAATTAACATGTATTTATACTAAAGTAATACAAAAATGACTACAAAAGATTTAGAAGTGAGTAGTTTGAGATTTACGATTATACTGTATTTACAGTATTAACATGTATTAACATGTATTTACAGTATGATCATAAATCTCGAAAAACTGCTCACTTCTAAATCTTTTGTAGTCATTTTTGTATTACTTTAGTATAAATACATGTTAATTTGGATTCACATGTTTTTTTCTGACTATGTGAACGAGAAGACACACATTTTCCTGTTTTCCCATTGGAAATAGTGATATTTTGAAATATCACTGTCCTGGTCACAAAAGCAAAGTTTGTGGGGAATAATAGCCATTTTCTATACTTTTGAGGCATAAGCAATTAGGAAATAACACTTACTACCCAGGAACAAAAATTGTGTTACATAGTGATATCACTCTAGCAGATCCAATTCAAGGAATAAACAGTCAATCATTCTGTTTTAAAGTAAAAGATCTGCAGCCATATGCAGAGCCAGTGAACACCCAACAACAGCTCCTATCTGTCATCTCAACAGGCACCTGGTTAGTCTCATCCACACACTGCAGTAACTTGGAGCACAAACACTTCTGAGATGCTGGCCCTGCCAAGGCAAGACTGTCCTTTTCAAATCTAGAAGCTGCAACGTGGCGCAGTTAGGCATGGTCTACAACTCCTCCTTGTAAAAGTCTTGATTTCAAATGTTTTGATTAGTCCTAACCTTGGATAAAAAATGTAGCCTACCTAGACTTTGATGCTTGACTCTAGTCTGACATACTGTAGATGCATACACACCTACAGCATGTGCATTTCCTCCACCTACTGCAATATCCCCAGCTGGGAAGAAACTATTTTTTAAGACAACACAACAGAACTACATTAATATTAAAAGATACATTCATTGAAAATCCCAAATCCGAACTCTGATTATAAGGTTAGGCAAGGCAATACAGAAATCCAATGGAATATATCTACGCTTCATGTCTTCCTAGGCCCTCCTGGGAATCCACATTTTTACATCAACATATTAAACACACACACACACATCTAAAAAACAAATGTCTTAAATTTTCATGGCATTCAGTTGTTAGAAAAGCACAGGAAAGGGTTTAGTTTTGTAGAGAACTGCAGACATGATGGCACCCAACAAGAAAATAAGGTTTGCTGACTAGATGTTTGATCAGTTTTAAGCAAAAACAAATACAAGGTGAACGTTAGTTGTACATCAGAAGTGTACATAAATTAAATTACGATTTTTAATAACTCGTACTATACTTTTTTAGTTTAATAAATGGTCAACATTTCCCCAATGTTAGCTGTGGTTTAATTCTAAAATAACTGTTGCTTGTTACTGTTGCAGCTCTTTAAATGTTCCAGTCAGCATATGGACATGGCAATTCAAAGCTCATTTAAGAGCAGCTGCTCTTGGGTTTCCAACTCACCCGAATCTTAGGAACAAACACATATTTCAGTTAATAGTCCAATAATTGCAGACGTACACTGTACAAATACGGGTGTGCGTCTTGGAACTTATGCACGCTAGCTTTTGATATACGTGGATATAGCTAAAATCAATAAAAGAATATGCATTGTCTTAATGTTCCGAGACGGAATATAGAATTGTAGAGTAGTGGTTAGGGCTCTGGACTCTTGACCGGAGGGTAGTCCGTTCAATCCCAGGTGAGGGACACTGTTGTTGTATTTGTGCGAGATATTTTACCTAGATTGGTTACAATGGGTAATTGTATGTAAACACAACGTGATATAACTGTGATAACGTTAAGTCGCTCTGGATAAGGGCGTCTGCTAAATAATAATAATAATAATTGGAAATCGCTGCGTAATCCTGCAGCTAAAACACTACAGCATTTGTCTCCTAAGTGGAATACCAATATCAAAACCCCTTTAAAATTGAGTCTGGTTCACCCCTATGGACATTGTCTTTAACTAATTACAGGTCCCTCCTGCCTGTCAACTTTTATATATACATATACTCACAGGATGCCGGAGCAAGAGGTGCAGACGAACGAGCCCACAGTCATGTTGGCGTAGGTCGGGCCGCGCTGGTCGCAGTCAAAGCACTTTCTATTGGGAGGCTGGCTTGTCATTTCCCGGAGCATCTTCAGGTGCTTCTCCTCCTGCTTTCGTTTTGCGCTCGCCGCCATGGCCGGGGTTGGGAATGGGATTTCGGGGGAGGGGGGGAGCCTCAAAAACCAGAAATGACGGGGATTTTTAGTTGCCAAAAATTTGACGCGGCAGCGCACAGACACACAAGAGACACAGCAGGGCGACTGAATGAAGTCGAACCGGAATTCGAGATCGCAATTCTCAACAGCCCCAGTTTCCACGAACAAGGAGACAGTGCGTAGTGGCAAGAGGAGCCTCACATACTGCATACAGACATCTTCAATATGCTGACTAGCGCCTCCCAGTAGTTCGGCAGTCATTCTAATTACATGTCCATATCTTTGCTGCACGGTATTGGTTTGGGGAATTTCTAGTGTCAGCGCCAAATAATTAATATGTAAATTGTAAAACCATTTTCAAAAAGTATTTTCATGAAAACACTTTAATAACACAGGTCCTTTAAAATATCACGGTATTGGTAGCATAAGGACTGATTTTAATGTGCCTAAAGACTTTGTACTGGGGCACTTTTCAAAGCCTTTGCTCAAACCTCAAACTGCACTGCCCTAAATTCTCTTAACACAGATCCACCTTCTAATAATGCTAGCGCCTCGGGCGTTATGGCTTATCCTAAGAGCATATTGTGCCTATTTATTAGAAAATGGTGGCAGTCTTAGATATATATTTTTTCTTCTTTAAACCACAAGTGTCTTAAAGTTAACTTTCATCCAGCTTTCACGAGCATTGGTGAAAACAACCCGTTGAATTTGACTTTTCAAGCTGCTTTCACGGAGTTGCTCAAATCAAAATAGTTGTTTACACATCGATGCTAGAAAACCTCCCTTACGATTTAGCTTGATAAATCATGCTTCAACTTAAGGACTTTACTGTTTTCAAAAATTCAGGAAACACCTAATCTATATTTATACAGTGTATACCATGTATGACATTAAACAAGGTTTTAACTTGCGATTAATGTATTGGTATTTACTACAGTAAACATTTATAACAACTACTCTGTATCTTACGCAGTACCATTGACTGTTTTATTGTACAGTGACAAGCCTTTTTCTATAACAACCTTGGAGGTATAAGAATAGACCTCAGTGCTGAAGGTGTTAGCCAATGCAAATCTGTAAGGAGGTTTTGAGATCAGTTTAGAAGTACGGGACAAGATTTAAACCTGCGTCATTACTGATTGGCCAGTTACGTTAGGAGATAGAGTAGAAATGTTATTAAGACTATTAAATTATTATTAAATTGAGGAAGTGGGAGAAGTGCCCATATTTCTCAATAATGTGCACAGCTGATGGCTAATTACTGCCTGAACGCAAGAACATCTAGCTGAAATATATAGTACTTGCTGGTGACCTACACGAGTTGGGAATTGGAACAAATAGTTACTAGTATCCTAACAGTATTTATTAGTATATCGCAGGCAGATGTAAAAGGTGTACAGGTTTACATCATAACATTAATTTAGGCATGTAGCAACAAAGCTGTTTTTTTTGTTTGTTGTTGTTGTTGTTTTCTTAAACCAGCTTTACCAGCTTTTCAACCAGCAGGCTAATAAGACCCTTGAACCATCAAACCAGTTGAACATTACCATGTATGACCAGGATAAACTTGCAATCATGTCAATGTTCATTGCAGAAAAAAAGTTCCATTAATAACAATTCTTATGAATCACCACCAACTAAAATGTTTAAATTTGTAGCAAATTCATAATAACTGATATGAAAACTTGATACTGTTTATGAGATTAACTGTTATGTACACATATATTATTTTACCAGCTGTGGTAATACAATCCTATTCATTACATATTTGCGTTAGGTTGGTGATATGAATACCGTCAAGTATGGAAACTATATTTTAAATGTTTAATACGCATATAAATTCAGTTGTAATTACTGACTTTAAGGTCTTCTTGCCTAGCACTTTTTTTTTTTAATTGAACCAGGAAATTGAGATGAGTCGTCATGTTTTCAGGAGCGTACAGCCTGGATACACACCCTATCAGCATAATTAGAAGTCATTTACTAAATATAGTAACATTCTTATAGACCATACCTTTGTACTGTACCTTTCCTGTTACTAAGGTGTTTCAACAAAGAGAACCTTGCCATACCATATGATTCATTTTTATTTATTCAGGAAATTCAAACAACTTAAAACATGCGCCATTGTCCCTGAAGTTAACTTAACAACTGACATAAGTAATATATTTTATACAAACACAAGAGAGATGAACTGATTTGAGCATCTTATGTGATCAGCTGAAGACATGTTTCATATTACAGTACCTTATTGATACATTGATAAAGATGTGTCTTTGAAACTGTTGTCTAAATTTGTTATTAGCTGGTGGTTATATACTGGTAAGGAAAGTCCATCAACCTACACTACATCATGTGACCTCATTGTACAGTTCATTATAGCATATACTCTTCTTTTTTTTGACAGAGATACCATTTTTAGTTTCAGCATGTCTTAAATCTTTAATGTTTATATGTTATACACAGGCCTTTTCGTAGTGGGAATGATACACAATTATAGGTTTTAGGGGGATCCCAATAACTGTTACACAAGGATTCATAGGAAAAATATAGAGTATATCGCTGCAGAACGATGGCTCGCACAGTGTAGCTCTCGCAGGGAGCTCATCTAGGGTAGGTATCACACAACTCGTGATATACGTTATCCTCCTGCAGCCGAACTGTGCAAGAGTATGTGCTTCATTCACAGCACAAAGGAGTATCCATTACAAACTACCCTGAGGGCATCAGCTGATTCTTAATGGTTAGGGTTAGGTTTTAGGGCTGGGGTTGCTTAAGGTTAGTGTTGGGGTTGGATTAGGGCCAGGGTGGGTTGATGTTGATGTTGGAGAGGTGATGATCCCTGGAAGCGAAAGGTGGGAGTGCTTGGCAAATGCCCTAGAGTCATCTGATGCCCTGAGGACACTTTCTAGTGGATATTCTTTTCAGCTGTGCTTCATTCACCTGTGTAACATATAATGATGATGTCTATTACAAGTTGCGCACGCAGCACTAGCCTGTGTGAGCTGCCTGTGAGAGCTACGCCATGCGAATCTACGTTCTGCAGCAAAACCGCACAGGGAAATGGGTATCACCTGAGTCAAATACAAAATAAAGAGGGAATTTTGTCAGTACAAAGATAACCACTAGGGGTGTAATAGGGTGCACCAAAGTGTGTGTGTGGGGCGATGGGGGGATTGGGGGGGGTGGGGGGAGGGGGGGGGGGCGAAGGGGGGGGGGGGGGGGGGGGGGGGGGGGGGGAGTTATAATGTAACAGTACAGTAATTCAACTTTGTTGAAGCTTGCTCAGTTCCAAAATGTAAAATGACAACTATTCATAATTCAGAATGTACATGTATATATATTTAAATTGAAAAAATGCTCACGAAAGAGAAAAAAGTGACCCTGAAGGTGTGTTTATAGATTTCTTTACATGCTTTGAACCAATTTTCCATTCCCATTGCTATCTCTACTTTTCTCTAGTTACCACATTTCATACTGATCTAGAGGCAAGTTATCTTGTTTTTTTGTTAACAAGGAATGTTTCTGGTCAAAATTACATTATTCTTCACAGTTGACAGACCTAGGGTTTGGATCTGTCTTGTATTTTTCAGTATACAACAGGTATGCTGAACAGGTATCTCTTTGTGCCAAAACAGAATTATATTTGTATTCAGTTAATCGCCCACTTTGCATTGGGACTGAAAATCAATCCTAAAATGGACAGGTGTACAGTATAACAGTATACAATACACACCTGAATACATATTTCAAAATAAAAATAAATATCTGTAAAAAACAAAACAGCTAGCTATTTCCACATTTCCTTGTCTGGCAGACTATAGACAGGATCGCATGACAGAAGATTGTATTGCCTGGATAATCAAAAACCAGAAACCATTTATTATGGAATGCAAGCGAGGAAACTCAGGTAGTACACAGGTTTGAGAACATCAGTGTAGCACCGTCTCTCCACAATCAGAAAAATGACTTGTTGTGAAGGGTTTACCTCCTGCAATGGATTTTTTTACATGGCTCTGTCCGTTCTAGCTATTTGCTTGAACTTGCTTCCACTGGTTATCGATTATACTACGGATGGCAATCTTTTTGTAAACCCAGTATCTTGCTATGAGTGGTGGCTGCCTGGAGTGATAGGGGGTGGTATTCTGGTAAGTGTTAAAATGGCACTTGGCACTGCCATTTTCTATTTCAAAAATCCACATTTTATACAATCATGTTTTTTAGTTTTTTTTTTTTTTTAAATAGCAGAACAACAGCAACTCTTCCTTCATGAGCATGTCTTTGAAATATTTGAATATTGAAGCAATGCACTGTAACCGTATTAACATTTTAGAAACATTTATTTTATGAATTTACGAGAGACAAACATCTCAGTGATTATGGACCTTCATTTTTTTTTTATTTATTCTAAATTTATTCTAAATTATACTTTATACTTTAATTATACTACGGCTGAAATCAAACTATTTCAAATTCTGCCAAAGCCCTTTGATGTAACATTTAAGTAAGAAAAAAAAAATATTTCATTGAACAACTGGCAACAGGGCGTGTGGTGGTAGTTCAGGATAGAGAAATCATTTTTCCACAGCAGTAGTCAAAGGTAGTCATACTGTAGCTAATGTAGTAAACTTGTACATCAGTGATCTCCTGTTTTCTTTTCCACAGGTCCTGCCTGCAGTAGCAATGTCCCATGCAGCAAAAAAGGAGGGAGCTGTAACTCAAGAACAGGGGTGGGTAGACAGTTACTGTGCTTTCCATTTCCTATAGCTGGCAGAGGAATTCAAGTACCAGCTGTCAAAACACAGGGTAGTTTCTATAGTGATTAGGGGGATATTGTGTGATATAATTACTCAGCAATTGCACGCTCAGCTGCCTCTTCTGTGCTAGTAACTGCCCTAGGTGGTTTGCGACACTGTCAACTCCGGATCCATCAATGCTTATCTGCATCAAGCTGGAAAGAATGATTCTAAATGAAAACACATTTAATCTGCTTCTGGTAAATTAGTTCTACAAATTTATAAAGAGAACTGTCACATGATGTTATTCACAATTTGTTTTTAAATCTACCAGTTTGTAAAGTACAGTAGTAATCTTTTAGAATATGTTTGGTTTCCAGATGCTGATGTCTGCTGTCTTATGCCTGCCCAGTATTATTGGTGCTATGTACTGGGTACTCATATCCTTGTACGCTCTTGGAAGAGGCCCCCTGATTTATGAGAAGGGCAGCGGTGCCCATTTGTCCTCTTGCGATTTCACCATCAACAAAACTAGGTCGATGCAAATATGCTATTAATAAAAACACAACTGACATTGTAACAGTGATGCCATTACTTCCTCTGGTTGTAAAGTTTTGAAATAACAGAGCCACAAGATATAGTATGAAGTCCAGGTGTAGCAGTGGTATACAGCTTGTCAATTGATTGCAAAAAAAATGTAGTTAGCAATCACTGGTCAGAAACAGTAAAACACAAGCCTCTAGATTAATGTAATAACAGGGGTGATACAATTAAATAGCATTTTTCTAATACCTGCTTTGCGCATATTTACTGGCTGAAATATTTCCCCAACATGACTCGTATAGAACAGTGATAATCTTAATATTAATGTTCAGTAACACCTGTATTGCACCACCTGGTTTTAAAGACAACCTGTCTATTATTATTAGACGAATGGTCATTAGCAGACCTCTCCTGTCACAGCCACCTAGACAATTGTGTCCTCACGTAATTAGCGACATTATTTATCCTATTAGTAAATAACACGTTTGTATCTTAGTCTGGGGATGAAGACAAGCAGCACCAGTATATAAGTTTATGTACGTAAAATCAAGTATTTGCTAATACTTGTTTGCTCGATTGCTTGCAGTTCTACAGCACATGTAGATTTTAACTGGTACCTGAATAAAGACGGTTGTGGTGCAGTGTCTCTGCCTCCCGACAGCGAAACGAACAGCACCTTGCTCAACTCAGCGGAAAACCTTAATATTGATCTGGACGCAGTCAGTGTAAAGAATTACCACCTGATCACCTTTGCTGGATTAAGCATTCTCGGACTGCTGGAAATTGTTGTCAGTTTACTGCAGATCATTGCAGGAGCATTTGGTTGTCTCTGAAGCAGTTCAAAGCGGTCAACCCATATAACCAGAATTGAATCTCTGACTTAGTATTAAATACATTGTTGGTAAAATGTGCCTTAATTATAATGCATCTCATAACAGTGTTTTTAACCTTTAAAATGACAGGTGCTTTAAGGCACAACCTCTTTACTTAATTACTTAAGATTAAAAAAACAAAGCATTTAAAAAGCTGTCACTATACCAAATCTTAGATGTGCAAGACATTTTTATCTGTAAATTATTTTGTTGCTATTATTGGTACTAAACTGTGTTTATTTTATAGTATGCTATTCTGGTGTATTTGCTAAATGAACAAATATTACAATGAGACAATATCAGTTTTTGAAATGCATGTATTTGTAAATTGTAAATGTATATTGTAAATTGTAAAAACAAACTAAATATTGATTAGAGTTATTTTTATTTTTCATTTACAAAAACAGTTCTTACAACATTAATACTAGGGCTGCCGTACACAGATATGGAATTAGCACTTTAAAAGATGTTGAATCTTTTTTCTTTTACAGGCAAATATATAAGAAGCTTCTGCCTCCAAACTGTGGAGTTTTTGCTTGAGATCTGCTGGCAGTGCATTTTGTGAAATATTTAGTTGCTGCCGATAGCTTGGGCTGCAATAGTTTCTTCCCTTGGTCTGGAATAATCCCACGGCCTTCTGTTCTCTGTGTATCCATAGATTTTGCGCAGGGCCACTCTTGCAGCTTCTTCCTCTGCTGCTAGTGTCGTTTCACCAGGTCCTTCTGCCATCAGCTTCTTATCACTAACAAGCAGAACAAAAACAGACAACTTAAAAATCACAACTATTACCTAACACTTAAAACTGGGATGTACGTCACAGACAGGGTGCAGCCTAGAAGACAATTATATTAAAACATTAGGAGTTTATATTTTAATTGGAAATAAAATGATTGTGTTTTACTGACAAGGCATATGTACTTCATGTTATACTCCATTCCTTTAACCTTTGCCATTTAAGCTTTAAAAGGCATTTTCCAAAAAGGGGAAGTGCATAATTTAGAACACTGTACCACAAGTATTAAGGTCCAGCACAGCGTAAAAAAACAAAACTATGTGCAGTCTTCTACAACTGATGAATAATCAAGGAAGACAATCAGTATGTTTACGTGAACAAGTTTTCAGAAAACAAATGTATTTGGAAAACGGAAATCAGAAAATTGGTTTGTGAAAACTACACTTTTCTGTGTTTACATGACATGGAATTGATAACCCAATCAATTCTGATGAATTCAACTGTGTACACGATTTCGTTTTTCAGAAAACGTAGAATAACTTGCACACATGCAGTAGCGACTTGGATGGAAACAAACAGGACTCGGTTCAGTCTACAGTAACACCGAGGCATGAATCATCAGGTATTTTAGATTTAGCAAAGTTGCAAATTCTTGTGTTGTAGTCAACAAATTATTATCCTGTTCATCTCTCTTGTATTAACTTCCCAGCAGGTGCAAACTGTCCACTCCCTGCAACAGCTCATCCTTTTCTTCATATAAGCCACTCTACCTTACATGTGGTACTGTAAATTCTCAATGTATTTTTACCTAGCTAGAATTAATTTCCTGCGTCAACAGTATAGCCAATTTCTGTGTGATCAACTATAGTTGTAATACTGGAGTTTTCTTTTGATCAAATACTATTATTTTATTTAAATGAATAATATAACTTTATTCATAACTAAACAAATGTATCTGTGTAAACTGATCGGTGACTGAAACCTGACATCCATTTATAATTATCTTATTTCGGACAAATAAATACAATACAAAATAGAAAAGCATCCCTTGAACTACATATTATATAATCCAGAATCATTACATGGTTCCTATTGCTTTTTACTTCTACCCCTACACAAGACCCCATTCTATAACTTGCCAAGCAAAACTGATAAATAATAGTTATCATTCTTTCCTCTCCTCGTCTTGGTCTTGTTTTGTTGATCTTTTTAAAATAAAAAATTTAGTTGTTTAGCTGTATTATTTACAAAATGTACTAGTCCAACATTTTGATCTACGAACACTGAAATAGGATAACAACAAAACTCCTTCTCCCGACTCCCATTGTTCAGGTACTAAGTCTGGTCTCTGTGTCCAAAAAGTGTAATCACTATTGCCACAGTGCTGTTTTTTCTGCTAGAAATATGGATATAGTTGCTTTAATAATCATGCGTGTGGGAACGATGTCAAAGTTTGCACATGAGCAGTACATTATCAGAATAAGTTTTCTGAAAAGTGTGTTTACATGACATAAATTACTTTAGTTTTCAGAATATTTATGTGGTGTTTTCCAAAAACTTTTGGAATTTTCCCGATATGTTTTTGGAAAACTGTTTACATGACTTGATATCGGGATTACTTTTCAGAAAACTATATATTCCGAAAAAATCTGAATTCTTATATTCATGTAAACACATGGATTTACTGCAAATGACAGAGATCTGAAATATGTGAACCATTAAGAGCAATGCCGTAACATTGAATGCAGGTAGTGTAGTAATCAAAAAACAAAAAGTGTGCAGATTTGTATTGTGGGTGTGGGTACTTTATTTAGTTTAATGCATGATGTGGTCTCCTCTATCCAAGACAAGGTGAAAATACACACTGCCTGAAGACTTTAGAAATAGAAATCTTACAAAATCTCACATGCAACCCCATACTAACCTGTACAATCCAACAAAGTAGAGTGGTAGCACTGTACTGACTCCAGCCTGCCTTGTTATCCTTGGTTCTGGAGGAGAGAGGTTTCTTTTAGCTAGTTCCTCCACCAGCAGTCCCATAGGATTAATGACAGTCCATAGTTCAAACAGATCTTTACCAATCAATTGAGTCATCAAGAAGTCCTGGGAATGATAAAATAAAAGTTAAGCATTCACAGTATAACACCCACACCTTCAAAGTAAAAGAACATATATATATATATATATATATATATATATATATATATATATATATATATATATATATATATATATACACACATACATATCGACACACACATACATATATATTACTGCAATTCATAAAGCTATGAGTTTAACAACTTGTTTTGTAAATTGTTGATCATGCAAGATTACTTTTAAATAAATATTGCGAAAAATTCCACCCTGATTAATTGAATAACTCTAACAGTACTGTATAAAGAAATGTCTCGATTCATACCCTGATAAACAAGCCAGCTTTCTGTGGTTCACTGCTTTCAAGCAATGCTCCTACTACTGCAAAAAAGGTCTTCTGCAGAACCTCGTTCGGTACAGGAAACTCTGCACTCAGTGTCAAGTCCTCCACCGCCAGGTTTTTAGCCACATGGCAGACAATCTCTGTCCCTGTGAGGTATTGAACAATCGCATTCACACCCTCGGGGGGCAGATTTGGGTAGGCACCCCTAAAGCAATCAGCAAGGTAGCTTTGTGAAAACTCTGCCCCCTGTTCGGAGAGCTTCTGATTGTCTTTCAGATTCAGAGCAACAGCTTCTCTGTCCACAGCAAGCTCTCTGCGACTGACTTCTTCGGACTTGATGTAACAAGGGTTTACAAACGCTGTCTTGAGGAGATCCAGGGAAAATGTTTCATGAAGTCTGCAACCAAAGGCCTGGACTTCAGCATGATAGTCCCAGTTCGGCTGATGAGAGCTTAAAAAAAACAAAAAACAAAAAAAAACAAAAAGATCCTTTTAGAGACAAAAGTAACCACCATACTGCAGTCTAATACTGAAAAAATCTGATCCTTATTTACTATTACAGTGAAGTAGTATATAATCTAAACCTTTTAGCTCCGTAGAGTCAAACTACTATGTGCGACTGTACCACGAGACTTTGTGAAGAGATTGTCCGCGCTCTCGTCATATCCAGGTGATTTAATGAGATTTTTTTTTCTTTCTTTCCTAAAATATTCACCCGCACGTGACTTCTACATCAGGTTAACTTTTAACACAAGTTTGTATTTGGTGCTTAGGTGTGCGATGAAACGGAGTTACAGCTACCAGGCTTCTTTCTTCAAACTAACTATAGCAAATTGTATCTATTTCGATGATACTGTAGGAATCTACTATTAAATATATTTAATATATATATATAGATATATATATATATATATATATAAATATATATTTATATATATATATAACGTTTGGTCATTTTGTTTGGAACGTTTGGTCAAAATACATGCTTGTTAATTAATGGACAAAAATCAGCAACGCTAAGTTTAAGAACTGTACCTTGTTCCTTTACATAACTACTGTGAGAGTAGGTACAAGCAAGCATGGACTTGAATCAAAATGTACCCGTTTAAACAAATCCATACAAAAGAATGTATGTGTATTTTCATGTAGCTTCTTATTTTGAGCAATGACCTATCAGTGCAGGTACAAAATGGCCTTGACCTGACTTGACTTAGCCGAATGTCGGAATGTATTTAGCTTACCGAGGTTTTGGTGGCGGTGGTCCTTCCAGCTTCTTTTTCCTTTCCATTAACAACATATACGATTTCATCCACCGTTTCTTCTCCCTGGTCTGTGTCAAAAGAACGTTCCTGCAGACGTGCTGAAAGTGCACTCCGAGAGGAGACAAACCACGACTCACAAGAAACCCAGACGCCATAACGACTGCACTAACGGGCTGCTCTCAATAACCTTCCCACCAAATACAAGGCGCAGAGATTGCGTTCCGAGCTCTTTTGAATCCGCCTTACATCCTTTGCGTTATAATTTATATGTCGATGAAAAACCCAACCAAAAAACCCAACCAAAAAAAAAAACAATATATATATATATATATATATATATATATATATATATATATATATATATATATATATATATAGTACCAGTCAAAAGTTTGAGTACACCTGCTTGAAACCAGGTTTTTCATGATTATCTATGCTTTTAACTGTATAAACTTGTCTACAAACACTTAATATTTCATTATATGATATCTGTACTTATATAAGTTGATAACACCGTGTAACAATTTTTTTTTTGTTCCTGGGTAGTAAGTGTTATTTCCTAATTGCTTATGCCTCAAAAGTATAGAAAATGGCTATTATTCCCCACAAACTTTGCTTTTGTGACCAGGACAGTGATATTTCAAAATATCACTATTTCCAATGGGAAAACGGGCAAATGTGTGTCTTTTCGTTCACATAAAGTCAGAAAAAAACAACATATGACTCCAAATTAACATGTATTTATACTAAAGTAATACAAAAATGACTACAAAAGATTTAAAAGGGAGTAGTTTTTCGAGATTTACGATTATACTGTATTTACAGTATAGTCGTAAATCTCGAAAAACTACTCACTTCTAAATCTTTTGTAGTCATTTTTATATTACTTTAGTATAAATACATGTTAATTTGGAGTCGTATGTTGTTTTTTTCTGACTTTAATAATAAATAAATAAATAAACAAGCAAATCACTGTTTGGGCCGGGGTTCACGCCAAAATAAATATAAAAATTAGCTCTCTCACTACTCACACTCCTTCTTAGACTCACTCTGGGTTACCTCACTGTTAGGCGCTCTTTTCAGCCTTTCTCTGTCCCTCAGTTCTCTCTCCAGTCAAGCACACACTCAGGATGTGAATATAAAAACCAAACGCTACAGCTATTACATAACCCAGGTAATAATTTGTCTGTATGCAAAACTGTATGAAATAAAACAAATTATTGTATTAATAGCGCCCAGCCTATTAATATAAATGCTGATGTTTTTATGAGGCAGTTCTAAATAATAATAATAATAATAATAATAATAATTTCCGTAAGGTTTGTTCTGTTGTACTCCAAAAAGGTCAAAAAAAAAAAAAAAAAATCAAATCCTTTGTACCTTGTTTGTTCTTCTCCGCTCCATAGGAAGCAGCATTGCAAGGTCAGGGTTTTTCTCTATGGCAACATCACATCCAAACACATCAGATCACAAACAGCAAGAGACATGTTAACAGCCTGAACCTCTGTAATGCAGCAATCCAAGAATAATGATAATACTGTGTACAGTGTGGGGCTGGATACAAACACACAGGTAACAACTCATATAATTGAACTACAGGTACCATTTATTGAAAGGGTGCAAAAGTGTAATAAATAATAATAATAAAAAAAATCTACCTGGAAATCTAAGTACAAGGGGCAAGTCTAAAGGTATCGATATTTCATGCATCACAATTACCTGTGGTTTTATATTGGTACCACTGCACAAGGTTTCAACTATTTACTTCAATGTGGTGAAATGTAAAACAGTGAACGAATATACAAATCTTTATTTTTAACCATAAAATGCAATCATTAAATTATATATAGTGTAACAATAAAATCGGTGCAGAAGGGAAGAAATGGGTCCACAGCCATCAGAAACGTCCCCACAATAATAGTAGCACAAATCACTTTAAATATTATATATTTCTTCACACATACTACTCAAGCTCTTTATACATTTTCACATAGTGCAGTGTCCTTGTGTCTTAGTGAATTGATTACTTTATTTTTGTGTTCTATTTTACAAGTTGACATACTCTATATACCACTAAAAATAATCTGCAAATAAATTTAGGAATATTTACACCAAAAACATGCTTAGTTAAATGTCCATAGGAATTTGCCTAATGTAAAAAAAAAAAAAAAAAGTAATAAAAAATATTTGCATACATACAAAACAAAATAGTTTGAATGTCCCTTTGCCCTGACAATTCCTATTTGTACTTTTTGGAGTTGTTTCCAGTGTTTGGACCAAGTGCAGAAAGAAAATAAATGTTGCAAGTCTTTTACACTTCAAAACAAATAAATGCCTTTTAAAATAAGTCGCTTATTTTTGGTAGTACAGCGAGACTCCTAGCGTCTGAACCACATCCAGCTATTGATGAGCCAAAATGCCACGGTGATGGAGTACATGATCATTTCCCTTTTGCCGCGTTCTTTGTTGTCTTCTTCTAGGTGCTGAAGACGACGATTTAGTTTAATGATCTGAAATGAACATGTAAAAACATGAATTAATGTAATGTCTCAAACATACTATATGAATTCCAATTATTCTAGCATGGGATACTGTAGAGTCTTACTCCTAAATTTCTCATTGATGATAGGCTAGGGAACTTCTCTTTCTTCACTCAGGATTATGCTGTATTGCGTTTTGTGAAAACCTATATCCTAAACTACAACTGCAACTACCCTTTGCCAAATTGGAAATACAAATAATGTCCTACATAGGGTTACCCATATGACACATACTGGGACAGTTCAGGCTTTTCAACTCACATCACAATCCATTCTGGTATGTTTTACCTGTCTCAGGTACCTTTCACAGCATGTGTATACTTACCAGCCTGAAAATGTTCTAGTTACACAACAACCTTATATTCTGACACTTGCTTAATGCAATCCCAATGGTACGATTACTGACACCATGCATGGAAAGTTTATAAGAAATACACGTTCGCTCATGTTTTTGAGTAAATTACACGATTACACTACCTGTCTTCGTAAGGAAGTAGCATCCATAACTGTCAAATCATCCGAAGTCCCTTCCAATGTTGAATCTAAAGTTGAAAGGCCACTTCTGTAGAAAAACAAGATTAAAAGTCCATATTCTAAAAAATAATTGCTGACAGGATATCTTTCAGCAAGCTAACAAGGCTGAGGCAATCTTACATTTTAGATTATAAACATATATAATCTTAAATGTATTTAAATAGAGTCTTTTTTAATTTTGTTTTACAAATATTTCCAGGTTTCAAAATTGCAGTATAAAGCATGTCTGCTACAGCCAGCAGTAAATGAGCTGTTTAAATTGAAATACAAGATACACATCACAAGCCAGCATACCGATTAGGGTAATATCACCACTGACCTATATTACCAAAGATGTAATTAATACAGATACCTAGTCCAAAGCAGACAGATAACTGAACTAATTTAATCCTGAAGCAGGAAATAAAAGGTCACGGAGTGCTGGAAATTACACTGTGCATTTACCTGGAGTCGTGCACAGGGTTAGAGGAAGTGGCAGAAGCTGACCCTCCACGCAACACTGGTCTACTGAAGATTGTAGGTGAAAGACAAGGATAGGAATGAGGAAATACAAGAAAGAAACAGAAGAAGCAATCCTAGAGACAGGAAGAGTATGGGGAATTCATAATGAATTATATTGCAAATGCAATATAACTCCTTGTACTTACTGGGGCACACAGCTATAATCTGACCTTACATAAGCTTCCCTCATTTTTGTAAATAAAAAAACCAAAGTATCAGAGGGTTCTGATAAACTGTATTTTCTTTTACTTAAAACATTCATGCACTTCTAAATATATACATCACTTATGCTCTGTATTATTCTTATAAACAAATATCCACGAAGGTAGGCCTTTATACTGTACAAATACACAATCACATCTCCTATTGTTAAAGGAAATTGGAAATGTCTCACTATTTTTCCATCACAGTTCAGGCTTGGCTATGAAACATATAGCTAATTTCTTTAACACCGTAATCAATAATGCATTCTTAAGTCTTAAATTCACGTGGTATGTCAGGAGGCCATCTGATAAATAACTTTCCAATGTTCAAAAGCATGGAAACTGCCACAGAAGCACAAAACTGCTTTAAGATGCAAAAAAAAAAAAAAAAAGATCATGCAGTCTTTGAATAATGTATCCAGGCCTTATTAATGATACTTATGCATACTTATACTTATTATATTGCAAAGTCATCAAATTAGCAATATAACTGCATAATATCTTTATATAAAATGACTATTCAGTATTAATAGATGCAAGCTACATGTCTCGCGAGTGAAAAATGTATAGCAAGTAGTACATGTATTAATTTTGAATCATAACTAGGGCATATCACACCAAGAGAGTACAACCAAAAGTAGGACTGCACACTCAATTAACACAGAGCAAGCATGTCTACATTTCACAGTTTTGTGTAACTCGATAAATATTCACGGTTGTTTTCCTTTCATTAGACTATTCGTTACAAATTGCTCAGTAAAACAAATACAGGCAGACTTTATAAATGTGAAGTGTGGACAAAAAAAATGTGCTACCGAATTAAAAAAAAACAAAAAAACAAAATCGCATTACTTAAAGCATGCAATGAGAGGAAAAAAAAACAAAACAAATACCAAGTATAACACCACTCTATGATTCAAATGACACAACACTGCACATGGCTGCAGCCTCTAGGAGCCAGTCACCTTCTGTGGTTTTCATCCAGCACTTCCATGACCTGTTGGTAAGCCCTACGGGTTGTGGACTGGATTAGAGACAAAACACCACGAGCAGTGTAAGGGTTTCGTCCATCATCCGCCGAAGTAAGAGGATAGAGACGAGGCTGAATCAAGGGAGACGGTGCCACACTGTCCACGGGTGCACACCCAAGCAAGAGATAAAAACAGGTAAGTCAGAATAAGACACACCTGCATACCTCAAGGTAAACAATCCGGTTTTTCAAGCCAATCAGTTTCAGCTTTATGTTTTCTAATTAATATTTAAACAGACGTGAAATATCTAATTAAATTCCCTACAGGGCTGATCAATACCTCTGAATCCAAGAATCCAACCTGACACGAATGATCCCAACCAACAAATTAGTCAAGCTAAAATATTAAGATTGCCTTTAAAACAGTGTTTCATAAACATGTTTAACCACTGGCCAAGCTGCTAAGAAAATTTACAGTTTTTCGTTTATGGTAAATGCTAAATTGTTCAGTATCGTATCCAACAGGGACTGCCATACTTATGGGCCACTCCAAACCAACTCAACCAGAGCCATTGCCCAACCATCTCAGATTTTTGCTAGAAAAATTCACCTGAGGGTTTTTGGGCCCGCTGAGTTCAGAAATGCTAATCATCTTTTTTGGGACGCACATGATTTTGTACCTGATACCCCAAGCAAGATAAAGGTCTCATTTACCAGTCAAAGTACGGAATTCTGTGTGGTAACAGTGTTGAAAGGCGCTGTTGTCCATGAGGGTCCAGCTCAGCTGCGTCTACAAGTTGGTGACTGGGTGAAGGTGTTGTATGACAATAGAAATGTTCCCTGAGAAGTTGAGAACGTCTCTGATGACGGAGCACAAGTGAAGGTTATGCATCCTGTTGGACCGAACACTTTCAAGTGGCCTTTCCCCAAGGACAGACTGTTCTATGAATGGATGAACACTGTGAAGAAAATCTCGCTCCCCATTCCCAGTTCATGCCCGCAATAATTTTTAATTCGATAATTACCAGGAATTCTAGTTTTCCGCAATAAAATTTTTTAATTCTTCGATTTAAAAAAAAAAAAAAAGTGTTATTTTGCGAGTAAAATAAAAGGGCTAAAATTGTTTTTTCCAGCCACGTATGACCCATAAACAGCACTACTGGGTAACAGTTAACACAGGAAGTATATATTTATTGTTACTGCATCTTGTAAAGTGCTTTGTGATGGTGGTCCACAATGAAAGGTGCTACATAAAATAAAGATTGACTGATTGTTGTTCTTGTTACACTTGTTGTGTCTCTATTTTGTACTTTAGTTTATAACTTGAATTATTCTTGACCTGTAACCTTGTATTACAGTGTAACATGTGTAAGTCGCTTTGGATAAATGTGCATAAAAATGGTTACACTTTCAAATTCTAAGCAAGTTACAAGCTTACCAGCAATATTAAATGAATAAAATAAACATACTTTATTTATTTATTTTTACTTCAAATATTACAAATAGTTCCCTTTTGAAAAATAAATAAATATTCATGTTAGTCCAACTCTGAGTTAGTCTTAACTGCAATTGGTCTCACTTTGGAATGACAACACCTCCCTAATGTGCTTGCTGACAAAATCTCAAACTGCCGTGTTGATCCACTTTGTTCAGAGAAATGTCAGCTTCTACACACATTTTGACAAAATCTGAAACAAGAGTTTCATGCTGTTCTTTGGCAGTTGTAAGATGCTGAAATGTTCCAAACACAGTGGTCTGTTTCAGCATTTTCGATGGCCCTGCTGTTTCGGCCTCATCTTGTTTACGTTTCCTTGCATTCAATTTATGTTTAGTGCTTCCCATGTGTTCTACAGTGGCCTACTTACGAGTGTAACAGCACATTACCATCAACATGAAATTCATCCTTGACAACCTCGTTGACCCAATCTGTAGGGTGATTTTTACTGTTTTCTTTGAACAGCTCTGAATATTGAAGTAAACTGAACTTGAATACCGGAAGCGGTTTTATTACACAGGTAGGTTTACGTAAATTTAAGGCAAAGTTGCCTGTGTTAATGTTTTATATATTATCAATATTGTAGAGAGGGGGGGGGGTGGTGGATTGAAACCAAGTGTTTTACAAAATTTGTAAGAGTGGTCCATAAGGGTCTTACAGCAATACTAACATTCTAGGACCTGCATTCCCTACATGGTAAAGGGTTGGGCTGAAGTTCTAATAAATCTTGTCACTTACCCCTCGTCTGGCAAGTTGCCAAAAATGAGTTAGGTGCTCCTGGTATTTTTTTCTCAAAAGCCGAATTACGAGTTGAACGAGGGTTCTACACATGATGGTAGCATCCAAGTTGAGCCCAGGGACATTTTTCTGGTCAGGGTCACAGCTTGAAGGGGAAACTCAACAGGCCCGAAAACCCACAGGTGAATTTTTCTAGCAAAATCTGAGATGGTCGGGCAACAAAATGCCCCTTTTCTGGTTGCACTGGTGTGGAATGACCCTAATGCACGGTTGCTAAAATGAAGCTAAAACAGCATAAACGCATACTATTAGTGCAACAAACTGCTAAGCCACCGCAAAGAAACTCAGCAACTCCAGGTCTGTGAATAACATTAACAATGACAGCACAGAGTAAAGACAGAGGAAAAGCAGAAGGAGAAATGAACAGACACACAATAACGAGTTTTAAAAGGGGGAATGGTACGCTGATGCCTTACTCACATGGAGTCATTTCGGACCATCTGGCTATTCTGACGAACAGCGTTTTCACTCATAGAGCGTTCCCTCTTCACACGACCCTGAGTTCGCACCTATGGGAAAAGGCAGCAGATGAAACTGTGGCACATGATGCGCAAATCACTCCCTGCATATTCCATGAGACAGGCTTATTAAGATCATGCCAAGAATAGACAAACGTGTGTGAAAAAATTAATAGGGTTTCTTTCAATGATCTACTTTAATGACAGCGCCATTGTTAGCTGGTATTACCATCTGGGAATAAAAACTTGAAAACTAGTCAACCATTTTAGAGAAGCTGTGTGCTTGACAGCACGAGAGATCATGCAAACAGTATTCTCCCAATAAAAACGCAACAATGCAAAAGCAAGAAAGCCTGCTGACACAGCATTACCTCCTCAACAGATGCCTCTTCATTCTGAGGGGTCTGAGTCACGGATCGCTCCAAATCCAGAAAATCCAGAGGTCTCTCATTGAGCGTGAGAACGCGAGGCGGTGTTTTCAATGCCAGTGACTCTAAGGGAGTAGACTGAATCAGGTCAAGATCTCTTGGTCTGGAATACTGGCCATCTTCTTGGTCACCTATCAAAAAATAACACAGATTTGTAAAGCCTATCCATATACATTACATTACAGCTCAGATATAAAAAGACAGTATTCTATATTGATTAACATTCAATTGTACAGGTATAGGTTCAGGTCTGGCTTTTCAAGTAAATACCTGACACTACAATCCTCTCAGGAACGTGCATCATGGCATTACGATAGTGCGTCTCCCCTGAACCGTCCTGGCGTGCCTCACCACCTGATGACGCTATTTTGAGTTTCTCTGGGATCCTCATGCTCTGGCTAATGCCTGCTGTGTAGTCAATCTCGTACTGGATGCGGTTGATTTCTGCCATTTCTGCAGTTGGAGAGGGGAATGCTGCTCCGTTCATTGGGCTGAAAAAAAAAAACAAAAACAAAAAAAACACAAGTTAAAAATTAAATGATTTGTGTTGCGTTTACTACCGTTTCGGTCACTGTATTGTTGTTGTTAAATGAAAGGATGGTGCGTGTTTGCAAGACACAGTTCTGTAGCATTAGAAGGTGCAGAAACTCCTTGTAGTCTTGTAATCTGGACTGCCCAGTATACGTTTCTAAAAGTGAAACGAACGCAAAAGCACAGCCAATATGCAGTACCTTGACTTGAATGTACTGACGTAATTTAAGAAACAGTCAGGCTCCAAGCTGGCACCAAGCAGCCTGAAGAAATTCTCAGCAGAAGCAGTACTTCTGTTTACTGCATCAAACCCCACTAGTCCAAAGAAAATATCCTAGTAATGCTACATTACTGCAAACAAATCATTAAGTTTCCTTAAATGAAAAAAAAAAGTTTTAAAAAGAATAATGCCTACTTTAACTCACCTTTTGTTAATCAATTTCTAGAAGGCAAAAGATAACCTCATGCAATTGAAATCTTTACTGTCACAAGTCTGGGGTGGAGATCCACAAACTTTAGACAGTAAAATAATACCAACCAAAGAAATAAAATTTTGCAACAACAGTTTCTGGAAGACAAGCAAAAGTGGGTGCTTTAGAAAACTAGTGTTCAAGTGCAGTCATGGGGAGATCCTTGTGAAACCACATCAAAACAAAACCGAATCATGAGCGTTAGGCCTGGGAATTGCTACACACATGAGCACTACCACCTTCTACTGTATACATTTGGGGTTATCAGATTACAATCAGTAACCTTAGGAAAAATATTATTCATTTTACCTGCTTGTTTACAGTGTACAAACAGTTTGACGAGGTTACAAAACCAATGTTAATAATTTGTGACTTAACAATTGAATCTTCATCTCGCCTCTCATGTTGGTAGATCCAGGAAGAACGTGAATTAGAGATGTAAATTACAATACAACGAGATTTACAATAACCTCACGCCAGTCCCGAATAATACCCCGCACCACTCGACAAAGATTCAGTTCCGTTAAAAAATAAAAAAATAAAAAGCACACAATGCCGCTGCTGCAGCCAGTTAGAGAGCTAGGCCTTACTCAATAAACCAGACCAAATGTAATGTTTACTTCCACTTACCCGTAGCGAAGCAGTGAAGATTAATTAATATGGGTTCAGTATTTGCTTTAACTGAATAGAACCCTATTTTATGTTACACAGGAAGGTCAGCATCCCAATGTTAACACCAAGAAACAGAGGAAACACTGACCCCTGGCCTAATGTCGATATTTAGCGGAACGAGATAAGCAATGAAGCTAAAGGAAGTTACCTTACAGAGCCGCTGTAATTCTAGATGGGGCCACAAGAGTCGCCGTCCAAACGCTTAAAGACAAAGTAAAGTCCTGAGAGATTTAATGCAATTAAAATGGCATAACCTAGAAGATCTTTGGTAGTGTTGTTTGTCGTTGTCAAGAATCTAGCAGTGAACTCAAATTTTGTCTACTTGAGTGCCCTTCCTGTGCAAATGCACAGTGTGTGAAGGTAACCGTTATAAAAATATATATTATTAGGTAAGACTCAGTGGTAACACCTTTTTTGTTCCTGGGTAGTAAGTGTTATTTCTTAATTGCTTATGCCTCAAAAGTATAGAAAATGCCTATTATTCCCCACAAACTTTGCTTTTATGACCAGGACAGTGATATTTCAAAATATCACTATTTCCAATGGGAAAACGGGCAAATGTGTGTCTTTTCGTTCACATAAAGTCAGAAAAAAAACAACATATGAATCCAAATTAACATGTATTTATACTAAAGTAATACAAAAATGACTACAAAAGATTTAGAAGTGAGTAGTTTTTCGAGATTTACGATTGTACTGTAAGTATAATCGAAAAGACACACATTTGCCCGTTTTCCCATTGGAAATAGTGATATTTTGAAATATCACTGTCCTGGTCACAAAAGCAAAGTTTGTGGGGAATAATAGCCATTTTCTATACTTTTGAGGCATAAGCAATTAGGAAATAACACTTACTACCCAGGAACAAAAAAAAAAAAAAAAAAAAAATTGTTACACGGTGTTATCACCCCCGTGAGAATCAGCCTATCCTGGTCCTCAACTTGTCAGCTTTTTCAGATCTTTAACTTTCTTGTGGTTTTTGATTTTGTACTACTTGTGAATTTAAAACTGAAATGGGGGGGGGGACGACTGTTAATAGATGACACTTCCTTGAATTACAGGAATCCCAAAGAACTCAGCAGGGTTCTGTGACGTCGTAATTACGAGACCGAAGGTCTGTTTGGATTCTAAACTTATCAGACAAAAACGAGATGGAATAGTTTGACTTTCTCAACGAAGAGGTAAATGTTTTTTGTTTTTAAATTCATTTTTATTTACATGCATAAGACGAGGTTCAGCAGTATAGTTTTTTTTAAACGTAGTGTTTCAGTGATGTAGAGACGGTCTATGTCGTTATCCGTTTCTCCAGTTTCAGATACGAATGTACCAGCTTTACACCTTTTTTTTTTTTTTTTGTTAACGTATTCTCATTTTGTTGATCATTAATGAACATTGTATTTTATATTATATATATATATATATATATATATATATATATATATATATATATATATATACACACACACACACACACACCACACACACACACACACACACACATATATATATGGCCTATTGCTTATTAGCCTAGATTAGTTCTTGTATAAGCGAAATATTTTGCTCATACTAGTAGGCTAATGTTCACCCTCTTTGGACAGAATACTTAGGTGAGAGTTAGCCTGACTGGGTGTGAATAATCCTGTAACATTGCCTAACATGATGTACATTTAGTACTTTTGTGATGAAGTCCATTTAATTGTCAATAAGGTGGATTACAGGTTTCCCAGCTGTAGGGCAGGTCGTGTAGAAATATGCCAGGAGGCAATTCGGCCCATCTACCTGAGCTTGTCTGTTTCCCAGTAGCTGATATATTTCAAAACTTTGTCAAGTTGGGTCTTAAATGATACAAGTTATTCAGCCTCTAGATGCTCCTCTCTCCAGATTTCAACATAATGAGATAAAATTGTGAATCAGTTTACCACATGTCATTTTAATTGTATGTTACAGCTCCAAATATGCCTGCAGTTTGTTATGGTGGAAGTTTTAGTGTAGGAAACCAGTCTCTATATTGTATGGAATTTCTTGCTGAAACGACTAGATTTAAATGTGTTTATATACTGTATTGTTAAGTACTTCAATCCATTCAAGATTCAAGAAATGTTTGTGCTTTCGTGTGGCACAGATCATATATTAATTGACAGTAAGTAATCCTACAGTACGTGAGTATAGTGCAAGTGTTTATTCACCTTTTAACACAATTAACTAAAAAGGGGCAGATCTTACTATCGCTAGCCTAACATTTATGTTTGCAATCCTTATTTCACTGTATTTCTATTCTATTAAGTATTGTTAATAAGTTTGATTAGCATCAGCATTTAGATCCACCACTGTGTTTAAATCATTAAAATAGCCTCCAATGTGTGTTTGAATATATTTGCACTGTTGATTAGTTTCTTGGGTATGTTACTCATGCAAAGTACGATGATCTGTGAATAAATTATTGGCCAATATTATATATTCATAATGTATCTGTTGGGTGGACATAAAATGGACTGTACTTTATGGGGGATAAAATCAAACAACTTAGTACAACAAATTGAGCATATTTAATACACGTTTCATAACATGTTTCCATACATAAATAAGTTTGTACAAAAGTCTTCTTGGTGCTATACACTCAGCTTATAAACTGTTCCAATGTGTAATGCAGGTCAATGAACTAAGGTTAGTTAATTTCAGTTTTATTGGTTACCCAGACCCAAATATAAAATTAACCATACTGGTTCACATTAGTTCTGGAAATCAGTTATGTAGTAAGGATGTGACAGTGCAAGTAAACAATTTTAGTACCAATTCAGTAGTTTATAGTATTTGAATCAAGTGCAATTACATCAATACAGATTTTAAAGTTTAAAAACTTAAGTTGAAAGATCTGAATATCTGTCGATAGGTCAGGTTTGCCAAGATTGCAATAGCTACAATCCATTGACACTACTCTCAATAGATATATTATTTTAGGAATTAATGCAACTTTTCTTGACAAAATGCTTGCCTGTGACACAGATATAACAAACTACAAAATACATTATTTAGCAATACAGATAGATCAGTAGCACCACTATGTGTATTATAATCTCGATACAATAATCTGTTTCTTTGTTAGAAAAAGTGCTTGATAAACAAAAAAAGTTTAAGGCACAGTTTTAAGCACTTTGGGAATACAGTATTTTATAATCTTCATAGAGTTCATCAATGCCTGTATTATTACACAGTTGTTAAATATTTCAAAGCCAGTCAGTCAATTCTTTTGGAAAAGCAGCATAATATTCAAGGTATTTATTTATTGCTTCATGCAGACACGACAGCGACTAATGATAGTTTCAAGTTTCCCAGACTTTAATGTTTGTGATCTTGGTTTTCTAAAACAAAACAAAACAAAAAAGTAGAGGTTAGTGCAATTTCATACTATTTTGTCTTCCAAAATGTCTTCATTACAGGGATATTTAAATTAAACCAGCTAGATCATAAAAGGCTGCTGAAGCTTTAATAATTTTCTGAAGTATGAGTGCATCAAACTTTTAATTTAAATTTTATGATGGAATATGGTTACACTACAAATCAGTATTTTTCAACTGCAAAGGATACAGTGCACATCACAGTTTCTTCCTAACAAACAGTTGTTAATTGTAATTGATGTTTTTAATGTAACCTCCAGTAACCATCCTCTGCATTAGTCTGTTTCTGATCAAGTGAATCCCTCTGCCTCAGGAATCTGGAATCTGTCCTGCAGTTTGGGTGGATTTATTGCCACTGTAACTAATGCATTTTTATCTTCGCCAAGATCTTTTGTAGTGTTCTTTTAAGTACTCCAATCTGTAACAGAAATCTATGTCCAGTAAAGCTGGAGGATAATCCATGTACGTTGAGGAAATTCAGTAGTTTCTGCTTTACCTGAACATTTGAGAAGACTGTAGTGCTGCCAGCCAGTAGCTATAAGAGTTTGCATAATAGTTGCAGGTTCCCTTGCCGTGGCATTCAATAAATGGTACAGGCCGAAATTCCTCAAGACAGGAACCTGGTGATGCCAGCGGCTGCCCAGCGCCTTCAGCACCTGCACTTGTTTGCTAATCAGGGTTAAAAAGCAAGACTTATACACTAGGCTGAAGGTGTTAGTATCACTTGTGAAATCAGGCAATTTAATACAAGGGAAACGTTAAGTTAATAGGGGCAATACTGTTCCTAATTTCAATTAGTGCTGGGACAAATATCTGAGATTGAGATTACTATATTCAAAAAACTAAAAACCACAGTCTCTATTTAGATGTTCTAGATGGCAAAAAGTAAACAAATCAGATTATGCGCACGCATGCATAGTGATCTCTGGAGGCCACCTGGGTCAAAAACACGTGCTGCTTTAGAACGAGTCAGAATCTCATGGGACAGAAAAAAGGCAAGCACGTCATTCTAAAGTGCCTCGCTTAGACAGTGCCCAACTTGCTGAAAATGTTGAGAAGTATTCTTTACTTCTGGGATGTTTTTTTTTAACTTTAACAGGTTACATAGTGCAATGTCTTGCTGTAAAATAAAAGGCACACACACGGGACACGCCCCCCTGCCCCTGCTGCTACGCTGTCTCTGCCTGCGTTCTGAGCAATATAATGGCTTTTATTCCTTTTTGAAAAAGAACAAATACTTAAATTTTGAGTGAATATCCGAACATGAAAATCCGGTTTTCGTCTCAGCACTAATTACAAGGATACCTGGGTGATTGCAGCTAGTCTTCATTAAAAAAAAAAAAAAAAAAAAAAATTCAATATTAAAATATACATAAGGGTAATAATGATAACGATGTGCATTTTAATCAGCTGTGACATGTCTGTGGAGCATTAGTTACACAGCTTTTCGTCTGCATGCACATAACATCTACCCTGAATTAATTTTCTCCATCACATGTGATTGATGTATCCTCAATCACTGTAGAGAACAGATCCCTAGGATCTGGTTTACTTGAGATGAAATGGCCCATTTTAGAAAAGAGACAGTATACTGTACATCGCTCTTACCATTACAAATGAGAAACCAGTCCAGAGTGAGTTCCACCCATTCGGACAGGGTGGGGTTGTTGTTGTTTGACTATGAACTGCTATTGTATTTGCAATACCTTCACACACTGTGCATCTGTAACAGGAGGAAACATGCAGCAGATACATAATTATAAAAATGTCTACATAAATTCTGCTCTAAAATATTAAAACAAAAAATCCAATTATGTATTTATAAAGTGCAAAAGTCCCAAATAAAGCCCAGTTTATAATATGTCAAATTACAGTGTAATGATGATCCATTTTTATAATTAATAAATGAAGGCTGTACCTGCTTATAAATGGTTCTAAAGTTACACCTGAGATTGGAGCCATATCTGCTGGCATTAGCTGATCAGTAGAAAGCCAGTAGGAATAATCATTCCTTGAAGCAAAATTACATGTACCACTGACTGTGCAATATAAATACGGCATTGTAGAAAACCTTTGTAGGCAGCTTCCAATAGTACCTATAAGACAGAAAATCTGCATTAAAAGCTACAAATATTACAGGGTTCAACTTTTCAGTATGCAACGAAGCAACCGTCTCCTACATGTTGGGATGCATTTTTAAGTTTAACTTTCTCCAGTTGTATAATTCAAGGTCATTAAGCACTCTTATGCTCGACTTATTTTCAGATGTGCATTATTCAGTCAATAAGGCGATAGTATAAGATACCTAGGTCTTGCCCATGCGCTCTGTCATTAGCCTTTACGAACAGAAGAGAGTAGCCAGAAAAGAGCTGCTTTGTCCCAGCTGGACACAGAGGAATGGCTCTTGACTGACTGTGACGGGTGAAGATGAAGCCCTCAATATCCCTAATAGTTCTGTGAGTTCCAGGAGGTCCATCAGGGCCCTTAGGGCCTTGGGGTCCTAAATATCCAGGTGGCCCTGACAGAGAAAAAAAAACAATAATATATATATAATATATATATAGCATTAGTATATGAATATATATATATATATATCGATATATAGCATCCCACAGAACCCGGCAGTTTAACCAAATGTTTCTGAAAACTAATTTAGATTTAAAGTAATGTCTAGTAATGTCTGAAACTCTCCCAGTTTAAAACATGCCATACATTTGTGGGGTGGGAATGTTGTATCTATGTAAAGCTATTTGCATGATAAGGCACTGTATAAATTTAAGTTGATGTTGCTGTTAAACTGTGTCTCCTTCTTTCCAAACCTCTCCTTCCAGGAAAACCGTTATCTCCCTTTGGTCCTGAGTGGCCAGATCTGCCTGGTTTGCCTTTCTGACCTTGGGCTCCCTTTGGCCCTGGCTGCCCTGTAACACACAACAACACAACCATCAAACCACGTCCTAACCACTGCTATTATAAATGCAAAGGCACATTTTCTGAGAGAATTAAAACAAATGTAATATTATGGGGGGGAAAAAAAAAAAAAAAAAAAAAAAAGCAGCAGTTTTGTTTTGAGTAGTTTAATGCCGTCAGCATCATTTTATAAAATAGAGGCCCCGATATCTTAAAATAACATTACAGTGACAATTGCAATGCAAAGAAGAGTTTGAGGATTTTTTTTTGTGGAAAAGGTGTGCTGGCAGCTTACATTCCCAGCCAATGTCCTCCTTTTCTTTTGTGGTGAGGTTACATAAAAACAATCACAGGTTTTCGATTTGAATATAAAACATGATGCATGTGGCTTGGAAGAAAAACACGTGGTCGGTCTCCGACATTTCTTCATCCCTGCCCAAATTTAGAACCATGTAACAGTTTTCGAATGTATACCTGTAATATATGCAAACATATTTGCCATCCATATTGGGACATCCACTAAATTAAGTTGCTGCAGATATTTTCTGTGTAACCATATTACAACTTTAAATGACATTATTTTGGAAAATGGTATGTTGTACCTTTAGGGCCTGGTGTTCCTGGCCATCCTGGCTCTCCTAGGTCTCCAGGTCTCCCAGGCTCTCCTGAGTATCCTGGATCACCCGGTATTGGCACAGCCAACACCGTTGTATCTTTTCCACGGGGGCCTTTAAATCACATAGAATTTTCCATTAGTTTTTATGTTCTTCACTGCAAGGTTAAATACAGTTATACAAGTTATCCATAGCATGTACTTTTACTAAAATAAACTAGTAAAATGTCTTCAATACAGATTAAATTATCAAGAAACAGCTAAGGTTTAAGTTAACTGATCCAAGCTGTTGTTTCATGCTAGTTGAATGCATTAAGATATTCACAGATGCAAACAGAAGGGGAATTTGATGTCAATGTCAACATTTTTGAGCAGAGTAACAATCCCTATACTCACCGGCTGGCCCAGGAGTTCCTTTTAACCCTTTAGCTCCCTTAGCGCCAGTAAATCCATGGACACCTTTCATTCCTGTAAACCAGACCATCGTTAGCAGCGGAATCTAAATATTTCTGTCAGGAAACTTTCCCAAAAAAACAAACAAACATTATAGGTTTCTCATCCTACATTTTAACAAATAAGCTCAAGTAGACTCTTGAACAATCACATGAGTTTGACTTCTTAATGAAAAAGTTTTAGTCAGTGCAGAGACTTACCTAATTGTCTATTAAATCTATTGGAGTGCATCATGAAACGTGTATATTATTAAATGATTAACTCTATTTACATACAGTGTACATTATATCCACTCTGTATGGCATATGCACTTAGCATATGTACACAAGTTTAATGTTCGACTGGATGTATTTCTGGTAAATAACGGAATTAAGAAAGTAAACAAATTCAACTGTTTAATTTAATCAATGTAAGAAAAGCAGTACCTGTTACTCCAGGAAGACCAACAGAACCAGGATCACCTTTGGGACCTGGAAATCCTGGATCACCGTCAAAACCCTGCATAAAACAGAAACAGCAAATATAAGTAACTGGGTGATGTACTGTATGCACCTATGCATCTCCAGAATTCCAGTGACAAATTCACATATGTTGCATATTCAGATTTGCTTGCCCCTTTCAGAAAATAGTAGTACTTTACATAATGTGGCATTAATTACAACAAAGTCACAATCCATATGTGTAATTACAAAACAATTAAATATATCAATGCCATATAGTAAAAACCTTTGTGTTCTTCTTTCTCTGCAAGCTTTTCAGTATCGTTCGGTTTTTCAACAGTGCAAAGTTTTAAAAGGATAAGAAAACAATGCACTGTAAAATTGTTACTTACTGGTATTCCTGGAGGGCCTTCATCCCCTTCATCGCCTGCCTGACCTGGTCTTCCAGGAGGACCTCTCAATCCCTTGTCTCCTTTGATAGAATATGTTACTGGCCCTGCAGGTCCACGAGGTCCAGGATCTCCTGCAAACAGATGACAATAGTCAAGGAGGATCAGCTTCAATGCCATCCATGTTCTAAAAAAATTCAATATAAGCACTATATGGTGCAAACCATTATGTACTACCTCAGTATTAAATACCGTTATTGGAACGAAATCTTATATTTTACATTTTTTATAAATATTGTTTGTAACAAATGCGTGAACGCTAGTACATCATCCTTACAGAGTTTGAGATAATTACAGTGCAACGGGTTATATGAGTCTCTTTGATGTCAAATCTAAGACTGAAACAACCTCCCCAGTCTTGGTATTTGTTCCAACCATGTCCTTAATTATAAAATGTAATAATTAATCCCCAGACCAGGTTGTTTAAACCTGTAGTTGAATGGTGCTCCAAAAAACAGAATTGCCAAAAGGAGCTGCACCTTTCCCACTGACTTTCCTGCCCAGTGCACTGGGTTATTGTTCCTCCTTACCATGTCTTCCAGGTGGGCCTGGTTGACCCTTGTCTCCTTTAGGGCCTTCAATCCCAATCCCAGGACTCCCAGGTGGACCAGAGTTTCCAGTAGGTCCTATGGGTCCAGTAACTCCTCTGTCCCCCACTGGTCCTGGATAACCTGGTGGCCCAGGGGGACCAGCTGGCCCGAAATCCCCTTTGATACCTACAAGATGCAAGATGCAGAAACGTCCATTGCGAATTCAGTGGCTATGCAGTAAAATATCAATACGATAGAAATGTTTAATTTTATTTTTGTTCATTAACCTTTTGGGCCTGGAAAGCCATTGGCGCCTGGAATTTGGCCAGGAATACCTGTAAATTAGACAGTAAAAATTGTCTGTTTTTAGTTTCAAGCTAAGGAAAAAAAAAAATCTAGTCTTAATATAAATTTCTTTCTTTATAGAAAGGCTCTGCATCAATGTTTCACATAACCTGCTCCTAACCTATCGATCTACAGTTCTGTACCTGGCTCCCCCTTTTCTCCTAGTCGTCCAGGAATGCCATCGTGTCCTTGTTTCCCCTTTTCACCTGGGGCTCCAGGACTACCAGGGGCTCCTGTGGTACCTGTTATATCAAATAATAATTTACAAGACACTCAATACAGCTACAATCCTCCTTCACTTATTACATAATGAAATGTGACTGCTCAAATCTATGGGTTAGAATTTGGTTTGATCAGTGGAGCTTCCCCTCCTCAATACAACGATTGCAGGTTTGGACACCTCCTGCTACACACAGCTGTGTTGAAAGGCCTCATGAGGTAGCAAGTTACATTCATCTTCTAAAGCATGTTAACAGTTCAGTGCAGCGTAGTGGTTTAGGTCAAGCTTACATATTTCACTTTCAACTGGATTAACAACTAATTATTGGGAAGTCCAATTAGGCATAAAAAGTAACTGTATCTGTCATGATGTATAAGAAGCCTTGCTTGCTGTCTGAATGTGGAGCCTATTTAAATCCAGCAGACAACTTTGAGGGTTATGTTAGTCCAGCATATTTTGGAACGACTCTGTAAAACTTCTCCCAACAAATGTTAGAAATCTACTTGAAGACCTTTGTGAAAGCTGCACAGGATATGCACATGTAGACATCCTAAAAAGTTATTTACAATGGTGAGCAAAGGTGGTTTGAAAAGCCCTTTGACTTCCTTGACAAATGTACCTGGAAGTCCTCTTGGTCCAGGGGCTCCTGGAGGACCTCTTTCTCCATCAGTCCCCTTTTCACCACATGGGCCTGGCATTCCTGTTATAGAAAACAAACAGTAGCACCAAGCTGTGTCATTGCTACATCAGTATTTTTAAAAAAAGGTAAAGCAAATGAAATACAGTTAGTAACACAGTTAGACATTTCATGAAAATGCTTATTCTACAAAAACTTAAAAAAACACAACCTTTAGTTCCTGGGATTCCAGCATTTCCTCTATCTCCAGATTTTCCATCTGGTCCTGGGTTTCCAAGTAGCCCTGGCATCCCAGTCTCCCCTCTTTCTCCCTCCAGACCTGGAATGCCTGGGTCACCCTTTTGAAACAATATCAGAAGTAAACAGGTTGGGGAAGCTTTCCATACGCTTAGAGTTAGAGAAATCACACATCATAGCCATATACCATTATGTGACATTTGTATAAAAAGTGCCACTTTTGATTGTGCTGTGGCCGAGAATTTTAAAACAAAACAGTGCTACTGGATTAGTTTGTCCTTATAATCTCACTGGTTCTCGGTACCTTAGTTCCATCCAGTCCTGGACGGCCATATACTTCTAAACTTGGTTCTCCTTTTCCCCCTTTAATGCCAGGAGTGCCTGGGTAACCTGCAGACCCAACGACTCCAGGAACACCAGAAGACCCCTTCTCTCCTTTAGGCCCTGGGCATGGAAATGTCAGAATTACAGCAAAGGAATGGTTATATGTGTGATTAATGTACATATACCAGAAGAGCTTCTCTAAATTGCATATTACCACGTCTATTTAAGTCATTGCATCAGGTGACTGTATAAATGTTGTACCTGGAATTCCCATCTCCCCGGCTTCGCCTGCTGGTCCTGGAAAACCTGGAGCTCCTCGATCACCTGGAAAACCTGGATTACCTATAGACCCTAGACAGAAACACAAACCAATATGGGCCCAAGTTTTGTATGATTTTTATTATCTTTTTTTCAATGAATATTAAACACAGCAACAAGAATAAAACAAAATACAAAATCAATACCAAGATTTAAACAAACAAATAACTCCTAAATTAAATAAAAAGTTAATTTTAACCTTTTAGCTGCCTTAGCACCAGGGGAAAAAAAAGAGCTATGTGACACATTCTAATACCTTGTGGTCCTGGAGGCCCTGGGGTTCCATCCTTCCCTCTAACTCCTGGGTACCCTGGTAGTCCTCTGTCACCCTTGAGTCCATTCGGCCCGGGTAACCCTACAACCAGACAACATTTAATGATCAACAAGTAATATTTATTGGCATACTTGAGTAAGTCGTAACTCCCTATACAACATAAACAATTGGATGATGTTCGATAAGATCTTAAAATGAAGAACATTAAGACTAGAATGTATTAGCATAATTATTAGTATTTTTTTAATTATATATGGCAACAAACTTAATAAGACAGCGAAATGCCTTAAATTCTACTCTTGTACCTACCTGGCATCCCTGGATCCCCAGGGAATCCTTGAATTTTTTCAATACTGGTTTGCCCTTGGGGTCCATTATCTCCTTTTTCCCCCTTCTGTCCACCCCTGCCCTTATCTCCTGGTTCTCCATCCTTGCCCATAAAACCTACCATGAAAATAAAATCAAAACAAGATTAAAAACATTAAACCATATTGTTATACAGATGTCTATGGCAGTGGAATTCCTCTATATTGTCAATCAATGGGAGTTAAGTGCTAATAGAGAGAAGGTCCTAACAGTGGAGTCTTCCAAGTCAAAGGGGTCAACAAACAATGGCCTGCCAGATGAGGGGACAGAGTTTACTGTTTATACTATCTATAGGATATTGCATAAGACATAACTGTAAATTTAGTTTTCCTGAATAACTGCCATGTTTCACAATCAATAGCTCCCAAGTTTATAAAATAAAGACTGGTGTGGAAGCTAGCATGGTTTAACATCAGCACCTGTGTGACAACTATAAATATGTTGAATATTTAAATGCTGAATAACTCAGTTTCCATACCTTTAGGTCCAGGTCTTCCAGGGTTTCCTGGAAAACCATCAATTCCTTTTAGTCCAGATTTCCCCATAAGACCTGGTTCACCATCTTGGCCTACATATTACATTTAGAAAACAAATACAATCAAACTTTTTCACCATTATAGTTGCTTTAAGATCCAGTACATTGTCCACAACACATTCCTATACATAGGGTAAGCGTATGAAATATCTGCAGGACAAACTATATTGAATGTCTGGAACTACATAGATTTTAATGCTACTTCTCAATCAGCCCCATACATGTAGTATTTGGGAGTTCTGACAACAAACTAGACCTAAAAAAACTGAAACAGTTGAACTTGTTCTTGCTGGTGTAGTATATTTAAAAACTGTTGGCTTAACATTCAGCAGAAACACCATGTATTTGCAATGTTCGTCTAAAACAAAGTGTAGCAGCCCTATTTTAATTTACCACTTTTAGATTAGTGGTCAAAGCAAGAAAGCATCCTGTGGTATTTCCTTTTGGAAGCTCAACCCCAACTCAACCCAGTCATTTATGTACAGTTGTCTGCAATTTTTTAATTCCTGGCTACTGGAAGCCCTCCATTACCTCGTGCCCCAGGTGCCCCATCCAGGCCTGGGAAACCCTTGTGTCCATCTGACCCAGGATTCCCTGGACTCCCCCTTGCCCCAGGTAACCCGTTTAATCCTGGAGGCCCTCTGATATCCAGTCCTGCTATACCAGGGTTCCCTTTCACACCAGGAACCCCAATTATACCTGAATCAGAAAATACAGAACAATACAAATTCTGACCAATCAGCAAAAGTGTAATAACAATACATAGAAAACTGCTAAACAGTTCTCATCATCTGTAAATGTCTTCCTTCTTGTTTTAGGTTTTTGTGCTGAGACAGTATTGTATTTCCCTTTCTTTTGTTTGAATGACTGGTTTACAAACCATTATACATGCATTAACACACAATTGTAACTCTGTGTCATTTTTAGAACAATATTGTGTTATCAATTTTGGAGTATTTTTCCATTTCCTTGTTCTATTTGAGATTTTGACTTTTTTCAGGGGAACTGAACATCACAATACATTAACCATGAGTGGATTTGACAAGTCTTTTTTTATATTAAAGTAATGTTAAAGGCCAGAACACTTAAAGGACAGTTACCCCCAATTCGTTTCAGCACAGCCGTATCTGCCTTCATCAAGGGGAAGAAAAAACAGAGTGAGGTGTACAGGTCTCTAACAGGGTTCACCAACCTGAAACTCCAATGGGTCCTTTTGAACCCAGATAGCCTGCTGGCCCCGAAGATCCTTTCTGACAGTTCCCTGGAATGCCAGGCTGACCTTTTAGTCCTGTAGGACCCAGATCCCCTTTTTTGCAAAATAAACACAAAAATACACGGTTAAAGATTATTTCTTCAGTGTTATTAATTTGTAATAGTCTTCATACTGTATGTGTAGTTCTTATGCTACTTAACTAGTTCCTCAGCCACCCTTTTCACACTACAGGAATAACAAAGCATCATTGCATTGATTAATGCATACTTGCCAACATTTGGAAACACTTCAGTGGGATGCTCCTGCCTGGGGAGGGGGTGGGGGGGAGGTTATAAGCATCATAGACATGCGAGGAGTCATACGCAAAAAACACTCATTATCATATAATAGACGTATCCCCCCCAACTCAACCCCACACAATCTTCATGACAGTAAAAATAGACATAATGAAGCGTTCTTCTCTTTGTATAAGTTACTGATCAGCAGATGTGTCAGCTGCACGAAGAGCACAGCGTGTGGTTTTCACTAACACTACTGTGCAGAATAAATGATTTTTTCTTCTATGGGAAAATATCGGGACTTTCTTCCTATGCATCGGGACGCAAGATATTTGCTAGGAAATTGGGACTGCCCAGCCATACAGGGACTGTTGTCAGGTACTGTATCTTAATGTCTCCTTTCAAGGTTTTTTCAAAGACTAATTCACAAGTCAGTTGCAGCAGAGTAGTTGTTATTCTTAGTTTACTTTGTAATGTCTCCATGGGGCTGAATATAGCTGAATATAAACATAACAATTGTTTAAATTATTAAAAACACACCCTTGTTTTACAAACCTGGCTCTGTTTTTTGAAGACAATACGGGCATAACAAATAACAAATACAATATTGTATTTGTTCTCCGAGTATAGTAATGCAAAATACCCAGAAGAACCATTT
This sequence comes from Polyodon spathula, assembly GCF_017654505.1. NCBI lineage: Eukaryota > Metazoa > Chordata > Actinopteri > Acipenseriformes > Polyodontidae > Polyodon > Polyodon spathula. Next base: position 31,671,047 of record NC_054547.1, on the reverse strand, counting down.
TGTGTTTTTGACGGAAATGGACCGAACTTTTGATAGTATTGGAAATGCAGTACTCTGGCTCTTTTTGTTGTATAATAGGATACCTTTAGGGCCTGGAGCACCCTCCTGTCCTGGGGATCCAGGTGGTCCTGGACTTCCTGGGAGTCCACCAACCCCCTCGGGACCTTCAGACCCACCATCCCCAGGAGGACCGTGTCTGCCTTTGCTCCCTGGAACTCCAAATCCCCCATTGCCCTAGGATAAATAAATGCAAAAATACCACTTTTTTTATTATTCTGTTTACTGAAAATGTTCCCTGGTTACTGCACCTAATCAGCACATCATGACATGATGTAATTATTGCAAGATTTAATATTACAGCACTTTTTGCTCACAGGGATGACCATTAACAGGACTGGAAAGGTGTGAGGGGGGTGGCAGTGTAAATGAACACTATACTCCACCCATTTCAGACCTTTGGCCCGGGGTCCCCTGGAATGCCATTTGGTCCGGTTCTTCCTGGCATTCCTGGTCTTGACGGGGGTCCTTCTGCTCCCGCTTGTCCTCTATTGCCTGCAAAAATCAGGCAATGTCCTTAATGACATTAAAAAAATAATCCTAATTTTATACAGTTATACAGATTAAGTTATTTGAATTCGTACTGTAAAAAGACTGATTATTTTATTAAGTAAACTTTAATTAACCTATAACTATGACGAGTGAAAGCTTTGTGAATAAGGCCCGGTATTTCAGTGTTCATTAAGAACCGACCTACCTTTTGCTCCCGGTGGCCCACGGAACCCTGTTGAAGCAATGCCCTTTTCACCTTTAGCACCAACACTACCAGGGAAACCATCCCGTCCAGTTGCTCCAGGTGTTCCTACAATATGAATTACCACTTCATTGTAAGCACGTCACTTTATGGGATTAAAATTGCTCATTTTCTGAGTTACAGAAATCTACAGAGGTTTTTGCCTTTCATACTTTCCAGTTTTTTCAAGGGTCCGTGGAAGTATTTTGCTAGTAAGGCCAGATATGTCGCATTTACAGTTTTTCTTTTGCAAACACTAAGGTAAATTGCATTCTGGCATAATGAAAAACCATGGTGGGGTGCAATGACAACATAACAAAACTTGCACTACGTTAAATCTGAACTGAATTATCAGAATTATCATTGCAGCTCATGTTTCCATGCCAGCATACATTGGGAAGGGAGAGGTTGATCAGTATTGTTGGTTTGAATGGAGCTGAGGTGGGTGCTGACATTACATAAAAATAACTATTAGACATTAAGCCACATGAGTGGACTTTGGGGCACTTGACACCCTGCTGTAAAGAACAAGGACCAAATGATGGTTTGTTATATGAATATAACCCTGCATGCTCACCTGGCTTGCCTCGTTGTCCAGGTACACCTCTCTCCCCAGGTACTCCAAGCGGCCCGGGGGAGAATATAACGTGGCCTGCATCTCCTTTCTCTCCTGAGACATAACAAACATTTAGCACTGATTACTATGCAAAGATTAAGCATGTAAGTGGGCATGCAAGATGGATGCACTGTATTTTCCAACTCCTATGCAGCCACATGAAGAAAAAGACTAACCACCATCATAATGGCTATGCACATTTTATTCCTCTCTGAAAATCCATCTTTGTTCTTCAGCTTGCGCCAAAGTAAGGACATTATACATTTATCAACATTATATTTAAAAATAATACCACAACAATAATGTATCTAAAAAATATTTGCTTCCTAATAACAAACTGTGGCTTTTCCTATGACTGACATGTTTTAAATGTCATTCATGTAGGAATGCAGCTGTCTAGCATTTGCATACAAGCAAGGAGTAGTGGAAACATTGCTTCATGTATCTATGAAGAGTACTGGATCTAAAACCTGCCCTGCCACAAACCTGCTGGTCCTAGTTCTCCAGGCAGACCAGGAACTCCTTGTCTTCCTTTATCCCCGATAGTACCTGCTGAGCCATAGCCCACTGGTCCTCGCTCTCCCATCTGCCCTGGAAAACCAGGGGTTCCTGGGGAACCAGGGTAGCCTTGGTCACCTTTTAAACCAGGAGGTCCCTGCAAACAACACGATCACACAGAAGGCTCTGGTATCAGGACTTCTATTTAGATATTTACACCCCCTTCAGACAGATAAATGTACCAACAATCCATGATTGTAATGCACAACATGCAAAAGATGCCAATTGCTGTGATGCAGAAACAGCTTAATTCATGCTTGTAACTTTATTTAAACAGTTGCAAATACACAATATATAAATACAAATCGGTATATCTTGCTGGTATACTGACTGGATTTCCTTTTGCACCCGGTGCACCTTGAGGCCCGGGCTTCCCAGGGATTCCATTCAAACCATCCCGTCCTTTACTGCCTGGCCATCCAGGCAAGCCTTTCTCACCCCTGCTCCCTGTGCTATTCATGTTCCCTGGGTCTCCCTTTAGCCCTGGGGGGCCTGTTTCTCCTGGTACACCTGGAAAGCCCTAGAAACACAACACAGGTTACTTCATCGAATGATATTACTGAACACCACGCCAAATATCTGTATTCAGTTTTAAGGCGAATACAGTGCTCCCTCGCTATAAGGCTCTCGATTATAAAGCTCCTACAGCATGTTCCCCAATTCCCTATACTAGGGATTCATGCAGCATTTCCACAGTAAATACAGTACCGGTGTTGTTCAAACTGTAAACAACTTCTCAGTCTAACTTCCATTTCTGTCTCTCCCTTTTCATACAGTATCTGAACTCAAGAAAAGCTGTGTTGACACTTTATAACACAGACATCTTATTTAGCATTTGTTTTCTAACTAAATAACTATTAGGTATATTACGTGGTTACCTTTCCTAATGTATTTACTGTTTTGCTGCGAAAGGAGCTGCTGCTTTCTCCGAGAGACGAGACGCTTCAGATTCGCTTCAGCCCCGCTACGACAGCCAAACCTAGTGTTGATTAAATGGTGCTTTATGCACGGTTAATTCAAGGAAAGTTACATTTTTGCTTCACTATATGTGCATTATAGAGAGAGAGTTATTTTATTTTGCATTTTAGTCAGGTGCGTGTTGTTATTTATAATGCCCTTCGGTTATAACGTTCATATTGTGTGTGTCCCGAGAAACGCGTTATATCGAGGCAGCACTGTACATACATTTATTTGAAGAGCAGTCCCAGTAACTTGGATTATATTGAAACACCCCGCAGAGTGGTAGTGCCTTTAGTGGGTGAGCCACTGGGAGCCTAATGTACTCTAAGTTGAAATGTTTGTTTTTACACAACTGTAGAGATGAGGAAAGGACATTTTGGCAAGGGTGACTTCCAGAATAACAGGAATTGAAAGAACTTACTCGCGGGCCCATAGGCCCTGCTGCTCCTTCAGGTCCTGCTGAGCCTTTGGGACCTGGATCTCCTGATACACCTGTAATGTCATATGGTGAAGTGTGTTGTTTTCAATCTACATCCAAGATTCAAAATCTCTGTTCAATTGTTAACACAGAAGCGGTAGTCTTTTTTAATGTTCAAGAGGTCTTCAGTCCCAGCTACTGATCCTTTTTATATCAAATATAAACAATGTTTTTAGAAATCAGGTGAAAATGCAAGTCCCCTTGCACAGGAAATTCAGCCACCTGAAGACAGAAATTTTTTATGGTTTCCAAATCTTTAATGGTTTACCTGGACGTCCTTCAGGGCCAGGTTTGCCAGGGGGACCAGGAGGCCCTGGGATGGCTGTGGAAAATGAACATATTCTGCACTCATCTCCTTGGTCACCTGGAGAAGAAACATGTCTCATTGCAACTAGGAAACAAAGAGCTTTCTGCAAAGAAAACAGCACAGTCTACGTTTCAGTAACAGACCTACGATCAAACTCAAACCCAGAATGCTAACAAAGGTTTTAAAATCCATTTCATACCTGCTATTAGCACTGGAAATATTATCACTTATCCCCCAAATCCCATTCCCTTCTCTTATGTTTAAGGTCTTGTTGATCTCAGCTTGACTTTATTCTAAACTTGATATATGTACATATGGGAGCAAATTGTTGCATGAACCAGAACTTGAATTAACATAGAAAAAAACTATTGAAAAACCAAATGATTCTGAGCACAATAAAAGATGGACTAATAACCATGGTAAAAAAAGCTAAAGTAACACAATGTATTTTAAATCATTGGTTGTCAATCCATTCATTTTATGTGGACCTAAGTTGTTTCTTGATGGGTTTATAACATTGGCTCTGTTTACAACTATAACAGAGGTAGTATGCTGTGGTTGTTGCACTACTATTCTTGAACAAATCTACTTGACCCTGTACCATTTTACCACGACATGAGTTTACAGCAGACTTCTAATGCTGTGCCAGTTGTGTAATTTTATAGTAATAAGGGGGAACTATGCAAATTTTTCGGACGTCACACATCATGAGAACTGTGTTATTTATTAAACACGCACTGCATTAAAAAGGGTGTTTACAATGACCTTGCTAGACTTTATAATGATGCTACAGATGCGTTCGATTTTACTTACCTAATTGTGAATATCTGAGTTTACAGCAGATATAACTGGACGGTTCTACTTGTCATCTCTGCTTTCTTTTTTTATCTCTGAGGTTAAATGTAATTAATTGCTTCCGGTAAATGTTTCTGTTAAGATTCTGTCAAAGCACTAAAGGAGATTTGTTGTGCGAATAGGCTACTGCTACTAAATCCATTGAAGTTTGTGTTACCAGGTTTCATTGGCCCTTTTGTTATTTGTTCTGAAGTTGTGCGATAAGCATTCCTCAACATGAAACTTGCAAGAGGATTACAGAAAATAAGGAAGTACATTTCTGTCTCAGTTAGATGATGGTTCTTCAATTTGTCCTTTAAATTTGATGTATTTTGACTCATGGAACAATGTTAATCGTACCAAATTGGCTTACCCCCCCCCCCCCCCCCCCCCCCAGCCGTTCAACACTAAGAACACACATTTCCATAATCTAGAAAAGTACAGTACGATGATGATATGATAACATCAAAACTCTAGAAACAGAAAGTTGCATCTGGGTCCCAAAAGTCATTGTAAAGACAGCCACAATTCCCAGATATAGTATGCCCGAAGCATTTTACACAAATATCTTAATTAGGACCAGAATTAAACAGTGAAATCCTGCATAACTACCTGTACACAGAAACAGTACTGTAATAATGAATCACTGTATTAAAGTGGCATTATATTACCAATAAAAATCATCCAGGAATTAAAAACATGAATGCTAACCTTTGGGTCCCGGTAGCCCTTTATCTCCTGGAGGCCCCATCCTGCCATCAGGCCCAGGAAACCCTGGTGGCCCCTCTTTCTGCGTAACACCACCTGTCAAACACACTCTGTTAATTTAGTTTAGAAGACACTGGAAGTGTATACTTTAAATTTCATTTGATCATTGCAACTTTGATTTTATCCACAAACACCGGACACACTTAATCCATCCTTAAATGATGGACGAGACTCTGACGGAGGGAGTTTGCAAGTTAATATCTGAACAGTGTACGAGTTCTAAATGTTTTCAAGGACTGCTTGTTAACTGCAAACTTGCGGCATTTTACATTATAAAACTGAAGGAGCCATGAATACCTGGAAGCCCTTTGGCCCCTGGTGGTCCAGGATACCCTGGGAATCCAGGTGGGCCCTCTGTTCCTGGAGGCCCACGAATGAGTTTCCCTGGCTCGCCTCTGTCTCCTTTCATACCAAAACCACCTGGGGGTCCTCTCGGACCAGGGTTACCGGGGTTCCCCTGCCCTAGAAAAACATAAGTACTTAATTTCCATTGTACAAATTTATTGTTTAAAAAAAAAAAAAAAAAAAAAAAAAGTAACACAACAGTAACATGTTTGTTTGTTACAATAACATGCAATAAACAAATTGGTGAATATTGTTTCTGCTCACAAATACTGGAGTCTTGACTTGATACAGTGGAAGCTCGTTTAGAAACTATGATGATATACAGCATTGGTAAATTTGAAATTTAGTAAATTACACATGATTTTATCTTCTAATATCTCCAGTTTAGGCAAAATCAATAAGATACCTGGGTTTCCTGGTAGACCTTGAAAACCTTCGGGACCTGCAAAATGACATGACAGTTTGGAAAAAAAGAACCTTTAAAAATGTACTGTATATCTATAACCTTTTTTTTTTTTTTAATAGTAACTCAAACATAGATTAAGGCTAAAAGTTTCTGTTTCTGAAAGTACCCAAGATTTAAACATAGCAAATGTTGTTCCAAACTCCTCTGGTATGGTAATAGTCTACCACTGAGATGCACCTACTTATTCCTGTTAATTCTATTGTATCTACCATCTCCAGGTATATATATATATATCTTAGCTCAAAGAGCCAGCTGCCCAACGTTTTGATATGTTGTACATATCTTTCTCATATATATATATATATATATATATATATATATATATATATATATATATATACAGTGACAGTGCCTTGCAAAAGTATTCAGACCCCTGACCAATTCTCTCATATTACTGAATTACAAATGGTACATTGAAATTTCGTTCTGTTCGATATTTTTTTTTAAAAACACTGAAACTCAAAATCAATTATTGTAAGGTGACATTGGTTTTATGTTGGGAAATATTTTTAAGAAAAATAAAAAAACTGAAACATCTTGCTTGCATTATATATATATATATATATATATATATATATATATATACATACACACACACACACACACACACACACACACACACACACACACACACACACACACACACACACACACACACACACACACACACACACATATATATATATATATTATATATATATGCTGGTGTAGCAGCTCGTCCTCATACCTCCACAGTGTCAAAAGAGATTCCTTTTGGAAACCTTAAGCCTCGACCTAATAATATTACTTGATATAAAACACAAATATTATTAAGATAATAACTTGTGGGGGTGGTCATCATTATGTTTGTCTTTTGATTTTTGATACTGCTTGTTTTAAACACAGGAATAAGGCTTTTTGTTTACACTGGTGGGCCTTCAGTGGTGGATAGTGACCTGAAATGCTGCATCTTGATTGGCCAAGGCAGTGTCCATCACTATTCACTCAACTCACCTGGTTGACCACGCAGACCTGGTAGACCTGATGGGCCTGGAGGTCCACGCTCCCCTTTTTTAGAAGGGCCATTTAGTTCTACTACCTAAGAAGCGAGAGAGAAAAAAACAAAAATCAGGTATACAAGCACTTGGATTTCATTTTTGGCTTGCATGTTGTCTGTTCATTGTAGTTTAATAAAGGCAAGTACTTACATCACCAGGAAGACCTCCAGCGCCTAAAACACCCTTTTGCCCCTACATTTAAAGACAGCAAATCAGTGACTTAGCCTTTGTAAATGTTGATGTAATTGACAGGAAACAGAAGTATTAATTGTAGTTACTTTAAATCCAGGAATCCCAGGAGGTCCTGGATTACCGGGATCACCTTTCATACCCTGCAAAGAAATGACCATTAGAATATCCATGTTGCACTTGTTGAGAATCCATCTGTATGCCACTGCCAATAGCACTATAGCATGATGACTGGAGAACTTGGGTTCCAATCCCATCACCGCTCTTGTGTAATTTACTTGAATGTACAATAAAGCCTGATATTGTGGCATCTCAGTTGTCTTATGCTATTTTTCCCATTATACATTACCGGATTTCCCGGTTCGCCAGGCATACCGTCCTTTCCAAATTTTCCCTTAAAAAGAAACAATTCATTAGACAACATGAGCTTGGAGAGAATCCCCTGCAGTATCACTCCTCATTTCAGCTCAGTGCAGGATTTGTGTGTAACATTTACAAACAAATGAACACCTTTGTTGCAGATGTGTTCAGTTTGTTTAGCCACAGATATCTGGTACATCCTGCATTGTATGCTGGATGTTGTATTAGCTCACAGCCACTGTAAAATGGGGTTTTACAAAAGCACAGTGACCTCTTGTGGTCATATGTGGAGTTTTCCTAAAAGGGAGTTTATTTACAGTAGGTCAAAATTATTACAGAGAAAAGGTTTTAAGAATAATGTTTTGTTTTTGTTTTTTTTAACAGCTTATTGAGAAAAACATGTATTCTACCTGGTCACCCGGCTCTCCTCTCTCACCATTCTGACCCTTAATTTGAAATCCATCAAACCCCTGTTATGAAAATAAAAACATCCGTCATATGACAAAAAAATAATAACAATTGACCTGATTGAAAATGGTTTGAAAAAACTAAGATACACTCTGTTTTTCACTTGAGACTATACTGTCCTTACACACAAATAATAATAATAATAATAATAATAATAATAATAATAATAATAATAATAATAATAATAATGCTATGAACTCTAATACTCTGTAGTACGACTCCCTGTGGAGTGGGTGGGTTTTACTGGAGGGTTTTGTTTGTCTTGCTTTGTGTTTAAAAAAAAGAGAGGCTACAATGTATGCTATAAAAAGTTTTAAAAATACACCAGGTCATGATGGCTGAAATAGAAAATTGTATACGAAGTGAGTCTAAACAACAAGAACACATCGTTAGTTAATTTTCGACCCATACTTGAAGACCTGCTGCTCAATTTAAAAAAGATTAAAAAAGCATTCTCATGTGATATCTGATCACGCTGTACTCACAGGTGTACCTGTAGGGCCTGGGTCACCTGGGTCCCCTGGATCTCCCTGTGAAAACATTACAGTAATTCCACATTTAAAACACATTTATGAAAGAATCGCTTGACATTTCATTCACCCTGCTATATTAAACTTGATATTAACCCTATGATAAAACTACACCCATTGTCTGTATGCTGAACTTTCACGATTTTGTCTGTCAAATTCGCATCGGTACTTACTTTTGCAGTACCTTGATCACTATAACATAATAGTTTGCCATAAACTCCAATCTAACCACCTGGCATACACTCCAATCTATCTCTGCTTGGCATACACTCCAATCTAATTGCTTGGCAGGCCCTTCTAAGACTCTTGTATTGGTAACTCTTTGCATATACTGTACAACATCATATAGGTATATATATATCTCAGATATATATACTATATATATATAATACGCATATTATATATATCTATATATATATATATAATCTATTTCCGACAGACAAATTGAGAGAAATCTCAACATATTCATTCAAACCTCACCTTTAAGTCTTTAGGTCCTTCTACATATAACTTTACTCCACGTGGACCAGGTGCGCCTGTTGGACCTCTGAAGCCCTGTGGAACAAAACAAAAGCATGGCAAATGTTAATTTGCATTAAAACACAAACAATAAGTATTACCACCGTTGTTTCGTACCAGTTTACAACTCAACTTGTATATAAATCAAAGCAGGTTAAGGGCTTTACCTTTGGTCCCTGGGGTCCAGGGAATCCGGCTGTCCCTTCAAAGCCCTGTGTGGAATGACACAAATCTTATTGAAATGCATGCTTTTTTGTGCAATACCTCATTTAATCTGTAAAAATTGCTCATATATTGCTATGGAAAGTTACTCCCTGTTAACTTGTGCAATTTTACATCTCGACAAATACACTCGACTTTAATTTTATGGTCTTTCATCAGAAAAAGGTAAGAGGAATTAAAGGTGTCAAGGAAAATTTACATTAAAATCCTTAATGCTGTAATTGTTAGTTTATGCAAGATAAAACTAGTTTCATATCATACTTTTCTGTACCTTAAATGTTCTTAATCATGTCCAATCTAATCCTTCTATAGCTATGATCTGCACCTCTAGACAGGGTCTGAAGAGGCTATAGAGTGGTATACTGTGACTTTGTTTATTCTTTGCTCAAGGCTACTCAGGTGTCCATCATATCCTACCATTGCTTTCTATGAATTGCTGTTATACATAAGTTGAACATTCTAGTCCGATAATTATGGTACACGCTGAATATCGACATACTGTAAAAACACACTTTACACACATACCTTAGGTCCTGTGTCTCCAAGGGGTCCAGGTGGCCCCTAAAAGGACAATACAAATGAGATAATGTATTCCCATCTTATTGTGTGTTTGTTTCTCAATGCATTTTTAATGATTATACTCACAGGAAAGCCCTCAATCCCAGCTGCCCCTGGTGGGCCTGGCAATCCTGGGGATCCTGGCAAACCCTTAAACAAAAGGAAGATTTCATAGACTATTGCTTTGGACAAGAGCCTACTCAAACCTCTTAGTGTAAACATGTATATACGTATTGATCTTGCTCAATAATTTGATAGGAAAACAATACATACAATCTTTTATTTTTATTGTACAATATTTTTATTTTATTTTATTGCAGAATGGAATGTTTTATTTGACTTACCTTCAATCCTGGCAATCCTGGCAAACCAGGCTTTCCTTTCAACCATAAATCATTGGGTATTGGGACAAACGGACGAGACCCCTGTGTTAAAAACAATACACATTAATAAACAGCAGTTTAAAAGACTGAAACCTCTGCTGTGATAAAATACCTAGAAAATATAAAAAATAACAATAACATTCACTTTTATAATGAGCTTTTTTCTCGCAAAGCTGTTTTAACAATATATTCTCAGGATACTGCAACTTACAATATGACTGGAAAAGTGTTGGAGGGAGAACTTCAGATCAGATCAGTACAGCCTATATAAAATGGGAGGAGGGTAGAGGTTGTCCTTTCTTATTTCCAGCATGCACGCATACAGAGTCCTATAGCTGTCATCTTTACCTTTTGAGATTTCATGTGGTCTATTTTAATGATATAATCTAAATATGATATCTAAATCCCATCAAAAGAGGCAGATCTAAATACCGTAAGATTTCTAAACCTGATTTTTCATGGAAATCATTTAAATGTTAACAAGGGTCAATAAATCAGGGTGAATAACTAACATAGAGTTAAAGGGCAGCCATTTAGATCATTAAAAAAAAGACTCCTGTATGTTATGCAGAACAAATACATATCGGAAATAATTCAGTTCTTACCGGTTGTCCTGGAACACCTGGACTCCCCTAAAAAATAAATAACAGCTGTTGTAGCTAATTAAACTAGATATCCGCTTTCAACACACAACACAGCTATGGCCAGACTTTTTGCATCACCTATAATTTTAAGATTGAGACAATTTAAAAAAACTAAAACTATATGAACATAATTTTTGACATTTTATTTAACATCATGGAATCAAAGAAACATTATATTGCAAAAGTCTACCGGAAGTCATAATAGTAGTACAGTATTTCATGTTAGATTCTGAAATGTCACATATTTTAATTGTTATCAGTTTTTCATCAAGTATATGGAAAACAACAAAGCGGTATGTAGTTCAATATGTTAATGTAACATTATTCAGCAGGTTTCATTTTTGGCCATATCTGGACAATATTGTCAGTTTTATTGTGATTTTGCCAATGTTTATGATGTAAGAATGAAAGAGCTTACTGGTTCCCCTTGAGCACCGGGTGGCCCTGGGTATCCTGGATATCCTACATCACCCTTGAAGAGAACAAAAACAAAACTATAAATAAGCATCTCCCGGCCAATAGTGCTCTCCCACAACGAGGACCCTGGGAGTTCCCACAGTCTCGAATTCAAGATAGGATACCCACAATGCCTTGGGAGTGTGTACTAAATGGGCCGTTGCCTAGGTCACAGTATTTTTAAATGTATGAACATATACATTAATGAACAGATTCAAAGAAACCTTGTCTAGGAATAGATTGGGATTATTGAAGTCTACTAGTCATCAACATCACTTTGACTTTACATTAAAATGTGAAATTAAAGGTTAAAAGAAAACAAACAAATAAAAAGTTTTTAAAAAGTAATTTGAAGTAAGTCTTGAGCTGCATACCTTAAATATCATGTCCACTGAACAGACCAGCTCACACTATTAGCCTTGTCCACAATACAGCTTAAACTGACTTAAATCAACTAAACAGTTAACAACCTCTCACAACCGTTTTCAACAATGGATTTGGACAAAGTATGGACAAAGTCTTGTTTACCTTGGTTCCATTGCATCCTGGGATTCCTGGAGGACCCATCGGACCTCCAATTCCCAGGGTTCCCTACAAAGAAACATAAATTCATGTCATTAGTGGTCTATGAAAGCAGTAACTATGACCACTCTGGCAGAGAAAGATAAACCAGTCTATAATCCATTGAGTTCAGGTCATATTATTGTGGTTAGATTCGTAGATAGGTGCATGGTAAACAGTATTACTCATGTCTTATATGTAATTATTAATATGTAATGAAACTTTTTCAACATATTTTTTTCCCCTTATACTGGGAGATGAATGGGGCGCTCACTGTAAAAAGAAAAACACAAAACCACTACTTGAATTCAGTGTCTACAATAATTGCTAATGAAGATTTTTAAATATATACTTACTGGGAGACCAGAAAACCCTGGAAAGCCAGGTGTGCCAGTTATACCCTAATGTACAGTAGAGGAAAGGAAAGGTTTGGTTAAATTGGCAAACCAGTGGCTCAGCTGAAATGCATGCTCTATAGGGCTGCAGTTATATCCTGTCATATCTGGTTTGCAACACTTAAACAGGAGGATATTATGGACAAAATGAGTTCTCATGACTAGTACTAAACACTGTAGTGAGAAGGACAAGACAGTCAAGCTTACATTGTTAAACATTTTAGGAAACAACTTAATTTTACCGTAAAAAAAATAAAAATAAATTAATTAAGAAAGTCACATTGACTGTCATTACATTTAATTTATTAGCAGATACAGCTAGGGCTTTTGCGATGTATAATCTAACAACAGTAACCAATAAGGCATGAAATCTTACCCTTGAACCTTTTAGCCCGGGTGGCCCTGTCCTTCCAGGATATCCCTAAAGAGGCAAATAAAAAGCTTGACTAATGCTAACATAACATTCAGTACAAATACTTCTAACACTATTAAACACTCAAGGTAATCTTAATATTTACATTGAAACATCTGGTATGAAAAGTATTATTAATACTGTTAGACCGAGCCCGGATCCTGATTTTATTTAGCATTAATTAAACATGTCTTAAGATAAATGACCTGCTAAGCCATTTAAACTTATAAATATAGTCGTTCTCATGCAAGCTCTCACAGCAATAGACTAACAAAATAGGATGTAGATTGTACAGACGTACATTGCGTGAAATATTAGTAATACCACCTGTGGACCTGCACTTCCAGGAGGACCTTCTTGACCGGGGAAACCCATCGGTCCACTAGGTCCCACGGGCCCAGGGAACCCTCGCTCACCCTACAGTGGAAACAATTCACAGTTCTAATCAAATACCATAATCTGTGATCATAAAAGCGTTATAAACAAGGGTACAGACATGCGGAAAAATAAAGAGAAATATGAACTTCAATATTGTTCTTTAAGATGCAAATGCATACCGTCAGTACATTTTTAAAAGGAAACATTTTTTAATAAAAAGGCTGGAAGGCGACCTAAACGTATGACTTATTACAGGGGAGTGGAGTCTCCGGGCTTTGTCAATGATCTTCGCAATCTGAAAGTACAGTGCCACCAAGTAAAGTAAGTATATTTTATCGTGTAGTCTCTTCCTCTTTGTAAAATTCTCTACGGTTTAACTCTCCTGACCCCCCTTTATTAACACCCTGTCTTCTTATATTTAAAAACGAGGTAAAAATTTTTTTCCTTTTTTCTTTGACGACTTACTTTAGAAAAATATATATATATATATATATATATATATATATATATATATATATATATATGTGTATGTGTGTGTGTGTGTGTGTGTGTGTGTATATATATATATATATATATATATATATATATATATATATATATATATATATATATATATATATATATATAATATACACACACACAAACACACCAAAGTTTAATGAAACAGTTTCAGAGTTTGCTTATTTCAATTAGAAGAAATGCCACTTGTTGAAACTGGCCAGATGTGTGAAATTATTTGGCGAACAAAAGGGAGTTCAAGGAATTATACATCTGGCTAACCACAATTTGGCATAGCCAGTTTGAGATGGCTATGTCAGTACTTGTCAAAACCTGGATAGCAGCTAGTCAAGTGTTTTTTGTTCCCCATGGGATTGAAATACACATGCCTTCCAGTTATTTGTTCATACTCAATCCATCAAATAATTTAGCTTTGACACCCTAAACAAAAACTTTCCAAGTCATACAACAGCAGACAGAAATATATACAAAGGCTTGTCACTCGTGGAGTTGAGCTGCTTCTTGTAAAATCACTACTGACTGTTTGATTTATGAGGAAAGTTATTTAAAGTTATTTACTGTAAATACTCACTTTTAACTGCCAGTTAATGACTGCAATTTTCTGTTAACAATGTTATTATTATTTATTGGCTGAGTGACAACATACATTTCTATCTACACTATGTTGTTATAGCACATTTCAAGCAAATATCATTACACTTGAATCCTAGAGAAGAAAAAAATGTGCGTGTAATTTCACAAGAGGTCATGTTAAGCTGTGAAATGGCTTCCTATGAAGCTTCATTAAGACTACACATTCATAGAATGAAACTTAGAAATTCTGTGAAGTACTTACATTTTGTAATGTTTGGAATTCACATAAATGGTTCTTTGTTTCATTTGTAGGGCCACTGCTTTTAATAATAATCTTTAGTATACAGTAGTCTCGTTATTCAAATGCACTGGTTCGAACTGACCTATGATTCACATCATGCAACCATAATGAAATGCATCCTTGACAGCAAGTGTAGAATATGAACTTCTACATTTGAAATTCTGTTTTTATGTGAAAAACATTTACAGCTGTCTGAAAATGTTTTATCTAGTGGCAGAATACAGTAAAAACAATTGTTATCTTTCTCACCTTGTCTCCTTTTATTCCATCGCAGCGACATCCAGATTTCCCCGCACACGCACAGCCCTGAAACGCAACAAGAATCCTAGTCAGACACAACCTTTTCATCAGTCATGTGTACAAACCCCAAGGGTTGAACCCTGATCTTGCACTGAGAGGCAGACAGCAGGAGAACATATTCCAACCAGCATTTTGTGTGTAACCTCTGAGGTGGATATTTGCTGTGGAAGCTGCTTTTTCAATGAACTTCCTAGCAAGCAAGCCAGGCATTACACAAAATAATTTACTACTTTGAGGAAAAATAATGAACCCTTGGGAGCACACACGGTTTACATTGATTTTCAAATCTGAGTCAATTACATCAGTGCAATCAGTTAAAATACAAAATGGCCACTACCTTCAGGTTATAAAAAAGTTCTGCACTGGCCTGTTGTGTCACTAAGGGTACAGCAAACTGAGGTACTGGGTTCAGCACTAAGGGTACAGCAAACTCAGGTACTGGGTTCAGCACTAAGGGTACAGCAAACTCAGGTACTGGGTTCAGCACTAAGGGTACAGCAAACTCAGGTACTGGGTTCAGCACTAAGGGTACAGCAAACTCAGGTACTGGGTTCAGCACTAAGGGTACAGCAAACTGAGGTACTGGGTTCAGCACTAAGGGTACAGCAAACTGAGGTACTGGGTTCAGCACTAAGGGTAAGCAAACTTAGGTACAGCAAACTCAGGTACTGGGTTCAGCACTAAGGGTACAGCAAACTCAGGTACTGGGTTCAGCACTAAGGGTACAGCAAACTCAGGTACTGGGTTCAGCACTAAGGGTACAGCAAACTGTAGGTACTGGGTTCAGCACTAAGGGTACAGCAAACTCAGGTACTGGGTTCAGCACTAAGGGTACAGCAAACTCAGGTACTGGGTTCAGCACTAAGGGTACAGCAAACTCAGGTACTGGGTTCAGCACTAAGGGTACAGCAAACTGAGGTACTGGGTTCAGCACTAAGGGTACAGCAAACTGAGGTACTGGGTTCAGCACTAAGGGTACAGCAAACTCAGGTACTGGGTTCAGCACTAAGGGTACAGCAAACTCAGGTACTGGGTTCAGCACTAAGGGTACAGCAAACTCAGGTACTGGGTTCAGCACTAAGGGTACAGCAAACTCAGGTACTGGGTTCAGCACTAAGGGTACAGCAAACCAACTGGGTTCAGCACTAAGGGTACAGCAAACTCAGGTACTGGGTTCAGCACTAAGGGTACAGCAAACTCAGGTACTGGGTTCAGCACTAAGGGTACAGCAAACTCAGGTACTGGGTTCAGCACTAAGGGTACAGCAAACTCAGGTACTGGGTTCAGCACCAAGGGTACAGCAAACTGAGGTACTGGGTTCAGCACTAAGGGTACAGCAAACTCAGGTACTGGGTTCAGCACTAAGGGTATAGCAAACTTAGGTGACTCTTTTACTAACATGTCCCTAACCCTGCCGCACTACCTCTTATACAAGAACATCCCATGTGATCAGCTTAAAGTGCCTTGAAAACAACCCAACTCAAGCACCATAGGATGTACGCATTAGCATGTGACAAAGAGGAAAAGTACATGTACTTCATATTCAAATACATTTGTGAACGATGTGCTTTTTTTTATATATGATAATCCAAATAAATGGCACCTGTAATTCTCTTCCCAGATACATCATTTTATAACTGCTTTTCTTAAGATTTGCTAACATCTTATACAGTGCTCCCCCTTTATAACGCTGGAGTTGGGAGCCATAGTTAAGAGACAGTGCTATTTGTGTTCCGCCATATAACAAGACTACTAGTGCTAGTGTAATGGCATTATGGGGCAAATGGGAGCCATGACCGTACTGCCATATAACCTGTTCTGCAGTATTAATGGCTGCCTTATAAAGGGGGATCTAAATCCTTTATTGAACAACTGCTGCTTAAGATTATAAACCTTGCCGAAATGTCATAAGCTTAACTGTGTAAGCCACTTGATAAAGGAACAAAATATTTTGGGAATGCAACAAATCGAATCGTTATTGCAGGCAGACTATACAAAATGAAAAGTACATGCTGTATTAGAATACATTTTAAAACATTAAACATTTTTGGAATGATTAAAATGCAGAACTACATCACACTGCGTTAAAGATTGGTAATCTAGCATGCCCCAGAACACTTATCAAGCTTTGAGAAGTAGGTCAGACCTCACTGGAATTTAAGATAATACCAAATCAAGTTTTAAATCTAGTAGTTTTTTTTTTTTTGTTTTGTTTTGTTTTTTTTTGCAAAGTAACAAAAACGTTCCCTGTTAAAGCATTGTTCTGCAGTCTGATGAGTGGTATTGTCTGCACAGGTCAGAGACAGAACTATCAATATTTCAAGAGATCACTGATTTCCGTTGTTTGGGTTTGTCTGAGGTATGTAACCCAGTGACTCAAAATCTCTCCAGGAATCACAGAGATGCATGTAGTCTGGCATAGCTGGGGACTGTATCTGAGCTTCATCATACAGTGTACAACCCAGGGGCAGACAGTGACGTAAAATGCTTGTTCAGTACTTTTCAGTCATGCAAGCAGTATCCACAGTCACTGTTTATAAAATATAAGCTCCTTCCTATCTTATCCAAATAGCCTTTCCTCAGTGCAACTCCCACATGAGAGAAGATAATGACAGCTATGAGTGAAAACCCATTAATATTCTTCTAATAGTATTCTATGAAAGGAGAGTTGACCAGGACTTTAAATACATTTTCTTACCATTTGTTAGCGCAATAGTTTCACACTTCTGTTAATATGTGTGTTAGTACTTCTCTGGGAATAAACATTCTCACTGGCTCACGCATCACATGAGAACACACATTTCTCAAGAAAAAGCATTTGATTATAACATGGTAGCATGATAACACGTAACTATCCAGAAATAAAAATTACAGTATCAATATTAATCCTTGACAAAACTATTCATATTTGTCCTGACTAAAAGCTTTCAAATTTCAAAGTAGATCTAAAACAGCATATTTCAGATTAAAGTGTTATGCTGTAAGTTTTTGTTTTTTTAAGTAAATCTTCATTCCCCTAAAGGAATAATATTTCAGTGTGGCTCTACAGTACCTCTGCCAGGTTCTTACTGTGTACGCACCACATTTGAAAGATAAGGCTTACTTTAATGTCTAGACTTATATCATATTGCTCTATGAGCTGTTGGTTCTGCCAAGAAAGATTACAGATCACACAGTCCTATTAAATATCAGCTTTGATTTTTGTGTGTTAAAAAGTGCCATTAATGCGTTCAGACCAGAATCGTATTTCAGGTAATTGATGCCATAGCCACTGTTCTTCTCCAGAGTAAGGAGCAACCCAGATCAGCTCTGCTTTTTACCCACTCTGAATGTGTTTGGTGTCTGGCCAGAGGAGTTCGCTGTTGGGTGATGAGGAGAAGGGGTCTGCTGCGTGACTCATCCTGAGCTCCCAGCGGCAGCGCTTAATTGGATGAGCCACTTGGGGACCCCAACAAATGTATTTAAAAAAAAATAAATACACACATAAATATCGAGATAATCATCCCCTTACTAAACCCTTGATCTGATAATACACCTAGTACACCAATGCAAAATGCACTAATGCTTTTTTGTTAAAAACAACATTCTTTATGGACCTGTATATAAGGGTGAAAATGCTCATCCTTAAAGGATAAAAGCTTCGGTTTTCATTCCTCTTATGTGTTTATCAGCAGTGCTGGAAAACACGGGTAGCAGAGAGTGCGTCTGTGCATATTCTTTCACTTTTAAGTCTATATTACATGCCATTGGGCTCACAAGTGTGTAGATAATCTCTTCATGTCTTCAGTAATAAAACACAGCTTCAATACTTTTGTATGGAATGTAAATCATTTTAGAATTTGTTTCGTTGTTTTTGCTGGCAGTGTAAACAAAATGCAGTAATATGATCACACTATTAAAATCTATAACTTATAATCTTATTTCTCCTTTTCTCTGTACATAAGAATAAAATAAAGGATAGATTACACTTATACTTTCTACACAAAATTCAATGCATACACACAGGTCATGTGACACAAACCGAAAACTTCAAGTTTGAAGCATTTGTTTGTTAGTGGTATACAGTATTACATTAGGCAATTAGCATGACTGGAATTAAGTGGGCATTTTTACATCTGGTAACTGCATTGGATTGAATGGATTGATTCATTGCAGACCGGACCATTGCATTTTTACCTATTTTATCCAAACAACCAGAAGTTGACAACCTTTTTACAAAAAATTAAAAACAAAACCCATGAATGCAAAAACAATGTATAAAAATATTTCTTAATGACATTATTCATAAATATTGATCCTAATGAGTCTTACACCCCTATCAGAGTCAGTAGTGCAATCCAAATGTCATTAATAAAAATAAAAGTACAAGATTGAAAAGATTTCCAGGTATAGTAATGTTCACATGTATCCTCTGTGTTACACTGATGATTAACAATTCCCATATGTGTTATGAAAAAAGTACTATAATAAAGTACTGGGTGTTTTCTTGAGTAATTCCCTTGGTGTCAATTTGAATGAATGCGTTTGATTGATATAATCACTGATTTGTAATGCTTTGTGCCAGCTAATGTGCAATAAAAAGAAAAATATATATAAAGAATGCAGGTATGCTCTGTCTTCTGGTTCCAAGAAATGGGCTAATGCAAGTGAAAGCGATCTATCACAACCAGGATCAGCAGGAGCAATTCAACAGCTGTAATTCAAATCTAGAACTTCGGGGGGGAGGGGGATTTAAATACCACAGATTGTATTCATTGTATTTCATGCCAAATGGAAACATATTTACAATACATGTTCAATGCATAACTTATTTCATGTAGAAACTATAAACGCATGTTTTAAAGTTGTACACCTTCAAATCTTCCTCATTATATTAATCTAAATGCAATCTCAAAACTTTATAAATGCGTACAAGACCACAAATCATGTTAAGAAAGAATTACATTGCTTAACCTTAATAGTACATTATTTTATTTAGTAATAGTTTTTGTTTGTTTGTTTCAAATCAATCAATTCATTTTTATATAGCACTTTTCACGTAAAACATCACAAAGCACTTCACATAACAAAATTACATTAACTTTAAAAAATATATATCGAAACTGTTTAATCCAAACAAATTCAATTTACAGCTAAACAAATTCACATAATGAAATTGCACATTGTAACTTTTAAAGTATTTTTTAAGACGACTCCGTCCAACCCCTCACTCCCCCCAAATAAAAAAAAAACACGAGGAGGACTGATACCTGATGCCTGATGACTGACTTGAAGAAGGGTGACGATTCACTTGAAGAGGGATGAGGTCTGATGTCTGACGATTGACTTGAAGAGGGGTGAGGTCTGATGTCTGACGATTGACTTGAGGAGCAGTGAGGTCTGATGTCTGACGATTGACCTGAGGACAAGTGAGGTCTGATGTCTGACGATTGACTTGAGGAGGGGTGAGGTCTGATGTCTGATGATTGACTTGAGGAGGGGTGAGGTCTGACATCTGATGATTGACTTGAGGAGAAGTGAGGTCTGATGTCTGACAATTGACTTGAGGACAAGTGAGGTCTGATGTCTGACGATTGACTTGAGGAGGGGTGAGGTCTGATGTCTGATGATTGACTTGAGGAGGGGTGAGGTCTGATTTCTGACAATTGGCTTGAGGAGAAGTGGGGTCTGATGTCTGACAATTGACTCGAGTAGGGGTGAGGTCTGATGTCTGATGATTGACTTGAGGAGAGGTGACAATTGACTCGAAGAGGGGTGAGGTCTTATGTCTGAATCGAGGAGAAGTGATGATTTACTCGAGGAGGGGTGAGGTCTGATGTCTGACGATTGACTTGAGGAGGGGTGAGGTCTGACGTCTGACTCGACAGGTGACGATTGACTTGAAGAGGGGTGAGGTCCTAAAATGGACACGTACTAACAAAAAATAAAGTAGTCTCCTGTCCATATCGTGGCTCAATTTACATACAGCACTCTAACAGGGACCATAAGAGGAGACTAGACAGACAATGCATTAGACTTTCTACAATTTCATCCCTAGTTTCTGAATGCCTCGCCGGCAAAATGCAAAAGGCCCTCAGAAATCCTTGCTTACTTACCCTAAACCTAATGTAAGTTAATTTGATTATTCAACTAGTGTGTCTTTACTGAATGTTTACATTGCATGCCAGTGTAGGTTTATGTTTGTATGGCAAACACCGTCAGTGTTAAAAAATAACCCATCACAAATATTGAAAATGTATTCCAGTTTCTTCGTCTCACAGGCCAAAACAAGCCACCACTTTTGAAAAACAGAAATAGTACAATGCTGTTGCCAACAGTATGGCTCTATAAACCTAATTCTCAAAACTATTTATTGCATGCATCAGTAACACTGAAAGTGTATAATGGAAGCATGTTTGTGTAAGTACATGTTGTATCAAACAGGCTTTTTTAAAAATGAAAATTCAGTACAGTTAATTTGAGGTTATTGTTAAAAGGGTCCTACTTGTAGAAATAATACATTCCTGCATTCCTGACAACAGGAGAGGCTATGTTTAAAAATAGCTTTACTGTCTAAAAAGCAGTATTCAATGATGCTCTTCAAAAGCCACACAGTAATCACCATTTAAAACAAATCTACCATGCCAGTGAAAAAGCTTTATTACGTCAATCAACAGGCTGTGCTTTTATTCACGATTTCTGTAATCCTGTTAAGTAATTATATTGTGATTAAATATCCCATAGGCTATGCTGGCTGTCTTTACTGTGGCTGCAGCCAAGGCTATGGTGATAAACTTAAACAGTATTTACATGATTGATTTATAGATTTATATGATTTATAGAAAGGTATGCACCGCTGTGCAAAATTCTTGAACACGTTCAGGAGTTACAATGTGTATCGATGTTGTGAGCACCAGCGGGTTACTTTGGGGCTCCACTGGTGTCTTCTGTTGTTGTGCTGCTTTGATTGTTGTTGTTGCTGTTTGGTTTGGTGGGGGGTTGCCAGACATGTTATTTAGTGGTCCTTGATTCGCGTTGACAAGGGTCTTCAAGAACTTGTGATCATGGCAACTCGAGATGAACTGTGCATGGGCAGCTGGTGTGAGGTGTTGTGGTGGCGAGTTCATCACATTTACCCAGTGGTTCTCAACAGGGGGGCGTGAGAAGTGACCAAAAAAAAAAATATATATATATATATATATATATATATATATATATATATATATATATATATATTATATATGTGCCTTTGAACAGGGTATGGTAGTATGTGCCAGGCGCGCCAGTTTGAGTGTGTCAAGAACTGCAACGTTGCTGGGTTTTTCATGCTCAACAATTTTCCGTGTGTATCAAGGATGGTCCACCACCCAAAGGACATCCAGCCAACGGCAGGCCAATGGTCGAAAATGACTCATTGATGAAAGAGGCCAAAGAAGGCTGACACGAATTGTGCAGAGTAACAGACGGGCTACAGTTAGTCAACTGACAGTCAAGTACAACATTGGTGCCGAAAGAATGCACAACTCGTACCTTGACACGAATGGGGTATGGCAGTTGACAACCTAACAGTGTTCCACTTCTTTCAGCAAAACACAAGAAACTGTGGTTGCAGTGGGCTAAGGAATGGAAATACTGGACACTAGAGGATTGGAAAAACATTGCCTGGTCTGATGGGAGGACTAGGGTTGAGAGAAAACCACATGAGTACATGCATAAATCATGCCACGTGCAGGCTGGTGGTGGTGGTGTGATGGTGTGGGATGTATTTTCATTGCACACATTGGGAACCTTGACAAATCTGTATCTGAAGGATATCTGAACATCACTGCCAATCTGGTGCATCCCTTCATGGCAGCAGTGTTATCCATCTGCTAATGTAATGTGCCCCATGCCACAAGGCTAGGGTTGTCCAGGAATGGTTCCACGAACATGACAGTGAATTCAGCTTACTGCAGTGGCCTGCCCCATCACCAGATCTCAATCCAACTGAGCATCTGTGGGATGAGATGGAACGAGCTATTTGGAGTAGAGATCCACTACCAGCCAACTTGACACAACCGTGGGAAGCATTGGAGTCAACATGGGCCAGCATCCCTGTGGAACACTTTCGACACCTTGTAGAGTCCATGCCCCGACGAACTGTTCTGAGGGCAAAAGGGGGTGCAACTCAATATTAGGAAGGTGTTCCTAATGTTTTGTAAACTCAGTGTGTGTGTGTGTGTGTGTATATATATATATATATATATATATATATATATATATATATATATATATATATATATATATATAGGCCATTTAAAATCCTTTAAATTGATGTAAGGCATGGCAGGGTCAGATAAACAATGCGCGATTGAGAATGAAAAATGCAAAGAGTAGAAACATGAAAAAAATGACTTTTGCACAGCAGTGTTTATGGAACATACATGTCACTCAAAAAGGTATAATTAGACTAACAATAAAGTGTCACAGATTGAAAAAATGGTAGATTTTTTAAGTTATTTATCAAATTTGCATTCAGCAACTCAATGAATTTTAAAAGGTGGATTGTCTTTTTGTATGCTGATACAAGTTAAGTAAGCAAAGACAAGGTCAGAGTGTGCAGTAGTTATGACATTACCACATGTCTTGGCTTTGCTCTGAGTTACGAGGCAAAGCTGAGTGCTTTCAACCACCCAGTATGGCCACAAACCTCACAACACTTATAAAAAATCAAAACATTAGGTATTCACTTTGATAACAAATTTAGAAAAGCTACTAGTTTGTCCATGACATTTTATAAAACTGTATAGGGAACTATACTTTTAAAAAACATCTTCCAAAAATGAATTGTTCCTGAAAGGCCAATGATATCTGATAAACTGGCTCCTATTTGCACAGCATCATCACGCTATGTTGAGTTTGTATAACAAGCAGATACCATCACAAGGTGCTGTAGAATTCCTTATTGGAATAGTCCATGTACAGTGTGTGTTAAATCCATCAGAACTCAAAAGTCCTATGAAATATTTGTTTCAATATATTGTACTATCCTTAATACCTGTGGTAATATTTCAATGTATTTCCAGCTGGTTGATGATAATAAGGAGGTGTCTTTCTGTCTGAGAATGTCTGACCCAGATTTAGCAGGACTACCAGATGTTCTTGTAAGGTAGTCTTGTGGACTACCACATATCTTACATTTTAATCAGGTAGCTGCTGGCAGACACACATAATTACAATGCTAGCAATGGCCCATAACTTACTAGATCCAGAAAGAAAAAAACATACACCCTGCTTCTAATGCAGACAGGTATTTTGCATTACAAAACAGCAAACAAAATTTATAAACCTCACTGACTTCACAGGGTACAAACAGAGTGAACATTACTTGAAGCTTGATGCTTTCTATGCTAGCTGGGCTTTATAACCTATAAACTAAAACAGCAGCCCAGTGTGCACAAAAAAACATGCTTCCAGAAATGCTGCTTCCTTCTGTCTATGCTGACTGTTTCCATGTTTCCTTTCTTGAGCATTTGGCTATGCAAGATACTGTAATAACTTCCAGCCAGGATGACAAGGTCTGAACTGCTAATAAAAGTGATCATTTTAGTGGCATGTACACAGACTGACTGTAAATATATAACATGATTATCACAAAAGCCTGACTCAATGTAATAAGAATGTCAATGAGTGTACTGGAAACATGTGTCTTCATGTTTGCTGGGTTATAGTTGAAAGGACCCAAATAAGAACTACAGTTCATGGTTGCATTCATATTGCATGCATTGTGAATTACCTGCTAGATTTTGTTATGCTTTTGGCTGCATTATATTTTTCTGCCAGGTAATGCCAGCTGCAGATCATATTTCTTTTTAAATGTACTTTATGTGAAATATTTTGAAATTTTATCATCACCCTTACAAATTTTGAAAACAGTTTCAGATTCTTATGAAAGGCTGTCTCCTTAATCCACTAACTGGAAGGATCTTTTTTAAAGAAATCACCCGTCTGCATCTTTTGCTAGACTAAACATGTCTTGTGAGTGAGTACATGATAGGTTAT
This sequence comes from Polyodon spathula, assembly GCF_017654505.1. Classification (NCBI taxonomy): domain Eukaryota; kingdom Metazoa; phylum Chordata; class Actinopteri; order Acipenseriformes; family Polyodontidae; genus Polyodon; species Polyodon spathula. The sequence goes on along the minus strand of NC_054547.1, from coordinate 31,646,100 downwards.
CTAAACCAATAAATAAACGCAAACACAGTGTATTCCTTTAAGCAAGCATCACAACATCACAAGTATTGTTGTAAATGATAGTTATATTCGAATAGATGAAATGCAATGCAATCCCAAAAGAATAAACAGATATTTGCTAAAATGTTGTTACTCATACATTACTATTACAGCATCCATGACTATCCATGACTTATTTCCCATGGTCGATTAAATAGTCACTGAATATGCCAAAACAATAAATCAAAATCTTCTTCCACAATCTTTGAACAACCTCTAGAAAATATTTGTGTCTACTTAATCTTGTGAGCCTACCACTGTGACCTGGGGAATTAAAAGGGAGGACTACCCATACACAAATGCACAAATAAACAATTCTAGTTATTCAAACACAGAAAATCTGATTAGGACAATTGAGGTGGAGAGTTGTCAGGTGGTATAGAAAATACCGTACATTCCAGAAGCGCTCTGGTGTTTCTTAATGTAGAGAAAGCAATACACAGCCTCAGGGAAATTCACACTTACAGAACTGTACCAATAGGAAAGTCTTAAACGCAAAAGAATGTGGTAAATGAATAACCTGCTTCCGTTAATGAAAAGCTTTCCTAACGTAGCCAAGAAATGTTGCTAATCCTGGCAACTAAACTTGCAAAAGTCTCCAGAGAGACAGAAAGGTTTCATTTTTCACATCTAATCGTACCACCACCTTTACGTGCAAGACATACCCTTTTGCAACTTCCGCTAAACATCCTAATCTTTTGGTTTATAAACTAAGTTGCATTACCAAAACATGACTAAAAGTTTATACTAAAGTACATAACATGTTCATTTATGCCTTTATTTGGAATGCAAGGTATTCACCGAAATCTCTCCAGATGCAGATGCTATGTTATAATGAAGCCTGACTGTTAACACATCCTGAATGACCTCCTTCCTGAATGACGAGCTTCCGATTGCCCCTGGAATGAACTGCCCAACCATTCAGTATGAGGCACACAGTTCCTTTTGTACAGCGCCCTCACAGGTCAAGAGGGAGACTGTTGATTTGGATTCATTCGCTCTCTGTCACATACAGTCACAGCCTTCTTGTTAGACTGAATTATTTTTCTATCCGAGATTTAATGCTGCTCTCTTTTGGGTGGCCACAAGGTAACTTCCACTATCACCTCTGTGGCAAAATCAAATTCTGCTAGTCTGTAATAGTGATGGCATGGCTGACTGAGTTCCAGTTGAAATAAACTTGATCTTTATCTGGTGCTGATGGAAATGTCCAAGTCTGATATCAAATCGCTTTCAAGTCAATTCCCCTGGCAGATGGAAATGTGGATTTAGACTGTATGCACATCCCATAGCCCTTGCCATTTCAGTGTTGTCATGCAATTTTCACCTTTCAAAATGTTAAGTGTTAATAATTAAACACTCATTTGCTTCACAGCCTATAAGAATATTTTTCAAATGGAGTTTCACTTTACAGATTCTTTCATTTTATGTTGGCCAGAACCAAGATAACTACAGTACCAACTATATCAGATTTTCATAGGATTCAATGAATGAGAAATAACTCCAATTTTGGATCAAAGTAAGTTGTTGGTGCACTTAACACTTACGGTTCCAACCAACTCAGAATTCTTTAATTGACTTAATACTGCGAAAAAATAAACACTCGCTCCACTGGGGTAATGCTAATAAGTTCACACGGCTTGAACAAAGCAATTCATTTGGCTTAATTAAAACTGTGTTCCTGATCATTTTAATAGCATTAGCACAGATTCTACTGCCAACACAAAGGTTGCATTGTAGTCATATAATGAGATAAGCAATAAGGAGAACCAACAGAAAGAAAGCCTAACGTGCATCAAGCAACGTAAACATGAAGTGACCCAGGCTGGAATAGAATAGTTTTTGCCTATTCCAGAAGGTTTGTACAATGTGAATTCAATGGTGACCAAACAATTTAACAATGGCTGCATACCTGAAAAAAAACTGGTTGCTGGGGAAAAGAAAATATGCAAAACAATACCTTCTTTTCTGCACCTTAAGGCTGCTATAATATACCTCATTTACGCACATGTCATATCATGCACTTGATGTGATAAGTATCAGCTTTTTAGGAGTTATTTAAACGATGGGTAATTTTCAATTAGAATTTTTTTTTTCTACTACAATAGATATTTTGTCTATGATCCATTAATACAACTTAATGTAAAAATACAAGCTTTGTTAATACAAGTTTAACTGTTATCTACTGCACATGTGAATTGGAAATCATGGGTCTTTGTAGTAGACTGTGTATTCAGATACTGGGATGAAAGCAGCTACTGTATTGTATATCAATCCACCTCAAATTAGAGGCTTTGTTTCTGATGGGCTACTCTCCAAATTATAAATCAGTTACGAAGCCCTAGTTCAAAAGATGTGATGCACTTAATCCAATAAAGTTAACTTTTTGGGAGAGAGAATACCCTCTGTGTGTTTTTTTTTTTTAAAAAAGGAAACAATAACTAAATAGACACACTTTCAGTTAATTACTTCTAGAAGAATGTTTTACTTAACAATTTATTACCATTTATATTCATGGTTCATTTTGACCAATAACCATGTCATCTCCATTAGTGATGGGAATCCAATCATTTCATGGTATGTCACGCAAGACAGTTCCATACCACAACGTTATATTTTTCTATTGCATGCATGACTCCCATCACTAGAGCTCTAAAACAACATTCTCTGCATTAATTGCCATAATTTATCAGGAGTTAATGTGCACTTAGAAAAGGATGCTTTAAATTAACGAAAGAGTTTATAATTCACCTTGAAACGGAAATTTAACGGCTTCTGTCAAGCTGAAAGAAGGAGTCTACAGCCTGGACCACGATTAATTTCTTACAGACTACTTAGATAATTCAATATTTGTAGTTAAGAAAATATTTTAGCCGTTTCTATACTTGTGGTTATGAATGACATTTATTCACTTGGTTAACCATTTGTATCCTTACGGAATGCTTGTTGTATTGCTAAAATGATATACTGGGTTTTTTACACCCAGTGTAGTGCGACTACCAAGAAATGATCAATGTAACTGTAGCCTATCTGAACTCTGGATACGTACATTGTATGACAGCTGACCTCGACTCATGTTGAGTACCAGAAAAATGCATGACTAGAGGAATTCCCTGAACAATTAATTATAAACAAATTGTGTATTGGGTTAGGGAGTTCTATCATAATTTTAAAAGCTTAATATATATATATATATATATATATATATATATATATATATATATATATATATATATATATATATATATATATATATATATATATACACAATGAGTGTTACATACATGGTATACATGTAACACTAACACTAACAACTACAAACACAAATGGCACTTAAAATGTACTTATTTACAGCATACAATCATACATACTGAAATACATAAATATTATCAGTGGCATCTGATTTCTACCCAGACGCCAGATAACCCTAAATCAGCATTTTATATGTGAAATATTTTAAATAAATGTAAATTCTGCATGACAAAATGCACAATTTTAAATTAAGTTTACAAATTATACACAAAAGATATTTATATTATTTTTGATTTGCATTTGGCTGCTGCTCGCTGGTGGAAGAGCCGTCTCCCTGTACGCTAGTAGTTTCCATAACAGTGAATTATGCTTCCATTAATTTTTCTTGATCTCGTTAACATGCATTTTGATGAACGAGTTTCCCTTATCTAGTGTTTGAGACAGAAAGTGATGTACGTGACCCACGACAATTAAGCTTTTTAACAAGACATCCGTTCATTAATGACCTCATCGACCTTTACTTCTTAGCTCACAATTTATTATGAAAAAAAGTGGGGATTGATGTTATAGTTATTACAGTAAGGAGGAGTGGAAATATGTGAAAACTTTTTGGCAGTCACAGCGAATATTTCTAATTGACTGAAAAACTATTTGCTTGAAAATCAGTCAGATGCAGCCAGGCTAAAGAAAATGTATGATTTCATTAAAGAACAATTTTTGTTGTTGTTGCTTGAAATACATAATTATTGAATGTATGCTAAAATGAAGGACAGTAACCAGCATGGACAGGGTTTATCAATAACAATGAGAAGAAGAAAAAGAAGAAATGTTATTTTGTTTCTAGGAATAAGGTTATTCTGAAGTCAGCACTAATTTGGGATTTTAGAGTACTGTGTTTGATAAGGAGAGTATTACAATGTCACAGGTCCCAGGGGTGCGATATGTTCTTATAAAATAATCTTATTACAATCAGCAGTATGTAATAATGAGTGATCACAAGACTTACTAAGCCAAAAGTGGCATGCTTTACTAAAACATGTGCTGCTTATAGTACTTTTACACTTACTACTTACAAATACCTTGTATACTGCAGGCACCCAAAAATGAAGGACATTTCAGGCATGACTTGACCTGCTTTAGCCTGATTTCTTGTGGTGATAACAGCTTTAAAAATGAAAGAACATGTGCAAAACACAACTCGCATCCTGTTTGCTTTATGACATGTTAGTTATTCATAATGTCTTCAGAGCCTACAGCTAACGCTCCTCAATACAAAAATACATTCCTGTACAGATATGCTCCCAGCTTTTACAACTGTTTCAAAATGGAATACAATGCACTAACATTGGCTTTGTTTAGTGTGAATAAACATGAGGTAGAATCAATTTAATCCCAAGGTAAACCAGCATAGTTAATTTTACTGCTTGATTCCTCTGATCTGCTTGCCTGCCATCACTAGGCGGTGGTGCCTTCACCAGTTGAGGACACCATAGGGAATATAATCTCTGGCTGGATGGTTTCTATGAAGTAAGAAACAGTTTCTGGGATAAGACTGGAGGTTACATGAAAAGGGGTAGCAAGATGGGTATTTTTTTGTAAATATTACCATGGAAACACAAATTGAGTATACAGAAGAGGCCATATCCCTTCAGTCTAAACTACTACTGGGTTATGTAAACAAACATAACTGTCAGCAAGATCTTCTTTCTGCACAGAAGGCTACACTATTTTTCACTACTGAATGTAAAATATATAAGTTCCTTATGCATGCAAAGAAAGTCATTAGGATAGCTTGTTTACATACACTGTGCAGGCATAGAGAGTAACAGGATAACACTGGTCCAACTGCTGACCAGATACCAAGCACTAAATGTTCCATTTAGCCACAGATCACTTTATAAATCCTGCCGTCACACACAACATTATTTTACCACAAATGGAAATTCAGATTTGACTTCCCATAAAAACAAATAAGGGAAACCATTCATTTAACAGTACTAATGCATGCCATCAATTAAATCCCTGCCAATTACAAAACGTAATGGAATGAGTAGACAAATCAACACTTTCATCAGTACAGCTTAACTTTAGTTCAATTGCACTTTTTAAAACTACAACCTGTTGGCTTGCGGGTTCCTTTTTGTTTGAATGTGTTTATGGATAATAATAATAATAATAATAATAATAATAATAATAATAAATGCCTCAAAAATATTCCCCATAATGACCAGGACAGTGATATTTTGAAATTTACCTATTTTCCAGAACATTCCAGATAGATTCACTGAGTAAACTTGGAGTAACAGAATTTTTTTTTTTTTTTTACAGGGGCCTTCCTGGGTTAGTAAGTGTACTATTTCCTAATTGCTTATGAGGAACTGCAAATGCAAGTCAAAAAGGAAGTTAGAAAGGCCAAGAGAGAAATAGAAATGAACATTGCTAAGGGAGCTAAAACCAATTCCAAAATGTTTTTCCAATATTACAACAAAATTATAGAAAATGGCTATTATTCCCCACAAACTTTGACAACATTTTGTGACCAGGACAGTGATATTTTGCTCTTAAAATAAACAAAAATTTACCTATTTTACAAACAGAACATTCCAGATAGATTCAGTGCTGAGTAAACTATTGGAGTAACTTCATCGATAAGATAATTGCAAACTTTCTAGAACTTTCCAGTAATATTAGGGAAATAGTAGTACAAATACAGGGGCCTTAAGCCCACCAGATCAGTTTAGTTCCTAAGCTGCCTAAGTGGATACATATCTGTTAAATTTTTCTGAGATGGCATCAAGAGGGATCTAGACAAGATTGCAGAAGCAGATACATGGCAAATGACATTTAATAGAGAAAAGTGTAAGGTACGCATTTTGCTATGTCTGCGGCCAAGTTTTTGTTATCAAGACAAGAGCGAAAAAGTACTCCGTGGAAGCATCTGCTAAGATGTATGAAAAGTGTTGATATTTAAATCAAGGGAAGTAATGTTATAAACTGTACAATTGTAAGACCTCATCTTGAATATTGTGTGCAGTTCTGGTCACCTCGCTATAAAAAAAGATATTGCTGCTCTGCAAAGAAGAGCAACCAGAATTACAAGGCATATTTCAGACAGGCTAAAAGAATTGAATCTGTTCAGTCTTGAACAAAGAAGACTACGTGGCGACCTAATTCAAGCATTCAAAATTCTAAAATGCAAGGGACTTTTTCAGCCTGAAAGAAGTGAGTAGTTTTTCGGGATTTATGGATTATACTGGCATTACAGTATAATCTGCTTGATGAGTATGGCCTCTCTCGTTTGTAAACTTTCTTATCTCGCATTTTGCTATGTCTGCGGCCAATTTACTAGCATCTCACTTCTAAATCTCGTTTCGAAAAACTACTCACTTCTAAATCTTTTGTAGTCATTTTTGTATTACTTTAGTATAAATACATGTTAATTTGGATTCACATGTTGTTTTTTTCTGACTTTATGTGAATGAAAAGACACGCATTTGCCCGTTTTCCCATTGGAAATAGTGATATTTTGAAATATCACTGTCGTGGTCACAAAAGCTAAGTTTGTGGGGAATAATAGCCATTTTCTATACTTTTGAGGCATAAGCAATTAGGAAATAACACTTACTACCCAGGAACAAAAATTGTGTTACATAGTGCAATAATCAGAAAGAGACAACATATCCACGCCCCAGAAATTGAGATCTAACCATTGGATATATTTTGATGACCTTTTTAAATAACTGAACTAGTGGGCTACAACCCGTTGGGTTGGTGCCTGTATCGTATTTTGGCATGCCATCATTAGGGTACTCTATTATGAAGTTGAGGCCACATCAGTAAAGTATACCACACCTATTACAGTATCCATCCATTCATTGGAGCACTTCAGCAGGACGCTACCTATCCACTGCGGTAAACATCTTCTCTGAGTGTCACTTTTATGCCACCTTAGTGTTTCAAACATAATGGATTTATTATGTCTCAATAACTTCCAATTATATGTTTTCTCTTTCCCTATAAATAATACACGATGTAGGGCCAGAAAGTGGTACACGTGCCCGTTTATGCTGTCAATACTGTGATTGACTACTGCACAAATCACTATGATCAAGAAAAACTGTAGTTCACCCACAAAATGGTATATGTTTACAATTTCAGATGGCTATTTGTTACTCATTAGTTTAAGTCACACAAATTTGCTGAATTGTGACATTAAAAATGTAACAATTAAAAATTAAAAATAACTTTAAGGGCCAGACTCGGGACATCGTACCTCTTTAAAATCGTTTCCTTGTTGTCTGTTAACCTGTTAACACCTGTTAACCTAAAACATATTTAGATACAAAATACTAAGCATTTACAAAAGCCGAAGACTGCACAAGAGCAAAAACGTTTAGCTAGACCTTGGGTTTCACCTGTTATAAAGGCAAAGCACATAACTGGCTAGTAAATATCCAAGTTTGTATGCTCACAAAGACGTTTCCATGTGTCAAAAACCATGCACGCTATAGTCCTGCCTACTTTTCAAAATCCGACCTAAATTTGGACGACAAACAAATCCAGCTGAATCACTAATTTGTGCATCACTATACTGTATTTGACAAGGTACAAAATAAAGTATAATTTCCTTTCGCATTTGAATGTATGGAAATTAAAAGAGAGAAGAAAAAAAAAAAGTTATACTTACAATCTCCGCTGCAGCTTTTTGCAAACTCGGACAGAAGAGCAGCATCCAGAAAACAAAGCAACTCATTTCTGCACCAGTTTTAAACTGTTCACGTTCAGACTGTTGTAATTAACACTGCTTCATTCAAACAGTACGACACCAATAAAATAACACAACTGCCAAATGAAAATAAATTGTAGAGAAAAATTACAGATGTATCTGTTGCTTTGCTTTTTGTAAAGCTGCTATTATTCCACGATCTGCAACACGAAGACGTCCATTCCAGTGCAGTATTCAAAATGCCGTGTTGACGTCTGACTACAGTCGCTTTTAATTAAAGCATTCATTGACACTCGAATGGGCAAAAAGCATACAGAAACATTTTCTAGTGAGAGGACAATAAAAACAAAAATACTTAAGTTCTGGTTTCCTGCTAAAATAAAGGAATGATGTGCCACTGTTTAACTAATGCCGCTAGGAATTGGTGTACTGGTTTACGCCCATTCTCCTCCCAATTCATGTTAAGGATTGATATTATCTATGAAGGTTTACTGGTTGAAATGGTGCTTAGTTAGTTTGTTGTAATAATGCAAATATAAGAAGAACACGATTACTGCAGGTGAGGATAACGTGCTGCTTACAGCAGAGTACGAATAAATGTCCAGTGTGTAAGTACTGTACAGAGCTGTCGATGCTGCTTCTGAGTCCTGTAGTTAGTGAAAAAGGTTGCTTAAGTTCAATGACAGTTATATGTTAAACTTAACTTTGCATAGCCATGTTATTTGCAACAGGTGCTAGCATTCGAGTCACTGGATATTTGAAGTGTTATTGCAAGCTTAGTCAGTAAACTGTTTTTTTGTTTTTTTTTATGTATTGACTTTTCTTTGAATCATAATTACTGTACGCTCTTTAACTATGCTTTAACTTTAACGTTTACGCAGCATAGAGCTCGGCTGGTGATTGATGAAAGTATAGCTGCAGAGAGTGTTATTCTTAATTACATACTGTATGCACATGTTTATTCATGCAGTTTGTTTTTGACTGCATGAAAGTACTCGTAGTACAACTCACATGTATAGGCTGGAACAAGCACTGTCATTATTGGGTCTATGTTTTCCGCGTTTTTGGTGTCAAAATAAGCGAGTGTTAATGTGGCTGTGTTGGGGTTTGCCTGTTTTAGTAGCCATGGACTATATTGTATAGTAGTGCCAAACATATAACCTATTAAATGTCATTATGCACTGCACGGTACATCAAACCAGTACTGACCTCTCATCATGCACTGTAAGTGAGTAAACTTATGTTTCTGTTTTATTTTATTTAGCGTTAGAATGTAACTCGGTAGAGCAGATTAGAAATGTACAGTGCATGCCATTCGTAATCAAAACACATCAGATGCATTTGAATTTGCAATGAGTACCTACAGACCCCACGTGTGGCTCATGGGGGACCAAATAGACTATTTAAATGCGCCTGATGTGCTTGATTACACCTGTGGAATGCATTGATTACTGTCAAATCGGATGTCCATGAACATTTCCGATTTCATTTTCTCTGCTGTTTTATTTTTAGATTTCCTTGGAATTTGATTCCATGGCTTCCAGATATCTTCTGTGAGCTGATATTTGATTATGTAATTCACCTGTATAATGGGTTATATGTTATTGCCGTGGATGGGCACAAGAGTTTATGGTTTGGTTCTTCTTGTGGAGTTATACTGTGCTCTTCATTATCTATCAATCTATCTTTCTACACCATTTGTCATAAATTGCACCACTACAGCAGGTGAACATCTTTTACGAAATGAATTCCTGTCCTGTTTGTCTTCTTAGACTCATATTATACTTTACTGTGACAAACAATTTGGTGCCAGTTTGTGTAACCTTTTTACTTATGAAAGAAATCCCTGATTGACAGTTGATGAGAGGGTTTCCTTGTCTTTTTCTCTGAACAATATTAAGAAAATAGCAAAACACTGTAGTATATTGAGGATTTTTTGGTGGCAGTATTTTAAATGTGTATTTATTGTGGGAATTCATGTTTAATGTTGCGATGCCCATGATACCCAAATACTGTACAGCAGTTCCACCAAGGTACATTTTGAAAAGACGGTGGTAAAGGCTTAACCTTGATTTCAATTTGCCTGGTCCCACTGATACCCTGAATAAACATGAATGTTTATGCGTTTTTACAGAACCAGCGATAAGGAAGATGAGTACTTGAAAACAAGATTCATAAAGGGGAGAGGAGATACAATATTTGAAAAACACAGACTGGGAACACTTTTCGTGTCACCTGGAAACATTACATTGTGAATGGCGTTGACAAGGCACTTTACCGGATGGGACAGGACATTTAACATTTTTGTCTGGTACGTTAAAATTGTTTGTTTATTACGTTTATCTAGAATTATAATTCTGTCCCGTCTCCACACGCAAATCCTCATCTGACACATTCTTTAAAATATATTTTCCCCCTAACGATTAATGCATTTTTCAATCAAGTGCCCTGGTTTCCTAATTGATCCATGCATTTAGCATTAATCATCAAGATTAAAGATTCTTTTAATATTGCTGCCAATTTATTAAATGGCACTGGATTCTGAACTTGACCTCTCAGAATAATTGCAAACAAAAGGTAAGAGTAGCTTGAAACGACTTATTCTTTTCAATCTGACTTTATGTATGTTGGAATTTCCCCTGAATTTTAGAATAACACAACTTTTGCAATTATTTTTAACAGGTGGATTGCCATTGTACATGTTGCAAGGCAGACTGTTTATGGGGTAAGTACCTTTATTTGCGCTTAAACTTAATTGTGGTATCCCTATTCCGAAATAATGATGTCATTTTACATCCCTGCAAGCAGCACTTACATTATGAATATTTGCACCATAACATTTATGCAGATTTATGCAAGTCGAGCCAGCACAAATCCCATTTGCCAGATTGTGACGGTATATACCTGTTACCGCTCTTCAGCTGTATAGAAAGAAAAGTAATTGTGACAAAACCACAGAATTCTTGAAAAGTAACAAGTTTACTGCACTGTGTTTACTGTTCTTTCTGCAGTCGAAGAAGGGCTTTTCCGAAACTTCCTGAAAGAAATTATTTGTAATGATTAAACCATTTTGTCTACATCATAAAAACTTTTTTTTATTAATTTTTAAATTTAGTAATCGTCAATTGTTAATTATTTTCTCCCAATTTGGCATATCCAATTATTTTTTAGGTTCAGCTCACCGCTATCACCCTCGCGATGACTCAGGAGCAGCGAAGACGCTGTCCTCCAAAGTGTGTGCAGCCGAGCGCTTTTTTTTTCACGCTGCAAACTCACCATGCAGCCAAACTCAGAGCTACAGCGTCGGAGGACAATGTAGCTCTGGGCAGTTTACAGTCAAATCCGCAGGCGCCCGGCGAGGGGTCACTGGTGCACAGTGAGCCGAGGACACCCTGGCCGACCTAAGCCCTCCCCCCACCAGGGCAGCACTCGGGCCAATTGTGCTCCGCCCCCTGGGAACTCCAGTCTGTGGTCGGCAATAGAATAGCCTAGACTCAAACTGGTGACCTCCAGGCGATAGAGTGCATCCTGCACTCCTTTCGAGTGCCTTTACCAGATGCGCCACTCTGGAGTCCCCTACATCGAGAAACGGTTACATATACAGTGGCTTGAAAAAGTATTCAGACCCCTGACCAATTCTCTCATATTACTGAATTACAAATGGTACACTGAAATTTCGTTCTGTTCGATATTTTATTTTAAAACACTGAAACTCAGAATCAATTATTGTAAGGTGACATTGGTTTATGTTGGGAAATATTTTTAAGAAAAATAAAAAACTGAAATATCTTGCTTGCAAAAGTATTCAACCCCCACACATTAATATTTGGTAGAGCCACCTTTCGCTGCAATAACAGCTTTAAGTCTTTTGGGGTAAGTATGTACCAGCTTTGCACACAGTGTCGGAGTGATTTTGGCCCATTCTTCTTGGCAGATTTGCTCCAGGTTGTTCAGGTTGGTTGGACGACGCTTGTGGACCACAATTTTCAAATAGTACCACAGATTCTCAATGGGATTGAGATCAGGACTTTGACTGGGCCACTGTAGGACATTCACCTTTTTGTTCTTGAGCCACTCCAATGTTGCTTTGGCCTTGTGCTTGGGATTATTGTCCTACTGAAAGGTGAATTTCCTCCGAAGCTTCAGTTTTTTAGCGGACTAAAGCAGATTCTCTTGCAGTATTTTCCTGTATTTTGCTCCATCCATTATTCCTTCAAGTGTAATAAGATGTCCAGTCCCTGCTGATGAGAAGCATCCCCACAGCATGATTTTGCCACCACCATACTTCACTGTAGGGATGGTGTGTCTTGAGGCTTGGGCAGTGTTAGGTTTGCGCCACACATAGCGCTTTGAGTTTTGGCCATGTCTTGGTCTCATCTGACCACAAAACCTTTTCCCACATCACAGCTGGGTCACTCTCATGCTTTCTGGCAAACTCCAGACGTGCTTTCCGATGGTACTTTTTGAGTAACGGCTTCTTTATTGCCACCCTCCCATACAAGCCAGTGTTATGCAGAGCTGACTGGTGCACCATTACTCCACACCCAGCCACTAAACTCTGTAGCTCCTTCAAGGTGATTGTTGGCCTCTCTGTGGCTTCTCTCACAAGTCTCCTTCTTGTTTGAGTGCTGAGTTTTGCGGGACAGCCTTTTCTTGGCAGTGCCTGGGTGGTGTGATGCAGTTCCATTTCCTGATTATTGATCCAACTGTGCTCACTGGGATATCCAAACACTTGGATATTATTTTGTACCCTTTCCCTAATCTATGCATTTGTATTACTTTATCTCTAACTTCTGTAGAATGTTCTTTGGTCTTCATTTTCCTTCAGTTTCACAGCCTTACCAATGATCCTTCAACAGTGGGATTTTTATCCAGAAAATGTGACAGCAACTTTAATGGTTCACAGGTGGAGGCCAATGGTAAGATAATTGTGTCCTCGTTAAGGCAATTTCTTTCATCGGTGCAAACTTGGAGCTTCCACAGCACAGGGGTTGAATACTTATGCAAGCAAGATATTTAATTTTTTTTTATTTTTCTTAAAAATATTTCCCAACATAAAACCAATGTCACCTTACAATAACTGATTCTGAGTTTCAGTGTTTACAAATAAAATATCAAACAGAACGAAATTTCAATGTACCATTTGTAATTCGGTAATATGAGAGAATTGGTCAGGGGTCTGAATACTTTTGCAAGCCACTGTGTGTGTGTGTGTGTGTGTGTGTGTGTGTGTGTGTGTGTGTGTGTGTGTGTGTGTGTGTGTGTGTGTGTATATATATATATATATATATATATGTAAATATATATAGGCCATCCGGTAAAAAAAAGGAAGATTCCTTCTATAGGCCATTTTTTTTCCTTCTATGCCATTCTATTGCAGTCCTTTATCATTATATATGTCATAATTATTGTTTCGCTTTTGCGGTTTATTGTGAATTTTACCGAAAACTTACAGATTTCTTTTTTTTGTTTAACTGGGCGTCGGTTTTTACTGATTTATACCCGTTTTTTTTTTCTATTATTAAATATTTTCTAGGAAATACACCATATTTTGTTTAAAAGCTGTTTTATTTTGACTCCTAGGATACAGCCGACGTTTTGACGTCAGAGGATCAAATAACGTTCAAACGTGGTGCTGTGTCACTTCACAAGCACATCATCACCTGATTCTGTTGGCCAATCAGTGTCTGATTATTGTGGCAATTGCTGGGCGTAGTAACTGCAAGCTTGGTCAAAAACTAAAATGAAACACTTGCACAAAAATATAATATGTTTAGTGGATGATGAATGGGGAGAAAACATAAATCAGTTTATGAATGAGTATACAAAAAGCAACAATAGCACAAGTGGGTCGAATGGGGCAGAGGATGCATTGTGTTGCAAATACTGCTGCACTGAGGTACATGTTCGTGCTGACAATAAAAGAACATACTGAAAAATAAGCGACACATTAAAACAAGAAAGTGAATGGAAGAGACAAGCAATCCATTTATGCAGCTTTTACACTCGCTTTAATAAAAGAGAGCAGAATGACTGTGTTAATGAGTTTGTCAGAGCGCTGTGCTTTGCTGGACAGCCACTGTTTATCGCAGAGAGGTATGTATCGGTGACTTAGTGCGACAGTCTGTCCATCAGCTAAAACGCTGTGTAGTGTTAAACATCAGTGTGAATGTTTGACAGAAAATAGTGATGCTTTAGCTGGTAAACTTATATGTAAATTGATGTAAATGTCCAGTATGATTTTTGACGCGTCTCCCGATTGCTTACACCACCCAGTTCTGTCAATTTTCTTTTTATGATTTCAAGGAGAAAAAAAACTGGCTTGTTTTTGTGCTGATGTCATGTTCATACCTATCACCTTTATCACGATTCACCTCTAGACATGCTTCTCTCCAGATAAACTATGTCTTTTACATTTAATAACCTAAAAGGAGGCTGTTTCCATGAGAGGACAATGTACCATTAACTCATGGCTGGTTTCACAGCCCCCTATAACAGATCATGGTAATCAGGGTCTTTGAAATCAGCGGTGTTCATTTGTTTTAATACAGAATGTAAGGAAGAAATGCTTTGTACATCTGACCATAAAGATGCAAGCTTTTAAAACATGGTTATTATTTAAATTAAGCATAGTGGTTAAATTAGTAAAGGTGATAAGGTACAGACTGAATACACACGTGAATATACGCTATATATATATATATATATATATATATATATATATATATATATATATATATATATTAGGGCTGTATTATACAAAAACATTTTAGAAACAATATATTTGTAGAAAGTTTGTAGTTCATGAACCAGGCTGGGGTTTAGTTATGCAAGTCTATCAGTTCATCTTTTCTTTCAAAACTTTGGTCCATTAAAATGCAATTTGTCTTGAGTACTCTACAGGCCCTAAAAACATGTTTGTACCTTGAATTTGAGTTCAAACTCTGCTTAGGTAACAAATGAATATACCTTTGCCTCATTGCTTGTAATTACATACAGCTGGTCTCTGCTTAACCTATGAAGAAGGATTAGCATGTATGTGTATCTTCTACTAATATACACATATATTAAAAATAAAAAATGTTTTAAGTGACAGAAAGAACTGAAAAGGCCGAAAAAGACGGGAAATTGTCATGCAGGACCGCCACTGCGCTCATACTTCCCCCATGTTCTGACAAGGCTTCCAGCACACACTTCTTAACTGGTACATTGGGTAGGTTCACTTCAGACAACACCACTGGGTATGTCAATGCGCTGCTGTCACTTAAAACGTAGTTTTTATGTTTTTAATTTCCATTGTTTTCTTTTTTTTTTACTGGAATGCTGAATTAACATATCTGTATACATATGCAACGCATGGCTCGAAAAATCGCTAGCCCAACGTTCCGGGACAATCAAAAAAGTCAGTCGGACAACGTGTTTTTTTTTTTTTTTTTTTTTAACTCTATAAAAAAATAACGTTCTGTGCTTTAATCAAACTGCGGTTTGTCAATCGAGATTCTGCTCACAGATCATCCCGGTAAAACGCGTTCAGTGGGATAAATGCATTTCATTGGTAATGCTTGAATGAATTCCAGGGTGACGTACACGTACACATTGCTTGTCACCAAATCCCGCGAGGATTGCCTATCTATATAATCAGCGCACTGGTATAAGTCACATGACCTTGTCTGCTCCAGCGAAGCAAAGGTTAAGTGTGCACTACAACAGACAAAAATACATTTTTTTTTTTTTTTTTTATTGAAGGCTATGTTTTATTTTTAAACTAAGTTACCGACTGGAATTACAAGCTACTGTACTCTGCACACCGAGATTCACATTTTGTTATCTTGTTGTTACCTTTATTAAATCGTTAACGTTATTAACCAACCCAGGAAAAAAAAAAAATAATCGAATACGATAGTTATTATCACTGACTCAGACTTAGCACATAGCATGTTAACATCACTCTTTTCATTTCTTTTATGTGATTAATAAAATGTACAGGTTATTTTAAATGTATAGTGTTTGCTTGTAACTTATAGTACTGTGTGCGGCAATAGTCTCGGTTCCAAACCGTCAGTCCAGTGTACTATTTACATCCTCGCTATGTGGCCTTCATTGTACGATTAACCAGCAACCGGCACGCCAACGCAACATTGATTTTTTTATTTATTATTTTATTTTATTTTTTTTAAATAAGGAACCAAGATTTCAATTAACATTTGCAAGTGAAACAAAACAAACTTTGTTGCAGCTTTTTTTTTTTTTTTGGGTGGGGGGGTGGGGGTGGGGGGTGTACTGTGTTCTTCAATGAATAGGATATAGCCAGAATACTGGGGGTGCAGCATGCCACAAATAGGTACTGTATTTGTGATTCTACTTTTATTCACAATCTCATTGCTATTATTATTAGTGCTAGTAGTGACAAATACTGTAATAATAAAGAAAATCAAAGAATAAAACAGTACTAATATTATTAATAATTTAGCTAATGCCTTTATCCAAGGTGGTTTCCTTAAATTACTCCAGCAGCTTATATTGTTCGTTTTGGATTGTCCTTTTACTATAGCGAACAAAAGGCTTTGGACCCAAACAGGGTTGTTATAGCGAGGGTGTGCTGTATTTAGTATTTGACTTATATGCTTAATACACAAAACGCATTTCAATATATAATGCATGCACATTTGTTATTTCACTTTTGTTATTTTTTACCTCTCAGTGTTCAACATTTAACAGAGGGTATAAAGAAGTTTGGATCAGAATCCAGTATCATCCCTTACAAAAAAGTAACATATTGCAAGTATACTTGTGCCAAAATCGTCTGGTTTTAGTATATTATTGAAGTAACTTACAAAAAATAGATGGTGAGTAAGTAGATTCAAGAAAATTCAGTCAGTTGCCAGGTTTATTGAGATATGCAGGGAGTCTGGTCCCAGGTACAGGACAAACAATACTCAACATTACAATGTTTGCATGACATTAAATACCCTTCTGTATAGATGGTCCACATCCCCTTTCTCTGACACTTTTTTTGCTTTCACTTTTTTTTTTACCAATTGCAAAGGTAATTTAATTTATTGTGTGAGTGTTAATGTGTGTGTGTGTGTGTCTGTGTGTGTAGTCTAGTGTGACAACCTCTGAACTCAGTGCATTCTTCACACTCCTGGAGACAAAAGGTCCATACATCTGCCTTTTGTTATCTCCTTGCGACCCCCTTTGATCCTAGTGGCATTATCTCTTTCGATCTCTCTGAAGCCTTTAGAACCTGTTCCCTTCTAGTCCACAGCATTGTTATCTCGTTAGCTTGCAGTCATTGTTGGGCAAGAGTTTGTAGACGCATCGTCTCTATCAATGGTTAGCAGTACATGCAATTTGAACCAAACAGTCTGCTATCTGCAATATTATTCTCTTTTCAGAAAAGAACACCAGTATAGCTCTGCCAGTCCACATGTGTAGCAAACTGCTAATCAATTCTCAATCCATGTTTTCCAACAATTATTGGTACCAGTATACTATCCTATTTTGGCACAACTATACTTGCAGTATACAACTTTGTACATTCTTTAATGTAAATAATGCAATATAATTCTCAAATATTGGACATTTCTTAGATTGTATCTTACTTCTCTTTTGCATACCTGCATTGTCTATTGCTAGACATGCACCTCCAGATTCTGACAAATACTTCTGTAAAACCAGGAGCAACTTCTGCTCTGGATCAAAAAGCTATAATGCTCTGCAGCTGCCAGCCTATGTGGATAACTATCAAAAAACTGGTAGAAACTAATTAAAACATAAGTCTGTGAAAAACAAATAGAAGTCTGCAAAAAGTATGGAATTTTGATGTTGAAAAAGTGTATGAACCCTGAGATACTGTACCTATATTGAGTGCAGTGTACTTTGTACAAATCACAGTCCATAGGTCAATTATGGGCAACTTGACATTTTTTTTTGGACAACCAAATGTCTATAAAATTTTGCGAGCCCTGCAACGGAAAGAACAACTTTTTTTTTTCATTGCAGGTTTCTCTGTGTAAGTTTTAGGTTTGCAAACCATCATAGTATTTGCAAGATCCTCTATTATTAATTGGTCATGTTAAGCTTTGTATGCAAGATGAACTAAACCACACACACCAGGAAATATTTAACTTGCAAAACAGTACACAGTGTAACTAATGGTAGAAGTAGAATAGAAGACAAGCTTACCATAGATGTAATCTAACATTTAATAATGCACTTATTTTACAGCCACGTGTACTGAACAGGCTTTTTTTGGTTTTGTTTTGTTTGCCTACTCCTGTATAATTGAAATAAGTTGCATTCGCCTGTGCCTCCGTGCTGTCAATTTAAGTTTCAGCAGTTGTCTTACTAGTATGTGGCACTACAATTTGCATCGCTAGCACCTGACTACCTAAAGTTTTTACTTTGACGTATAACCGATGGCGAGTCAGAGATTTTGCATAAATTTATACACGTAGCTTGTGTAAGCGTGGGTATTTATTAAGGACTCCAATGCATCGTTAATCAATGAAACAGGTTTTATTTAACCTGAAATAAATTATGCCGTCCCATGCAACAGTTCAGTCTTGTTTATGTTGCCATCTTGTGTGTCTGTCTCCAGTCTAGACCACAACAACAAAGCAGGAAGCAACGTCCTGTCAAATAAGGCAACTTTACTTTTTAGACTAAGTTTCCCTAACAAAATCAACAAGGCTTTTGTAGTATTTCAAAAATAAGTTACCGAATCTCTTAAATTATACAAATAAAACAATGCATCCGGGTTATTGCCATAAACACGCGTTTCTGATATACGTTGTTTAGCTTTATATTTCTGCTACACTAGGATAAACAATTGATAAGTCTATTGTTTTTTAGTTTGTAGTTTGTAGTTGTTTTTTTTAATGCAGCCCTTGCTTTGTAATAGAGAGGTAGTGTATAGCTGGTCTCCGGCCCGTAGTTCCTCACTGGATCACTGCTAAGCTCGTCTCAGGCTCAAGTTAACAAAAGAATCAGTGGGCGACTGAACGTTCTAACATTTGACCGAAATGCACAAAATTGTGCCAAAACTCGTCCGTTAGTTTGTCCATTCGTTTGTTAATTCGTGAATTTGTCAATTTGTGAATTGGTTAATTTGCCCAGCAATTCGAACTTGAACAAAAAGAACCCATTTTGAATCACTACAATTCTACACAAACACACACACACACATATATATATATATATATATATATATATATATATATATATATATATATATATATATATATATAACACACACACACATACATACACATTTATGCAATGTATATAAACAAGTACTATAGATTGTAATGAGGTACGTTGGTTTCTCCTACGTAAATACCATCGGAGCATTTGCTACATTTAATCATGTAGATTGCGTTTTTGGATCTGCAGGTGACTGATCCTTTAATCCTTTAATCTCCAGTTCTGTTGGTATTGCAGGGTTTAGTTCCATTGTGTGCATAGTTTAGGTCAGTTGGTAGTTTGCTCCGGATGATAAACTGGGACAGGTTAGGTGGTTGTCTGTAGGATAGGAGAGGTGTTTCCAAGAAAATATTGGAGAGGGTGAAATCTTCAGCTAAAATTGGGTGTAATTCTCGGATGATTTTGCAGAGGGTCATAGGGATGGATTGTATGTAGTAACTAAGGGTACTCTATTAGGCACAGGTTTTACTTTGTATTCCAACAATTTTTCTCTTGGTATTCTGGTGGCATGTTCCATTTCTCTGTCAATCTGTTTTGGAGAATATCCTTGTTGGACGAAAGCATCACAAAGACATATACATTTTTTTTTTTTTTATATGTGTGTATATATATATATATATATATATATATATATATATATATATATATATATATATATATATATATGTGTGTGTGTGTGTGTATGACATGCAGCTTTTTTTCTTACATTAGAATTGTAGTGATTCAAAATGGGTTCTTTTTGTTAAAGCTCTAATGCAACCTTTGAATGTAAACATCAATCTCTCTTTCCTACTTTCACCTGAAGAAGAGACCTTTGAGGTCTTGAAAGCTTGTCAATAATTATTATTTAGTTAGTCCAATAAAAGGTATCACTTCTCCTTCTCTTTGTCTATCAATTCATACAGTAATTTGTAAACATATTTGTTAATTAATCTAATAATTAATTAATTTGTCAATCCATTAATACGAAAGGCTGTACTGAGCTGCAAATTTCCAATCAATCAGACAAACTTCCTAACAACCAGACAAACTTCCAACTGTCAATCTCGCACTGTACCGAAAACACTGCAACCTTTCTA
Organism: Polyodon spathula; assembly: GCF_017654505.1. Classification (NCBI taxonomy): domain Eukaryota; kingdom Metazoa; phylum Chordata; class Actinopteri; order Acipenseriformes; family Polyodontidae; genus Polyodon; species Polyodon spathula. Next base: position 31,625,778 of record NC_054547.1, on the reverse strand, counting down.
GACAATGGGAGCACACATTAACATTTTAATCAATGAAAATTCAGCCTCACTTAAAACTGCTTCAGCCAATAATATTTAGAAGGACGTTTCAAAAGATATTCTATTTAACAAGATACTCAATTCCTCTGATTTTCAATGGAGACTTCCGTCTCACGGCGCGCAAAGCATTGTGGTATATAGAGAGTTAGGCAAAAAATTCTATGGAGTGTAAATGCAGGCGTACAAAATGTTGCTGGTTTTTGCAATGTTAAAAAAATTGCCGTTAGTTTGTTTACTGTACTATATTGTTGTGTCTTGATAATATTTTATTGTTATTACACTCTCACACAAAAATAGCAACCTTGAACACATTCTTTCCTTAATCTTATACAAGCGCAGCTGCATCAAAAGCAAAACAAAGTCACTCTACACTAGAACATTTTGAGCAATAGCAAAGCATTCGAAACAGCAGCAAAAGCAATCATCTTGCACTAGAACGTTCTGCCTCGAAAACATCACGCGATCCTCCTTAACCCTGCAAGTGCTGACTTGGGTATTGGCTGCCTCTTCAGTAGAATACACAAATACACACTAATGCTTCTTCCTATGCTAAGCAGAGACCAGCTGTATGCTCTCACGGGAGGTTGCAAGTTCAAATACAAGTTCTGAAACCCTAAAAGTAAGACAGTAGCAATTTTCCAGGTAATAGCCTGCAGGCTGTCTGTCTGAAAGAGTGTGTGCATGAGGGCGGGGGTCACTTTCCACTGTGATGCAGTAAAAGTTACCCTTGAGGAGTTAAGAAGAAGATATAATCATTGCACACCTTGGGCTAGGTGTTGACCAGGTGTTTAAACATAAAAAATACACCTTAAAGACTCCACTGGCTCCAATAATGAAGAACAGAAATATTAGAGCAAGATCCACACTCTCAGTGTCACCAACAGGGTTTTCTGCCAATGTAGTTAGAGATTACAAGTTCTTTTATAGTACAGTTTCAATGAAAACTATATAAAAAGTAATATAGGAATCAATAATATCCCAGGAGATTTCAAAATGATGACCACTTAACAAATACACTAGGCCCTTTAAACTGAACTACGAATATAATAAGCTTTCTGATTCTGGGACAAAGTGCTGTGAGAATTGAAAGGGTTTCAAGTGCATTGCAAAGAAGATTACATTTTTTGTTGTGAGAAGTTGTACAAGTATGGCACCTAAAATACTTTTCAAGGAGCAAAGCACTTTAAAATATTTAGATTTCTTTTTTTTTTGTAACTGATCTTAATAAAAACTATTAAGATATATACTAATAGTGTATACTAGTTCAAATCACCACAGCAATATACAAGTAGTAGCCACACGTATTTAAATTAAAACATAGTTGTTTGTGTTTAATCCGGTAGTTTAGCTATAACATATGTTACATTTTTCTAAAGGTTTTTCTTAATTCATAAAAAAATGTAGGAATGTTGAAATACCAACATTTGGTGATGTTTAGAAGAGCAGACAGTTAAAACTCAAAGTTGCAGTGGAGTACGCCTTTAATTTGAAAGACACACAAACTTGCTGGTACATGAGTAAGTCAAATTAGGAGAAAGTGAAGGATGTTCCTGTGCAAAGGGCATTTTATTGGCAACAGCAAGCATAGTAAGTTCTTCACAAATGAAGCATGCTGAAAGACTTATTTATAAATATTATATTTAATACAAATCATGTTACTGAACATTTTGAACAGTAAGTGGCAAGTAAAAAGAAGTAGCTGGCAATTAAAAAAAGGAAGAAAGGAATGATCTTATTTTCACTTATTTCCTATTTTATTTCATGTTTCTCATGAGCTTTGTGGTTTCTTTATATTGACCAAATTTAACAGCAATATGACCAGTGAAAGTGTGATACTCCTCAAATCCATAATAATAATAATAATAATATTTGTTCTAGTGCTATGATATAGAACAGTTACTAGTTTATCAATGCTTACTTTTGACATGGTCAAAAAAGCAATATATTCTTATACATGCAATGTGGAATATCCAGCATCTGTACTCAAGAAGTCCTGCATAGCCTGTGTTTATAATTGAATCTGTATATAATTGTGTTTATCTATGTTTGTAAATTATGATCCTAGTTTTGTCTGCGAGAAATCTTAACATTCTAAAGATTTGCTTGATTTAGTACTGTCTGCATGTAAAAACGTCTGCAAAAAATTACTTTCCAGTATATTTATTTTAGATGCCGTTAGAATTTCAACTGTATATATTTGTATCACAAAGATATTTCATTAACTTAGATATTGTGTAAAGGGCAGCGTTTGCAGGTTAGTCTGAACATTGAAGTGTTATGTCTGCAGATTTATTTATTGTATAAAGGGTAGCGTTTGTAGGTTAGTCTGAACATTGAAGTGTTATGTCTGCAGATTTATTTATTTACATATTAACTGGGTTAATATGTGAAACATTGGCATTCGTAAAGTAAACTTAGTAAACTGTTGAGGTGATCTTTGGCATATTTGCTTGTTAATATTTATTTGTAACATTATGTTGTTTACTAAGCTTACTTCACTGATAATTAAACTGCTGTACACACACTCCTAATAAGAGGCCTGGTGCATGTGCTGCTTTGACAAATTAATTCAACGATACAGATGCTTTTTTTTTTTTTTTTTTTTTTTTTTTTTTTTTTTTTTAAATTTAAACTGAACGTCCTTTTAGTGAACATAACACCCGTCACTAGTGTTACTCATTACATACAGTATCTAGAGTTAACAATTAGAGTTAACAATTAAGTTTCCTTCATTTTTACCTAATTTTCCATTGGAAAGCAAAGACACTAACTGATTTTTCTTTTGAACTTCTACACTGCCTGACATATTTTGTTTTTGGCCTGGCTTCCAAAGTCACTGATGAAGGCGCTAGTCCAAACATTTGTTTACATGCCTTACAGTATAAGTTCTGCATACATTTTAAATTCCAAGTTTGACGTGGTTGGAGTGTTGGACTTGGATTTGTGAATGTGAATAAACAATAATTTCTTACAGATTTAAAAGTCACATTTTCACATAAAAGTTCTTTACAGGAAAAGTATTCCCCTTGATAGTTTAGGATAATAGTCTTGCAAATATAGTGTTGCCAACAGAGTCAAATCAAGCAGCAGATGAAATATAAGAAGATAGAAATAAATGCTCATGTAAATTATAAGAATTTAAAAACAGTTAGACAGCAGGACAGACTCCATCTGTTTTTAGCAGTTGCTCTAAACAGTTGTGGTGACAATCTATGAGTGAGTATGGCCTCACAGACAAAGACTTGTGTCAGCATGCTCACCTAAAGAATCCACCATTAGGCTAGGCAAAGACATTTAATAGCAACCAGCAACTGAACTAGCCACCTCAGCACAAATGGTCTCTTTTGGACTTGATGTCCAGACAGTATTATAAAACTGCTAACAGAAAACCTAATCGCTTATTGTCTTATACACAGAGATTCCAAGCTACGCTGTTATCACAGCACCTCCGCATGGATCATTGTAATACTGTGCCTTTATACTTTCAGGTGCTGTTCCACACTTCAAGAGTCACAATAGCTTACGCTATTTAGAATTGACACAACCAGATTCTCATATTGGCACATCTTAATCAGTTTGTATGCAGATCCTGGAGAATTTTCAAATGATCTAAACCACAAATGCAATTAGCTCCATCCTTAAAATAAAATTAAAAAAATAGGACTTCCTCTGGTAATTTACATAGTTGGTTAATTCTAAGTATCTCGGTGGCAGTATTTACCCACTGCTGTTAAGATCAATTGAATAGACCCTCCTGTATGCAGTGGACAGAGGCTAAATGCAACTTAAAGTGTTTAACACAAAGGACATTCCTTTGTGTCAGACATCTGGTGAGGGCTCTGTGTACCGTAACTTAGGATGGAATGACAGCTTGTACCCTCTCATTATACACCCTTGCCGTGTATTGTATTCCTTCAGGGATGTCAGGTGGTGTCATGTGGTAAGTATAGGCCTTCAGTGAGAATATACACCTTGACCTCAGTGGTGTGTCTCCTAAGATCCTAAATGGAAAGTCATCATTGTATCCTGCCCCCCCCCACACACACACCCTAACCCTAACCCTAACCCCCCCCCCACACACACACACACTTTAGAGTATATTTTAACTGTTCTGATTGTTTTTAAATTAGAAGCCGCAACAGAGAATTAAAATGTATGGAAAATGTTAATATGCTCATTAACAACTGGTATAGTATAAAATAACTTTAGTGTGTGTTTTTGACCAGTAGTAGGATATTAGTAGTTCCATGAAATGTTATAGTTTCTCAAAAAGAAACAGTGTCGCAAGCAACTGCTCATACCTACAACTAAACTGAATCATGCTAGTTACACTGAGCACCCTATAAGCTAAACTGTGGGCTGTAAGTTAATTAGATTGTCATTGAATATTGGAGGCAGGTAAAGGAATTTATGAGTGAATCATACAAATATGTTTTTACTGTGCTGATTGGTTTGCATTACTAGACTAGAAAAAGGAGTTACTGTAAAACTGGGGCAAATGTTAATATGCTCATTTACACATGGTTTCTTATTTCAGCCAAATACAGTACCAGAGTTTGTGTGACCATGTGACTGCTACAAAAATGCCAGATCTAAGAAATGCATTCAGTTTCTCAAAACTTGGGCTGTGACCTTAATTTTAATCACAACTCCTAGCAACTTGGTTTTATAATGTGACCAGATTTAACTCCACAGTACCATATTTAAAAGTTACAGCGCATCCTGCTGTGCTGTCTGTATTGGAGCAATGTATTTTTCAACATAATCTTGATTGTTTGATATATTAAGCAAAGCGGGGGTTTAGGCAGAGAACACATTTAACCTTAGATCAAATCACGTAAATATCAAGCATGTTTTAGGTGCTTCCAATACTTGAATATCTTGTATCTTATTTGTCTTTTGATAAACAATCCGTGGCTGCTGTCCACCAGAGTTCACTTCCTCCTCCCCAGCCTTCACCTGCTTTTTGGCTTCATTTAACGGGGAGGGCAGCTATCCTGCCCCCCTGCCTATGGCTTCCCTACTGTCAGCCTCTCCACTTATCTGACTTATAGCTGAAAAGGCCAAAATCCAAAGACTGTAGTGTAAAAATATGTGTAATTAAGTAATGTTACCTAGTCTAAGCTTTAATAATTAATCTATCACATGAGTTTCCTGACTGAAAAATAGATTCACAAATTATGGGTCACAAATCATTTGATTTGATCAATGATTTTCTGTTCACCAGGAGAAAGATTTGTCCTCTATAGATTGGAGTGAATCCAGATTAGCATTGTTGAAGGAGGGAACAACATTTGGGCATACCATGATCGTGTAATGGCAGGAACATTTCATTAGTGGCGGACCATGTATTATGTCATATTTTGTACATATCCTTCACTTGCTCATCCCAACATCTGCACAAACTAAATTAATTTAACCATAGTGGTCAACTCCCACTAAGCAATATTACAGAACTAATAAAAACGGTTTATTATTTCAGCCTCCACAACCGTTATTTAGCTGCCTCATCCCACAATTACCCTCAGGGTTACATTTTTATTGTAGCCCTGCTAACATTATACTGTAGCAGCTTATAAAAAAATCATGAAATTATTTACCAATAGCACTGCATATACCATCAGTCATCTTACAACATATTTCATATTATACTGTTTTCATGTATAAAAAGCATGGTAAAACACTGTCAAACAAGAATCATTAAAACATGGTAAAGCACTGGCATCTGTGAATAACTGGAAACTAGTACGGCAAACCATATATTGGAGAAGTACTGTAAAGGATTTAAGCACATAAAATTCACGGTTACTTGCAAAATCACAGTGTAATATACTGCAGTAATCTTTTAGAAAGTGCACTCTAGTTGTTGGAAGCACAGTTTACCAACATCTGGTATGGAATCACTCTTAATACAATATTCAATTATAGAGTATGCAGATATTTTGTTGATAATGCAAAAGTCTCTTTTATGAAATTAACCAAAATCTTTTCTTTTTCAGGGTGGCTATGACTTTGTGGGTCCCTGCAGTGGAAGAGACTGCTCCGTTTGCCAGTGCTTCCCAGAACAAGGAATGAGGGTAAGAAATATATCTGATGTTTTACATTGCTGCCTCGTTAGATGTGATCCCCTAAAGGTCATTCTGTGACAGCTGTGAATCCCTGACAATGTCCCACATGGAGCTAGCCCATAGTGCTCTGACTACTGCTTTATTTTGGAAAGGATTTATTGTTGTAACGGAAGAGGTGATTTGACAGTTGTATTGTGCTTGATATTTCTTGACATTCTGCAAATTGAACTTTTGTTCATGACAGTTGCAGAACTTCCATCTTTTTTGATCTCGCTGCCATTTTGGCATATTTACATCTTAAGATAAATTGTTCAGATGAGTAATTTCAGATGCACAGGTAGTTATCTTTGATCAGACATGACACGACACGTGTGTGCAGGTATATAAGGAAAATAGGACATTAAAACTAGTTGACGTATTGTACCCTAGGGCTAGACTGTCAGACACTTTCTACGTTATGGATGCAATTTGAATAGTGAAAATGCAATTGCTAGTAATTGATGAAACAATGCAGCATGCGCTAATCAGACTGAGGCAACATTTTCTAGCTTTTTATCTTGGAAAATGCTGTACTGTAAAATTAAGTTTCTGTCCCTGATTTACTCTGTGTTAGACTGGTACTGATTTACTGCGCTAAACAGAGTTAGCGTGACAACTGTATTGCCAAACCGCACTCGCTGCTGTTGTTTGTTGTACACACACACACCTTTCATTACTGAAGTGAGTGCACTCCCTGTTTAAACAAACCACTGAACTTGGACCAGCACTGCACGACAAGCGTTAGGTTTGTGTGGTGGCAGCATGGAGGCTGTATATTTGTTCATGCTTATGGAAGAAAGTACTGTACGTAATTGACAGAGAGCTCATCAAGTGCAGCTATGCTCTTTTGTGCAAAGCTACATATCCCACATGATATCCTGTGCACCAATATATAAAGATATACGTTTCGATATGTAGTACATATCTTTCTCGAGGGAGGCTGTGTTTGAATCAAAACATTGGAGGTATTTATAGGTGTTTGACAGCATTGTTATTGTTTATATTCAAATCCATGATTTATTCTTACATGATGTAATGGTGTTCTATATACTGTGACATCATTTTTACTTATATCTTTAAATATATGTTAATTCTAATTAACATTATTTTATATAAACTTATATTTATATTATCATGCAATTCTGGCTCTGAGGATCAGCCTTGATATGGTCTCTCCAGCGCATCAGCATGCACAACTTTTGAATCAATTTTGTTTATTTAATTATTTTTAGCTTTTATATATTTATTGGAATTAATTAGTTCATTCTTTTCTGTTGAGTCCCGCTGGTGTAATGGTGTTCAGTCTAGTTATCCATTTACTTTCTTTTATTCTTCTATATGTCGTATTGTCTAATTTTAGCTGTTCTAATACTACAAACTTTACATCATTTATGTCATGTCCTTGACTGGTGAAGTGCTGTACTATTGGTTCATTCATTTTTTTATTTCTAATTAATGAAAGGTGGTTCTGAATTATTTTATATAAAGTTGTTCCAGTCTCTCCAACATATTTTATTTCATCACATTTTTCACAGGCTATTCCATAAACAACATTGCTATTTTTACAGTAGATATTAGTATTTGGTAGATATGTGGTGTTCTTATGTTTAATTATATTTTTACTTTTGTCCATGTATTTACAAACTTTACATGTACTAGTGCAAGTATTTGTAGAACCTATTTTGTCAATTATTCTTTTATGTTTACTGTGAACTAAAATGTCACCTAAATTAGCTTCTCTTTTGAATGCTACAACTGAGGCCTTAAGAAATACTTTTTTCAAATTTTCTGAATTATGTAGAATCCGCATATATATATATATATATATATATATATATATATATATATATATATATATATATATATATATACAGAGAGAGAGAGAGAGAGAGAGAGATGAGTCTTTGCATCCCTGATACGAACTGTGTTGTACCAGTACTGTACATTTAAAAACAACTTGTTAACTTCCCACCTGCAAAGACGATTTTACAAGGTAGAACATTGTAAAACTGGGGAAAATAAGCCATAGGTCCACCCAGGTACCATGTATAACATTCCCCTTCTGTCAGCTAGTCCTAATCTGACCTCTTTCAGACAGTTCTGCTATAACCTCGTAAAAAGAGGAAATAGCTTTGTAAAGAAAAAAAAGCTGTAAACAACAAGTAAATGCATAGATTGTGTCTCACCTCAATGACATTCTTCAGGTGAGGCTCGTATCTGATTGTTGTTGTGACATGTTTGAAGCAGTTTAAATAATTGAAGGCTGGTGTGGTGCAATGCTCCATGGGAAGAAAGCAACAGGAACAGCTTTGTACTTTGAAATAAAGAGACAAATATTCTGCTTAAAGCTGCAGCAACTTTAAATAAATGAGGCCACTATGCACTTGCACAGTATGGCTTTTTGATTTGCTTCACTCTTTTACAATTGACCTCCTCTTCATTGCATAATAAGGTTTCTTCCAGGGGGGTTAATTGATTAATGATTCATCGATAACTCACACATGTGGTTGAGCGATTACAAAAATAATTGATCTATTAATGTTGTCTACCTGAGTTCATTATCAAAAAATGAAAACGAAGCCTTAAAAATAAGTCTTAAAAGAATTATTTTAGAGTTAAGATATTCTATATCCATTTATAACATAGAAATATAGAATATCTTTGGTACTTCTAAAGACCTTGGCAAAAGGGAAACTGGACAGTATACCCAATATTTCACAATATCTCAAAATTTAGAAAAAAAGAACTGTAACTTGCAGCATGTGCTCATTGGCGCTTTCCTTTCACAGCAGTACTATAAGCTTATAGTATCATCTTAGTCGCAAATATTTTTGTGTAAGTAAATATACATATATCAAACATTATGTGGCATAATATAGTAAATATAATTATGTTACTACTTTGTATTACTTGTAATTGTTTTTTAATACAATTTCATATCAATAGCAAACAGGTGGGATTAATCAATTAGTTGATCGTAGTTCGGATGATTAATAAATCAATAGAAAATGTCAAGATTAAAACTCCTAGGGGCTGACGTAAGGACAGATGCAATGAAAACAATTGTGGCTGCAAAATCCAAATTGCCTAGTGGCAGGCAATTATTTGCACTGCAGTCTATGTAAGCTTAAGAGCAATGCTTTGGAGTGCAGAGAGCAGCAGGCGCTGTATGAGCTTTGTGGAGGACAAAAAATTATGTGGGAGGAAGAACAGCAAATTTCTCCTTGTACATGGAAAAGAAAAGAAAAGTTTTCTGAGGCCACTCAATGTGAAATTGAGTTATTTGGAAAAGTCTCAGCCAACATCAGTTATGCTACCAAAGAGTCAATATGGTCCTCTATAGTTGAGAAAGTCAATGCTGTCAGTCAACCAGGTGATGAAGATGGCAGGACCTACAGCGGTGAACAAAAGCGAACGCAACTCAGCACAGGCATGCAGGTGGAGGTCTGCTATCCACATCACAGCTGACACCATGTAGAGGGCAATCCATCCCAAACAAAGTGACCCTGGGTTTTAATGTGCAGAGTCTTCTCAATCTTGAAGTACTCTTCCAAAGGTTTTCCTGCCTGTCCTCAACAAGAGCCACAGCAGCCATCCTGAGGCCAATGACAGGTCTCTGCAGGTGTGTGGTTTTATACAGCTCTTAATTACTCGCTTTTACTATGGTCTGCAACTTGTCAGAGGAGGTGCAAAGTTTTTGGAGGGTCAACAGTTGCCCATGTGCAAGGCAAAATCCTTACATCTCATTATAATATTTGCACCCACTTAGTATTCCAGATCCTGCCCAGTTCCATGCTCTTGTCTTAATTTGAATAGATTTCAATATCATTTAAATAGATTAATGATGGCAAAGTGCTAATTTGATAGAGAGAGCAGAACGGCAGATGAAAAACATTCTTTGCACGTATCCTTACACCAGCCCCCTAGTTTCTTCCTTTTGGAACAACACAAAAGAGTAGCCCTTTCTACCTTGTTGGCAGTGAGAGTGTCTCGTTTAGAGGAAATATTTATCTCTGTCTCATTTATCTGCCCTCCAATTCCGGTTGTCTAACTGTTTCAGGGACAAACAAGAATGGTCTAGCAGTTGGTAGGTGTGGGGTAGGGTTTGGTTTTGTGTATTTAGCAAACATCCCTGTGACAGGGCAGAGGAAAAGCCTCACAAATAGAGGCAGGACAAAGCCCTGCTGATTAAATGTATTGTGTTATGATTTCAAATGTATTGTATTATTTTAAAGAGAATGTTCTGTGATTTAAAAGGTTTTTCCATGTTTATTTAAACGGATGAATTTGTGTGTGTTGTTTTGATGTGATTTGAATGTATTTATTTAAAATACAATGTCTTGTTTGTTATTGTGTAGCAGCTTGAGTGGGACCATCTCCAGACTGACTAATTTGTTGTTAATTCGGATACGGTCACATGTATAAAAACCCTGCAGCTGCTGTGTTCGAGGTGGGTGTTCAGGAAGGAGGAACGTGTGCAAGAGAGAGAATGCGGTAAAGAAAACGAAAGTAAACAAATGCTACGCATGCTGGGAATCACCAGCACGGAACTTGTTATTTTGTTTGGTGTCAGTGTTTGTAATTTCTTTTTGTTCAACCTTTTTATTTTGCACTGTGAACAGTGTTTTTTTTTTTTTTGTTCAAATATTTATTTTATTTTTGTTTAATAAAAACAATGCCGCAGTGTGCTTTTCACCAGAGTACCTGCTTGCGTTGTCTCTGCCAGCTATCTGGTCTGGGAACATCAACCTTCGGCTACCCTGTCACAGTCCGTATTATGATTGTTAACTTTTGACCTTTTGACAAAAGAGTTTCTGTCAGTCCACACCCTGTTTAGGTCCTGTTTCTCATGCTGTCCTAAATATACTAGAACACAATATTGAACTATGGAAAGACAATAGATTTCTTGATACCTGATCTGTTATCTAAATATATACTATGTTTATATATTATATATATATATATATATATATTATATATATATATATATATAGATATATATATATATATATATATATATATATCTCCACTCTAAGCGATTTCGCTACCCATTCTCACTTTTCTCCACACAAGTAAAAGGATCGTTACCCCTTTAAAAGCTGACCCGACACAAAACTTGAGGTTGAAGCACTGATGCGCTGTGTTTAGTTTACAAAATAAAACAAAATTGAAAACAAAAACCTAGCTCTCTGAGCACTAACTACATACTTCAGGATTCTGCCTAATTAACTGGACAGGTAAGCTGCTTACCTGTTTGTAAAACAGTTTCACACACACACTACCTTTTGAATACAACTAACCACACTCTCAGTCGGGCTTCTTCCCACAGCAGAGCCCCAAGTAGACTGGCTGCTGTTCTTATATACACTGCAGCTGGCTGCAATTTGCAATAATTGCTAGCTGACAGTAATTAACAAAATAATTATCAATAATACAATTAATAAACAATCCACATTTGAATTTACCTTCAGCCTCCCACATTGTACACGTTTTCCTTTCCTGCCTTTTTTTTCTAAAATTTCAACCCTCACATGAAAAAGGACCAGGAATGCTGTAATCGAGAAAGAAGTGCGTAGCTGTCAGAAAAAAAACAAAACAAAATTAACCAAAAGCAAGCTTCTGTGCTCCTCTCTTCCTCTGTGTGTGTGGGCCCATCCGCCCACCCACATGCAGTTTTTGTAAAATGTTCCAAACAAACAGTGACCTCATGGGGACCCAGTTCTGCTGGGGGCCCTACGCTAAAGTATAGTATGTTGGCAGTGTGCTGGCATTTTGGAATGTACGGTATTTTTCATGTTTTAAAAACAAATCAGGTTAACACAGGGTTGTCTTCAGTGCTGTGCTCTCCAGTTACCACTGGCATCTTTTAAAACATTTTGGACCTAGTATATATTTTATTTTTTCACAGTTAGAAAAGTAAAAAAAAACAACAAAAAACATAATAATTATAGTGGATCACATTCCACAGCTGCCAGTCTAAAGTTTTTACAGGACCACCAACACACTTTAGATATTTACCATATTTATTATTGCATTTGTATTATTACCTTAGAACCAATTTGAATCAAGGTGCAGATTTTATTTTTCAGAGTGGAACAAAATATTTGCCGTAATAAAACCAGCAAGGAATTACACTTAGCAGCCATTTAAATATTTTTGGGAGAATGAGAATTTGGGGATATGAAGCCATCTGTCTGCCTATTTATCCACACATAGGCTGCATGCCACATTTACATTTTATCAAGAACATGCTGTGAATGTAGATCTCGGTGATCCCATTTTTCATGATGCTGATGCTGTAGTTTTAATGTGTTTTCATATTTGATATAGTTGTTACTTACTGTATTTCATGGTTTATTTTCTTATAGAAACCTTCACCATTAAATAGTAGATTACTTTAAAAAAAAAATTAATCTCAACTCTGGATATACATGAATCTGTACAAATTAGTTGTGGTTAATTTGTAGATATAAAAAGCATCCCCTGATCTGTGCCTTTCAACAACTTTGTCCCGGAGTTCTTTTGAAAGCGCCTTGGTGCTCATGGTTGAGTCTTTGCTTTGAAATGCATTACCCAGCAGAGGGAACCTACAGGAACTGCTTAATTTATCCTGAAATCTTGTGAATCACTACAATTTAACACAGGTGGAGGCGACTTAATTTGGTGAGTGATTTTGAAAGTGATTGGTTACACCTGAGCTAATTTAGGATTGCTGTTACAAGGGAGGGTGGACACTTATCCAACAAAGCTATTTCAGTTTTTACTTGTAATTAATTTTCTACAAATTTCTAAAATGTTGTGGGGTAGGATGTGTAGATAAATAAAAAAAACAAAACAGTTTTAATGCATTTTAATTACAAGGAATTTCAACATGATAATGCCAAATCTAATTCTAGAAAAGGCTGGAGTAGGTAAACATTCTTAGAGAATATAAAAAGGTTAGGCATAGGTCAATATGGGTCAAAGTAAAGAGCTGTCTGCAGATCTTCGGCAGAAAGTTATTTATTCTCATAAAGCTGGAGAAGGATTCAAGTATCCTAATTTCAGTTATTGTTTCTATCATCAAGAAGACTCATGGTACTGTCACAACACTCTCTCTGTCTGGAAGAAAGAACAAGTAAAAGAATTGTGAGGAAGGTTAATAACAATCTGAGATTGACTGCCAAAGATGATCAATGTGAATTGGCTATAAGTGGGACCGGGGTTTCCATTTCAACCATAGGTCAAGTATTAAGTATTGGTGAAGGTCTCAATGGTCGCAGGCCAAGGAAAAATCACTCTTAGGAAAATGTCACAAGGACAAAGGCTCAGAGTTTGCAAAATGGAATTTGAATGATGGATATGAGTTCTGGTCAAAGGTTTTGTGGCGTGATAAAACAAAAATCGAGCTATTTAGTCACGCTGATAGTCGTTAAGTTTCGAGGCATACAAAAACAAGAACACCATACCTACTGTCAAGCACGGAGGTGGTAATATCCTTCTATGGGGATGGAATTTTCTTCCAATACATGGTTATATGGATTCCGTAGCATACCTAAAGATACTGGCCAATCACCTGAAACCCTCCACTACAAAACTTGGTTTAAAGCGCAGCTAGATGTTCCAACACAACAACGATCCAAAACACACATCAAAATCTACATCAGAATGGTTAAAGAAGAATAAAATGAAGGCTCTGGAATGGCCTAGTGAAAGTTCCAATCTAAATCTGATTGAGAATCTTTGGTATGAGTTGAAGAAGGCTTTGCACAAGAGAAGTACTCGGAATTTGAATGAACTGGAACAATTTTGCATTGAAGAATGGTCAACAATCAGTAAATAATCATGCTAAAAGCTCATTAACAAATATCCTAATCATTTCAAAGAGGTTATTATTAGTGGCTCGGCTAGCTATTCATTTCATTTTCCTTGTCAGGGTATGAATACTTTTGAATTAGCATTTTTGGACTTATGCAAAATTGTTGAAATAAATAATTGTAGAAACAAATCTATTTCTTGTAACTCCTTCACTACGAGTTTGTCCTGAAAAAAAAAAAAAAAAAAAAAGATCTTGGTTGCCTTGCTAGATAAAAAAAAAAAAAAAAAAAAAAAAAAACTTTTAAAAATGAACATTATAAACATTTTAAAAAACAACAACACTGTATTAAGACCTGTTCATACTTTTTGAAGCATTGTAAGAAAAAAACATAAATATGTTTTACTATCTGCTTTTTCTGTGTAAAAATTTGCATCCAAGTTAAACCTTATCAAAGTGATTGGAACAGTAGAACAGTAACAAGCATATACTCTATGCTAACTAGGTTACTAACCCCCCCCCCAACAAGCTGAGTACCAGCAGTAATCTTTACAGATAGCTCTTGAAACCGTAATCTCAGTGGAGTCTTATCTCATCGACTCAATTGGAACATCAAACCTAGATAGAGATCTTGATAAATGCGAGTGCAGTAACTCAGTGTGACCTCACAAAACTGCTTTATCAGGTTGTATAACATGTCTTTCAGTAGACATAACAAGATTCCTGTATCAAATCAGGCAATGTGCAATCACTTTAGAGTTCACATCTGAAACACTGTAGATACCTGTGGTATCTATAAAATAATATCTGTAACAGCACTATAATATTCTACACTGTTTTTTTTTTTTTAATTAATTTTTTTAATATAAACTGTGTGTATACAGTTAAAGATTGTGATAGAAGATAAACACCAAGATTAAATGCATAAGAAGACAATTTCTTCGTGCAGCTGTGTTCAGGGTGCGCCAGTATAATTCCAGAGCTTTGTAATTGTTTTGGTTAGTATTTGACCCAGAGGACAATTCACCTACTGGCACTGGAAGGCAAACTGGGCATATTATACTGTCTACTTTAACCATGCCAATTTGTCCTTTTCCATAGTACATGGCATTGCTTCTCTTTATTTGGACGGCTGTTCTGCCACTGTAAGGCGCTGTGTTAGACACATTAGGCAGGGCCAGAAAATAGTTATTATGAGACAGTATCAATAGGTCTTAAAAAGGCTTCTGACCTCTCCATCTGATGGGTAGCTTTGTACCTCCAACCAAAACTGTGAAACTATGGGAGACAAGTACAGTTCATGCTTGCTTTCCTCCAAGTTTACAGACCATGATTGCAAATGGCATAGGAGGAAACCCTTGTGGTTTTACTATATTGAGTTCTTCTACCAAGCAATGTGTTCAATTAAAAAAACATCTTCATCATGTCTTCTTCAAAGTGCAAAGCCTGCAATGAAAGACATGTACTGTAAACTCTAATAACGACTTGAATCGGGTAATGTGTTCCCTTAACACTAGAATGAACAAGGCGGTCATTTTGGCCGTTTTTGGAATTTAAATTTCAGTCCCTGTGTTTAAGATACAGAACTGTGCTTTCCTGACTTTAACTAAATATATGTACTAATTACCCTGACAAAGAAAGAATCATGTATCTGCAAAAATTAGGGAAATATACTATTCTGACCAGGAACAGTCAAATTGACGGCTACATAAAAAACACATAACAATGAAATGCTGCGGTATTATTTCTATTTATCAGTCGGGACATCCCGGCATGTATTGAAGGTGGATTATATCAGTCTGCATTCTTCAAGTGAGCAGTTTTCTGAAATTTGTGTTGCTTCAATGAGCCTCTTGATAGCCCATCAATCAGCCTTGACAGCTCACGGTGCCAGGCTGTCTGTCTGCACTCTGGTTACTATATAAGTCACTCGTTTTTCTAAGAAATTCATTGTTACCCCAATGCACATTGAAAATGGATCGCTGAAGACGCAGGACAGCAATGCAGTGTTTGGAATTACTGCAAAGTTTACCAAACAATGATTCTGATGCAACAGAAGTGCCTGGACCAAGTGCACGAAGAAGGTGCAGGAGATCCCGTGGGAGAAGAAGCAGTCCTGTGGCAGCCCCTGCAAGGATGCAAGCCACTTCACCTGCATCAGTCCCTGCACCTGATCCAGTCGCTATTCCACGTGAGGCAACTGCTTCTCCAGCGGTAGCGCCAGCACCATGTGGCAATCAAGAGGCTGGTAATGATGGTACTGTTTGGAACACAATAAATCCTGGTGTTGAAACTGCAGGTAGAAGGGGTGAACATAATATTTTGACGGAAGTTCCAGGGCTCACACCATATGCAAAGCACAACATTGATGAGAGCGCATTGAGTGATTGTGACCTATTATTCGACATGCATACGTTTCACCACATACAATGTTGCAGTGAAGTAGCAGTCCGCCCACAACTACAAGATGATTCCTGGTCAATGCCCTTGTAGGAATTAGAAGCTTTCATTGCACTAGCATTTGGTGCCAGAAGCCTGGGCTACGGTTGATAGCTGTGCCAATTGCGCAAAGACAGTCTGCTGTAAGTGGACTGCATATTTTGAAAAGCGCAGGATCTGTGTGATTTGTGCCAGACTTTGTAAATGATTATAAATGAAGCCCATTCTGTTCAAATATTTACTTATTCATATCATTTTGATTATTGTATGTCTGTGTATAAACACATAGCTTCGGCTGTGTTGTGCTTTCTTTGTTATGTAGGAATAATAAGCCCATTTATTTGAAAAAATGATACTTATTTACATTGTTTCAGTTGCAGTTTTGTATGTACATGATATCACTATGTAACACAATTTTGGGAAAACGGGCAAATGTGTGTCTTCCTTCACATAAAGTCAGAAAAAAACAACATGAATCCAAATTAACATGTATTTATACTAAAGTAATACAAAAATGACTACAAAAGATTAGAAATGAGTAGTTTTTCGAGATTTACGATTATACTGTATTTACACAAAAAATGACTACAAAAGATTTAGAAATGAGTAGTTTTTTGAGATTTACGATTATACTGTATTTACAGTATAATCGTAAATCTCGAAAAACTATTCACTTCTAAACAGTACAGTATACAGTATTTTTCTGACTTTATGTGAACGAAAAGACACACATTTGCCCGTTTTCCCATTGGAAATAGTGATATTTTGAAATATCACTGTCCTGGTCACAAAAGCAAAGTTTGTGGGGAATAATAGCCATTTTCTATACTTTTGAGGCATAAGCAATTAGGAAATAACACTTACTACCCAGGAACAAAAAAAAAAAAAAAAAAAAAAATTTGTTACACGGTGTATTTACCATTTTTTGAGGTTGTGCTTTATGTAATGTGTCTGTATATAAAAACATCTGTTAAAATGTCTGTTTATTTACAATGTGTCGATTGTGTGGATGCTTTATATGACGTTCCTGAATAAAGCTATGACTTCTATTCAATTGTTTGTCCTTTCATTATAATATTTATGTTGTTTTTAATGTTAACTCCTGCTCCGCTGACGGAGATGAAAGGATAGACCCCTCAATTTTTACTCTATTGGTTGGGCAAAAGATTACTGCTATTTAACACACTTATAGGTAAGTCAGCTGTTGCACTTCTTATGTTACGTACAATAAATAAAAACAGTATTTCTGTCCCAATGGACAAGACACAAGTCCGACTTAGCAGCGAAAACTGCAAAACTTATGTTTCATGATATTTCCCCAGAGGTGACTTGAGACAGACTTCGCCGCAGATTTTCAGCTGTCCTAAATGAGGAGGTGTTTCCAATGTTCAGCAAATTCCCATACATCAGAACAGAAAATATGTGTATAATATCAATGTAATGCTAATTTAACCACTTAGCACATATTAATCGGTATTTGTGAGAAGTAGTGTCATCTTCATATAACATGATTCTCAGCTCCCTTCCGTTGTTATTTATACGTAAGGTGAAACAGCAGGCAACCAGCCAAGGCTAATAATGGCAGCAAGAGACCATAATGTTTCTCAGTGATAAGTCAAAACATGTCTAGCAGAGATGCTTTGAAAAGGAGAAATGCGGCATAATAATATCATTATTATTTTTTAACATTTTCAATCATGCTGTAATTTTTGAGTTTGAACATGTGTAAGTATACATTAAAACCATAAGAATCCGTGATTGAAGATTTACGGGTTCTGCGGCACTGCAATTTGTTACACTACATCATTGGCAAGGCGTTAATGATCTTGCTTTGTCGTCTGAATTTTCTTTTGATTTATACGCAGTTTGGGCCTGCCTCAGAAGGAAAAGTCCGATGTAAGTGGGAGTGATGTGACTTAGGGAAGGAACTGGCAGGGGAATGTTAATTAAAAAGCATTTCAAACCTGTCACAAAACAGCTGTGCACACTGAAAAATGAGATCAAAATGGTTTCGACACTATGTCATATAGGATAGTTCTGTGCCCCCCAGCACAAACCTGATATCCCACATTTTTTCCATATTCTAATATTATAAATCGCCATGCAACCCAGTTGTTTATTTCTGATGTCACCATCTAATTAATCAGTTGCAACCTAAATAATTTTGTAACATGTTTAGTCTAGGAACATAAGAGACATTAGTATTCCTGTTTGTAAATGTTTGCAAAAGAAACAGGTCATTAAATTGAAAAGCCCTTTAATTCACAGCAATTGCAAAGTTCACCTTTAACATAGAATCATTTTTATTGTAGTTCTATTGAAATGCAAAAAAAGCATCAATTTATGAAACTCCTTAATCATTGATCATTTTATTATCACCACTGCAACTTCTATACAACACTCATATTATAGTTCTATTTTTGCAGTACTATACAGTACTTACAAGTTCACAGTTCACATTATATTACAGAACTTGAACATCTTTTTATTAAGCATCTACCGCTGTTTCTTCTACAACTGTAATTCCTAAAACATACTGTGGAAATTGCTCCTTTCAAATCGAATGGCGCTGTGGTAGGCACCATTAACTTTGACCTGTGATCAAGGTGGCTGGTACAATGATATAGGCAACATTTGGCATAGTGCTATTGCGGTTGGTACACAGCTGTATTCTATGATTCTCTCAACAATATATAAACTTCAATAGGTAGTGGCCAATGAAAAGGAATAACTTCACATTTCCATTTCACTGAATGTTTAAAGCAGTTCCATCTGATTTATGCCCTCAGAGATACTTTATTTATTTATTTCACACAAAATCCCAGTTATATATTTTTTATATTTTGTTTTATTTTTGTGTACTAAAGCGTTATTAAAACCCAATGTGTTCAAGCTATGCTAACAGCCCTTGTTTTTCAGGGGGAACAAGGTGAGCTTGGCCCTCGGGGTCCCATTGGGCCCCCAGGATTCCCAGGCCCTCCAGGCGAGCAAGGGGAGCCTGGACCGAGGGGTCAGCCTGGTCCTGCAGGGCGAGCAGGGGAGAAAGGGGAACAGGTGAATATGGTATTGTATTATTTGCTGAGCTAGCTGCACCCACATAGGAAAATGCCTGCATGACATGCAATAGAGAACTTGCTGCATCCTGGTCACGACTGGTTGGGTAGAGACCCAGGAGCAGCACTTGGGAGGAAAAAACTTTTGGTTTTGCAGGCAACAGCGACATCTACTGGTGAGGCAGCAGACATGTCCAGTTAGGCTCAAGTGCTCGCCTCCAGGAAATGTGGTTTGTCATCTTCCACAGCTTCAGTTCGTAGGGTGAAAGAGTCAATTGGCTGAACCAAGGCATAGAAATGTGTTTCTAGCTAATAGCACACGTGTTCACTGAACTGCTTATTTTTGGCCTTGTCAAGTTGAGGCAACATACATTCTGTTTATGAGACAAGCTCTGTTTGTAGTTATTTATTATTAAGGGGCAGTTTGTCATGTATTATCCATGTGTTTTTCATCTTCCAAACCCTGTTCCTTGTTGTTTTTAAGGGCTTTGCTGGTGCTCCAGGATTTCCTGGGTTGGATGGTGTTCCTGTAAGTTTGTTTTTGTAAATGATGATGGTAAACTGCTATTTTCTCATGTTTTTATATTGTTACACAACCCTTTTCACAAAACACTATGGGTGATTTCAGGGATTTAAAAAAGAAAGACAGAACATATGAGAATCGACTGCTATCCTTCTCTGAAACAGTTTCATGAACTGTTATCTGGACTTTAAAAAACTGTCCTTAACAGCACATTCCCTGGAACAGTCCTTGACAACACAGTCCCTAAAATAGTCCTTGACATGACAAGAGTATAGGGCTTAGGCTACGTATATGATTTCAGGTACATTTAAACCGCTCTTCCCTCATTTGCATCGAATCATGGGAAATAAATGAACACTTCATTTGACCTTGTTGTGCCAAGCTAAAAGGTTAAGTCAATGGACGTTTTGCACTCCAAAACAGCACGACAATAGTATTCCAACAAGGACGCTAGATGTAATGTACACACTCTCACTGTAGTCATTGTATCTACACAGGGCTTTCCTGGTTCTGTTGGCCCGAGGGGTCTTCCAGGTTTAGATGGCTGTAACGGATCAAGGGGTGACCCAGGTTTCCCAGGAAATGATGGATTTCCTGGACCATATGGCAGACCGGTAAGAGTAAATCAATATCATATGATGGCATAAACACCATAGATCTGTATTAAACGTGTCTACAATACAGATTAAGCTCTACATGTACAAGGGTTATTAAATGCTAGATCTCTGTGCACTTGTTGTATAATGTGTACTATTATATATATATATATATAGACATGTAGCATGTATATAGTTCTGCAGACGGAATATACAGTAATGGACCTAATACTTGTTTTACAATAACACACTTCTGCCTTCACAGGGGTTTCCAGGCCAAAAGGGCCGAAAGGGTGATCCTGTTGAACTGTTTCAAGAGGCCCCACCTGTAAGTCTGTGTTTCAGAATTTTATTTTGGGAGTTTCAAAATCCTACAGTTGTGTTAAAACACTAACAAAGTTCAATTTATTGTTTTTTTTGTCAGAATAATAATCTGTATTTCTCTCTGACTGGTTGATTAGTTAACACAGAAACAAATGATAAGGCAGACTAAATTAAAACAAAACTAACCAACAAAAAAATACATATATTTTGAGGTGGAAATAAAATGAAAGAAAGTCCTTGCTACAGTACTTGAAGAGTGGATCGTGTTCCTATATGACCTATGGTTCCTTAAAAAAAATGATAAACAGTATCAATTAAGTGTGTGACTTTAGGGACCTCTAGATATACAAAATGGAAACTGCAGTGAAACTGTGTCTATATATCAGAGATGCTGTCACAGAAGACCACTTTTGTCTATATAAAATAGTGTTAATGTCTTAAATACTTACCCAGAGATCACACACATGTATGTATTCTGTTTACTGTAATTAGCTTATAAAGGTTTCATCTTTTAGTTAATGCTTTTTGAAAGAGTTAGAGACGCTTTTGGATCTTAGGAAGAAGTTTCATATGAAACAAATGCCATGGTTAGCACTGGTACTGTACAGCTATGGCCAAAAGTACTTTTCCATATAATGAAAAATTGTAAAAAATGTGACAATGTAGAAATCTAACATGAAATACTGTACTGCTATGATGGCTTCAGGTAGACTTTTGTGACATAATTTTGTGGTTTCTTCTAGGTGATGCAAAACGTTTGGCTATAGCAGTATGTCATTTAAATGACTACTACCCCATCTTCCTAATGCTATATCCCTTGTCCCTTTTATTTTAGGGAGAAAGGGGTTTTCCCGGGACACTTGGAAGTCCTGTAATTATACCTTTTCATTTACATTTAAAAAAACATAATATATCTTCTTTCAAGGTAAACTTAGATAAGTCATGTTTTAAAACCTAATATCTTTTCGCTGAAAACTTTTTAGTACTAGTGTTTTTCTGAGTCCATACATAAAATTATACACAATATTTAGACAATCAGTCAGCCTGCATGCCTGAAGAGTGTCAAGGTGGCTTCTCATGTCTTTCATTTCTGAAGACCTGAGTTTGGGGATCCTAACCCTTGCTCCATTGGACATTAGTCCACATCACAAAAATACAAGTACACAATTTCTCATGAGCAATACATTCACAGGCACTAACATTTAACAAAACCAGACCAGTCACAGAGTTATCACACGTGCACACACACACACTCTCTCTCTCTCTCTCTCTCTCTCTCTCTCTCTCTCTCTCTCTCTCTCTCTCTCTCTCTCTCTCTCTCTCTCTCTCTCTCACACACACACACTAAAGTAGATGTTGACTAATGCAAGAGAGGGTAGAGGCAGAGACAAAAGGTAATATACATTCATTCAATATCTGGATTAAGTAAATTTATTGAAACGTGATAAGGGGTGTTTCTGTTTGAAGTTATGTTTAAAACTTGTGTCTTATTTCCAGGGATCAGAAGGTATTCCTGGTCCTAGTGGACCAGCAGGTCGAAGAGGTCCTAGTGGCACACAGGTAAGCAATTTCTTTTATTTGTGGTTATACCAGTTTGAATGTTACTGTATAACATTGAAACTGGTATAACCATTCCTTCAACATATAACTTGGGCAAAATGTTTTTATTAAGCACCAAGGGCATGCTAACAACCTTGATTGGTCAGCCTTACATTTCCAGAAGAATAATGTAAATTATAATCTAGCAATACTCAAGTATATTGCCATCACTGATGCAGTAACTCAGCTATCCCTCAGATTTCTGGTTCCTTGTGGCCTTGTCTTTAAACATATTGCTGTGACAACCCCACATGTTTCCATTTATTTCCAACGCAGATATTTTGTTTTTTGTTTTATCCCCCAAAATGATGACTGCCAAAAACAGGCATCATATTAAATAATGTATCTGTCACAAGTGCAGAAAATACTAATAACATATTTTCTGATATTTTCATCATGTGGATATTTTCATTATGTGATCACGACATGTTAGAAGGCATTCACTTTATCATCTTAAACACCCCTCTGTAACACTACAGCTTATTCTCTACCCATTAACTCTTTTACAGGGAGCTCCTGGTAGAGCTGGGTTAAGGGGTCCTCCGGTAAGATTGACTTCCTTGACATTTGAAAGTGTCAAACAAACCAAGCAAGTTTCCAATCACTTCTCTGTTGCCCTGTAGTGATTTCCTTTAGTTATGTTCATCTACACCTACATTCCTCCCTATGCACATACTATTATATGGTTTGGTGATTTTGTTAATTAAATATGATAAATGAGTTAAAACAAGAGAAATCCCCAAGACAAGCTTCAGGTAATGTTGTTCCCTCTGAAAGAATTACTACAGCAAGTATTTGCCTTCTGCACGCACTACCTGTTCCAATGCATTTAGGACCCTGGCAGCCAGTTTAGTTTGTAAATGACTGAATATACGGCAGAGAGCCGCACAGTTTCTTTATAATGTCTGTTATTTTTACATTTATTTATGTTTTTATTTAGTTTAATAATTCACTGATGGTGAAAATAGAATGTTTTTAAAAGGTGCAGATGCAAAAAAAAGTATACATTTCAGCATTCAGGTAAGTATTTAAACATTTAGGAATATTTGTGGTATGATAAGTTTATAAGCCATCTCACGTGGACTGAAGAACATCAGTTTTGTTTACAGTATGCTCTAAAATGTTTCTTTTGTTAGGGAGTACCAGGGGGACCGCTACCAGGTTTTGAAGGCGAACAGGTAAGTGACTAAAAAATTCTGGTGATACAGTTAAAAAGGAGAAGCTGTCCTGGTCCACATATGAAATACACTTCAAACCTAACCTCTGTACCTTTAGAATTGTATATTTCAGATATCTATAGCGATTTGATGTCTGTCATTAAGACATTGATGCTTGTTTCTGAAACCTCACTTTCTATTGGTGAAGTGAACATTTGATTTCCGCTCTCAACGTCATGTATCCTGTTTGGCATCCATAGGGAGATCAAGGACCACCTGGGCCCCCTGGACCTTTTGAATTTGTTGAGCCTCCAGAAGATTTTTATCATAAAGGCGAAAAGGTATGCAAGCTTAAAAAAACAAATTCTAAAACAAATTGCTGCCAATGTACAGGCCTTGATGTACAGACCTTGCTTGCTGTATTTGAAGATGCATTTGGTTGCATGGATAATACTGCAGGTAATAAAGTATCATCTGACCCTCGGAAAATGCCTTACAATAACTATTGCTTATAATCAATGCATGTTTATGTTTGTCAAGGAAGTACTTTTCTACATTGCACTCGTGGCTTATATTCAGCCAGAGCTGTCCGGAGTTGAACACAGATAAATATTTTAACACCTTGACTGACCTGACTGTACTAATATATACAGTATTAATCTGTTCCAATCCTTTCTTTTAATTTAGAAGAATGTTGTGAACAAGATTGTACACACATGTATACTGTATTTTTTTTTTAAAGGGAAATAGAGGAAGGCCAGGATACCCAGGACCTAATGGGCCACAAGTAAGCTCATTATTGTGTGTGTGTGTCTGTGTGTGTGTGTGTGTGTGTGTGTGTGTGTGTGTGTGTATATATATATATATATATATATATATATATATATATATATATATATATACACACACAGCTCTGGAAAAAATTAAGAGACCACTGCAAAATTATCAGTTTCTCTGGTTTTACTATTTATAGGTATGTGTTTGAGTAAAATGAACATTTTTGTTTTATTCTATAAACTACTTTAGAGCATTTATTTGCAGAAAATGACAACTGGTCAAAATAATAAAAAAAGATGCAGTGTTGTCAGACCTCGAATAATGCAAAGAAAATAAGTTCATATTCATTTTTAAACAACACAATACTAATGTTTTAACTTAGGAAGAGTTCAGAAATCAATATTTGATGGAATAACCCTGATTTTCAGGCACAGCTTTCATACGTCTTGGCATGCTCTCCACCAGTCTTTCACATTGATGTTGGGTGACTTTATGCCACTCCTGGCGCAAAAATTCAAGCAGCTCGGCTTTGTTTGATGGCTTGTGATCATCCATCTTCCTCTTGATCACATCCCAGAGGTTTTCAATGGGGTTCAGGTCTGGCGATTGGGCTGGCCATGACAGGGTCTTGATCTGGTGGTCCTCCATCCACACCTTGATTGACCTGGCTGTGTGGCATGGAGCATTGTCCTGCTGGAAAAACCAATCCTCAGAGTTGGGGAACATTGTCAGAGCAGAAGGAAGCAAGTTTTCTTCCAGGACAACCTTGTACAGATATGGCATGACAAGTGACAGTCGGAATAGTTTTAGTTTTCTCTTTGAATTCAAATTTATTGTTACAGGGCTTGCCTACTTTTGGAGAAAAGGGTGAAAAAGGAATAGTAGGATTTCCTGGGAGTCGGGTAAGAAACCTAGACCTGACCGAAACAGCTGTCATTGTTGAGTGCTGTTACTTGGCTGTCACTTGAGCAGTTTTACTCGTGTCTTACAGGGTGAACCTGGATTTCCTGGTCGACCTGGTTTTCTTCAAGGAGTCAAGGTCGGTCAATTTGAACTACTGTTTTAAATGTATTGGAACCTACTGCATGTCAACATAAACAGCCGGGAAAGAAAATTAAAGCTATCTCAATATATAAAATGCCATTTTAATTTAAATACACGATGAACTGAAATGGCAGTAATAGCTAACAAAATAATGTCATAGCTCTTACGAACACATGCAGTAGGCACCAAATGACCTTTGTTAATCATTATATCTGAGATGTACTATGCGTCATAGTCTCAAATGTCCAAGTTTTTTTTTTTAGTATAAAACACGATGGGCCATATTTTTTAAGCATTTTTTACTCCAGTCTTTAATGAACTAATCCAACGTCTCTCAAGGTGTTTGTTTCTTATTTTGTATCATTTACATGAATTTTTCTCCTTTCAAGAAATATGAGTTGATTAAAGACTGAAGGTAACACTTTATGCAATAGAACAAATCCTTAACTTTTTTTCTTTAGCATTCAATAAGTTCCTAATTGTAAGATCATGCCCCACATGATAACAATCTGCATACATACTGTACATGTAATGGCCATACCTACTGTGCTTAAATGCATAGCTCATTTTGCCATTAAAAAGTGTTGCTGATCTTGGGTAAAGGAGACAGGAGGTTCCATTATTTGTGAATTATTTATTGTTCATGTATACAGGGAGAGAAAGGATCTCTCGGCCTTCCCGGACTGAATGGAAACCACGGACAATGGGTAAAATGTCGAACTGACAAAGACAATTTAAAATGCCACACATCATACAAGCATTTACCATTATTAGTGTAGTATTTTATTCAGTGCCTCGTATTGGTCTATCGCTCAGCTTTCAATAATGTATGTAGATTTAAGATGAAAACATTATAAAACTAGAAACCAAATCAAAGCATGACACCTCACCAGTAGGAACCCACTAGGATATGAAAGTGATCCAATATTGAATACATTTTAATATTGATACAGTGTACGTTGAAAACTGTTTTAGTCTCAGTGTTTGTCAAATATTATTAGAACTTTCTTTTAGTTTTTCTGCATTAGTTCATTTATTTTGTTTTTTGGAAAGTAACATTTTTTTTCAACTTGATCCATTCAGGGGCAGAAAGGCGACCCAGGCCCTAAAGGCCCAGTGACTTACACAGATCCTCATAGGCCAGGTATTTTAATTAGATTGCTAATAACTAGCTGTCAGCTCACTTTTATAGATCGTCCCCAGTGGTATTTCCACCTGACAAAAGGATACCTAGTGAAAGTTTTCATGGTTTTGTTACAGGCAGTATTGGAGACCCAGGTCCTCGTGGTCCCCCTGGTCCTGAGGGAGACGCTGGCCGACGAGGCCCTCAGGGTTTGTCAGGTCCTCCAGGTATCACAAGCATTGCAGGTATGACAAGACTTCATATGGCTAAGTGAAAAATGATGGCCTCTGTTCCTACTGGTTTCTGGATGAGGATATTTAGTACCTTTTAGCAGTGCATGTGTGCAATAGATGGGGCTACAGGGTTACAATTACAAGCATATAACATCTTGTAAAACTGTATGTGCAAGAGGTTTGTTTCTGGGATAGTTCCATAACAACACTTGACAGAACAACAGTGTTTACATATTGTGGGTATTGCGTATTGCGTGGGATACATATTATGGCAACCATACGTATGAAAGTATTCCTTTCAAGCACTGTATGTGAGTTACATTATAGAATGCTGTGTGGTCCATTGGTTAAAGAAACAGGCTTGTAACCCGGTGGTCCCTGGTTCAAATACCAGCTCAGCTACTGACTCATTGTGTGACCCTTAGCAAGTCACTTAACCTCCTTGTGCTCAGTCTTCCGGGTGAGATGTTGTTGTAAGTGACTCTGCAATTGATACATAGTTCACACACCTTAGTCTCGTATCTTGTAAAGTGCTTTGTGATGGTGGTCCACTATGAAAGGCGCTATATAAAGATTATTATTATTATTACATTACAGCATGGGCATTTCTATTAGGACAGTTTAAATACCTATCAAATTGTTTAGAAGAAATCACTTTAACATTCTTGAAACTAAAATAGCGCTTGAACAATGAATGTGTGTGTCGTTTATATTGGATGTTGTTCCTTCTCTTGCTTTCTTGTTTTATTTGTTTCTTGTTTAGTGAACTATTAGAAATGTAGTGAAGCACATCTCAGATATAAAGATTACCTTAATCCTTATATCATTTGAGACTATGACGCATAGAAGCACATCTCGGATATAACGATTACCTTAATCCTTATATCATTTGGAGTCTTCTGCTTGTGTTTGTCATGCATATTCAATGTGCTCAATTTTTTTTTGTTTTGTTTTTGTGATGCATGCTCAAATCGCATGACCTCATCAACATCTTTCCATTGGTGTTTTGGTGTTTGGGATGTTCTCAGATTGTGACAAAGGTGAGCACCATTTAATGAAACTTTGAAATCCTGTCTAGTGTCGTTCAACTTCAGACAGAAATACTTTTGCTAAGGCTGAAAAAAAAAAAAGCGAAATCAATCATTGTTAGGGTTACAGTAGTTAGTTGATATATGACAATATATAATCCAGAGATATACAGGCTTATAGGCATGATTATATGGTTATTACGCTATTTAAAGAAATGCAAAGATAACAGTGTTGTACAGACCTTAATCCTACGAGGTTCTGTGCCGGCTTCAAAGATTTACAAGGTTAAGAAGATGTTGAGAAGGTTGGAAAGATTGTGTAAACATTATTACCCCTATCCTCCATCACTATGCTTCCCAAAATTGATAATTAATCTTCTTGCCAAAAGTATAATGCTTTCAAAAGCAGGCCCTTTTTCTGTATGATACCATTCTGAGTTCTTTATTAAAGGATGGGTCTGTGATGCGCTGACGAAAGCCTATGGCCACATGCCTTTGCTTTGACATGGAATTGTCTCCTTTTTTATCATTCAGCACTTGTTTTGAAACTTTTAGTACATTTCATTTTTGTAAATAAAACATGAAAGCACGATTGCTGGTGTTTAGTGAGTACTTGCCATTTTTCTACTTTTTTATTATTATTGATTTCTTTATAGTCCCAGGTCCCCCTGGACCACCTGGATTCCCAGGAATTAAAGGAGAGAAGGGGAATGCTGGGAGAGATGGGCAACCAACTCCTCCGCAGCCAGGTGCCCCAGGAAAGCCAGGCAGAACAGGAGAGCCAGGGCAACCTGGTCCACCTGGGCCCCTAGGTATGAGTAGAAGAGGATCAGCAAGAAGTTGAACAATCATTGGACGTATAATGTCTATATAAGATATTATGGACTTGATTCATGTCATTTTCAGTAATGCAATAATGGCAATGCTTTGGTAGGTTAAAATAACCCTGTGAGTTTTAAGTAAAATTATAATAAAATAGGTATGAAATCTGCATTTAATCATTTTATCATTCTAAATCTTAATCATTGTGTATTTCAAAGTTCAGTTGTTTTGTTTGAAGCAGAGAGTAAACATGTATTTTTAGGTGGTAGTTTAAACTAATTATTAATTTTCTACACTTCATGTAAAGTATTGTACAGTAGAGAAATTGTTGCTGGCTATAACTGTATATTCAGTATTGACACCAAGTCGAATAGTTGAGGTAAAAATAGCCAAATAGGTTGATTAGTTGCCAATATAAGCAAAAAAAAAAACAAGTATTTGATAATGTCTGATTCTCTTTTATGCTCTAAAACATATTTTATAAGTTGATGGATGGCAACTGCAACTGGACTTCTAAAATCACACTCTTCACAATTACTTCACAATCACATGATGTACAATTATTCACTTTACAATTCGACTAGTCGACTATTCAGTGCTACCCCTATTGCATAGTGACGCATTGTCTTAGACCTTCATGGCACAATTGCAAATCTCTTTTCAAGATTCAACGCGTTTTAATGAAGTGGCCATATATTTGTGTCAGACACAAAGGTACCATTATAAAGGACTGACCAAGAGCACAGCACAGCTATTGATCAGCCCACTCACAGTAATAATACTCAGATTTTGTACTAATTGTATCTGAATATGTTTGTGCAGTGTAGATTTACTGTGATGCAACTATTAACGGTAGTAAGATGAAGCTGTCCTTTTCATTTCTTATTTTTTTCAATTAGTCAGGCTAGAACTAGAACCTGTATTGGAATCTGCCCTAGTGTTTCTTGCTGATGTTTTTTTTTTCTTTCTGTAGGATTCTTTTGTACCCCGGGTCCCAAAGGAGCTCCAGGACGAGCAGGACAGCTGGGTCAGCCTGGTCCCACGGGACACAAAGGCAACAGAGGTAAGGTTTGCTTTTACATTTTCAAGGGTCGTACTATAAAACAATCCAGCACGCTAGCTTTTCTCAAAAGAGATGTGAAAAAAAAAAATGCTTTAGTTGTAAGATCAGTACTATCGTCTTTTCCCCAACAAAAGCTTCCAATGGTACAGTGATGGACGGGTAAAAGCAAACCAAAATCACATCAGTGGTAGCAATACACATCATACTGTACATCCAGGCCTCCCCAGCTGAAACTGATTACTAATATACTGTATATAAAGCCTTGGGGTGGGGTTTGTATTTTGATTGTATTAAACAAGCTAACATTGTTTTCCTGCCGCCCTGAACAGGAGAGCCAGGATATTGTGCCTGCGGACCAGTTCGGCCTATGATGGGTCCCCCTGGTCCTCCTGGGCCTCCAGGGTGGAAAGGACCATTGGGGCTCCCAGGGAATGATGGGTGTAGAGGGGATTATGGCTTTCCTGGGAAAATGGGGCACCAAGGACCAGACGTAAGTTGCTGTACCTACAGTGTATGGGATATGTGGGTATTTCACTTTGCTTGAGGGCATGATACAATAAAAAGAACACTTATAAGCATATTTTATATTTTGCGTATCGATGTCATCCTGTGCATAGAACGTATGATGGCATTCTAAAATAAAAAACACTTTTTATGTTTAATAGTAGTTCCTGAGTACAATATTTGTTTTTGTGATTTATAATAAGCGAATACATTGTGTGGAAGGTCTCTGACAAGTCAGGCCTAATGCTGGAATAGAATTAATGATTCATAGCTTCACATTATTATCCTTAAGATACTGTAATTGTAAACACAGGCAATTCAATTGCAAACTGTGATGGAGATATTCATAGTTGTTTGTCTTAAGCTGGCACAGTTGCATAATGTTTTTTACATTTTCTTTACTGAGACTGTTAAATTACATCCTTCTAGGGAATGATTGGGGATCCCGGGAGAAGAGGCCATAAGGGGGAAAAAGGAGCGATGGCCATAATGAATATTAAAGGTAAAATGATCATACATGCATACATTAACACAAGTACTGTACCGTTTGTGATGAAATTTGGTTGTGACAGCCAATCTGTGCATATATGGATGAACCTATCCTTTTGTCCATAGTTTGTACATTTTTACATGTACAGTACATCGGGTGGATGTGGTTATCTGTAATTATACTAATAGCTGTAATATTTAGAGCCAGTTACATTGTTTGTTATAAGGTTGCCAAAGTGAGTATATAACTAATATGATTTTGTCTGTTTGTTTAACTTTGATTCAATTGAAGGTCATAAAGGAGAGCGTGGTAAACCTGGAGTTGATGGAGCTTATGGTTTCTCTGGAAGACCTGGCGTGGATGGTAACCCTGGTAACCCTGGTAACCCTGGACCAATCGTAAGTAAACAATAGAGTGGTTGGCCTGGGAAAAGGCCTTCAATAAATAAATATACCGCCACAAACGTGAATGATAACAGTGGTTATTCCACTGACAAAGACAGAGCATAAGGAGGTTAAATGTCTTGCTCAGGGTCACACATTGAATCAGTGAGTGAGCCAAGATTTGAACCGGGAACCTCCTGGTTACAGGACCTTTGCCTTTAACCACTGGACCACATAGCCTATTTCTTTTTTAACCTTCCTTGTAAACAGTTTTGTATAAGATTTGATACAGCCTGTAATCATTTTTCAGTCCTACACTAACACTCTGTTTCATTTACATTTTTGTTTTCATACACACACACACACACACACACACGCACACACACAAATAAATGTTTGAGCCAAGTTGCAAAGATTATATTATTTTTCTTCCAGGGTGATAGTTCCTCAGGTTTCCCAGGACACAAGGGGGATCCTGGCTTAATTGGCTCTAAAGGACTCCGAGGGCAAATGGGCCCACCCGGTCCCGGGATTGAAGGCCCTACAGGAATGCGAGGGCCCCCCGGAGATCCAGGGCCTCCAGGAAGACTTGGTCCGGATGGTAACAAGGGGCAACCGGGTAAGGACTACCGAAATTTGGCTTAGCTTTCTTCTAGTTTTTTCAAATGCAAGTATATCTTGTCTTATGACTCCTGCCAGTTCACTAGAAATAGAAACAATGTGACGGAAAATGTGATGGTTATAGTGTAAGGAAAAGTTTATAAATTCTAACCCTGTAGGATGACAGTCTGTTCATACAAAGATTCTGGGTTGTCTTTGACTGCTTTGCTGTATGGCAACCTATCTTTCATCGAGATTATACAAATAATTTAAAAAATATTAGTGAAGAGGTTCCTAGTGACTCACCTAGTAAAAGCACCACCGCTTGAAGTGTCATCCAAGTTTGCGTATCTTTATTGGAGAGCCCACACTGAGCACTGTGATAACCTTGTGTTCCAGAAAGGTTAAGGGTGAAATAATAAAAAAGGATTAAAGTAATGTTATTTAACACATGTTTGTATTTTGATTGTATTAATGAATTGCTTTGTTCTTTCATTTGTTCATTTTGTGCATGCAGGTGACATCTTGCCCTTGTCCTGTCCACCTGGCAGTGTGGGCCCACCTGGTTTGAAAGGGTTGCCTGGTCTCCCAGGTGAGCTTTAACAATTCTAAAGGCAGATTCATGGGCTGCTCTACTGTGGTGTCTTCATGAATTTCGAATGTTAGAAATGTTTTGCCTGTTGGAGTATTTTATCAGCACATTTTCCTAAGCCGGTACTCTCATACTGTATTAATGATGTACTGTTTAAAATGTTTAGGAGACCCAGGAGATCCCGGAATGCCCGGCTTTCGTGGTTTAACTGGCGTTGATGGGCGTAAAGGACAAAGAGGAGAACCTGGGTTATCAGGGCTTACCGGACCTCAGGGTAGGAATACAGAGCATTTTCACCTACTGTAACATTCATTCTGTGTGTGGTTTTAGCACTAGAGGTACTACTCTAGATGCCTGCAACATTCAATTTCACTTCATTCAAAGTTTTGCGGCAGCTGAAGGCTAAGCTGTGCGAAGTAAAACCTTTATCTCAGGTTTATACGGTACGCATACTTGTCAACTTTTGGAAACTGTTCAGCTGGACACCAGCAGGGGGTGCAGCTAATTAAATTTCCCCACATTACATTTCTTCCCACATTTTACTCTAAATCATACACATCAAATAATATTGCAGCAGCAGGGAGGAAACAATATGCTTCTTGAATAGGACTGGATATGACATATGTCAGTAAACATGTAAGATTGGATCATGTGACCACACTCTCTACAAGACAGAGCAGTGCACAAGGATCAGCAGCCACTAAGGACAGAGAAGAAAATATATTAAAAAAAAAAACACTACGGGTGCGAGATAGGACTTTCTTCCTATGCATCCCGATGCTTGGAAATTGGGACCGTCCCACCCATATAGGGACTGTTGGCATGTATGTGTATGTAGCGTATGCATGGATATTCTAACTTGGAATTCCTATACAAATAAGTGGGGGCTGTGAATTCCAGTGAAATAACATTTTTTATACTGTATTGTCAAGTATTGTTCTACTGTTCTGTGTCTGATTTCTCTAAAGACTTTTTCCATCTTTACCAAAATTCCATCAAGGCTTGAACGTCAAGCTAATATTTTAGGAAGGTCTCAAAGAGATTGTATGGTGGGTTTTAAATTGCTCTTTTTTTAAGTTGTTCAGTTGTAAGGTAATTGTAACTGTATGTGTGTCACTTACTCAGGTGCTCCCGGGCCGCTAGGAGATCCTGGGGACCCAGGTATTAGTGGACTTAGTATAAAAGGCGTAGATGGTTCACCAGGCCTTCCAGGTACACCCGGTCTGAAAGGTCCTGTAGGCGAGCCCAGTACTGGCAGTCCAGGACCCCCAGGGGAAAGAGGTTTCACAGGACTTCCGGGACTCAAAGGAAGGCCTGGAACCTCCGGTATTCCAGGGAAACAAGGTACAGCTCAGTGTATTAGATATGCTGGCCAAAGCCATTCCTCGGCCGGCCCCTTTGAAAGTGTTAAAGCTTGCTTCAAAATGAATACATTTTTGTTTTCAAGGAAGAAATACAGTATGTCCCAAAATTCAAACATGGCAATGGGCAATGTTTAATTTTACCGTTAAATAAACATTTATTTCAGCGTAGTAGAATAACTATTGTTTTTATTATTGTTTTTATTATTTATTTATCTAACTTTTCAGGAGGTTTTGGGACCCCTGGATTCCCAGGTTTGAAGGGATTCCCGGGAGATCGTGGTTTTCCTGGCCAGCCAGGACATCCAGGCCAACCACCCTATGAGTGTGAGGCAGGGTCACCTGGGCCTCCCGGCTCAGAAGGCATCGAAGGCTGTATAGGACCACCAGGCAAGTAACAATTTCCCAAACCTCCAGAGTACTTTGCAAATACTGACCTCCCGTGTCCCAATATGAAAGTCTGTATAAATAAGATTAAAATTAATCAGAAAGTGAAATTGTTATCAGGTAAAATGACATTGACAGAATTAGCACATTTGCAGTAAAACAAAAAAAAAAAAAAAAAAAGAAAAATGCTCACCAAAAATGTAAGCAAATCTATGCATTTATGAAGATATGTTTTTTTCTTTCTCCTTTGTGTTGACTGGGAGAACCTGTTCATAGAAAGAAACCCAATTTGTTTGGCTTTCTACTAAAAGCAGTAGAAATCATTCGCAATTTTCTTTACATGAAATGGTATAGAAATATATTTGGAATAAGGTTAATATGAAAGTCATGGACCAAAAGTTGAAACCCTTCGAATTTGGTATGTCAGTATATTGTGTTGAGGTTTATGTGTATTGTGTTAAGGTCCTGAAGGTCCTAAGGGAAATAAAGGAGACCCAGGGCCACCAGGCAGAAGTGCAATGAAAGGATTTCCAGGGAATCCCGGTATTCCTGGGCTCCTAGGTATCCCTGGCAGACCAGGCTTCCCAGGACAAACAGGAGACCCAGGACAAGATGCAATACAAGGACAAACAGGTGAGCTGCTTTCATCATGACTAGTCCCTATGTCTTATACATGTGTGTACCTTGTAAAGATCCAAGTTGGCAAAGACACTGATGTCAGACAGCAAAATTGTAAGAACTACATTTTGAGGGCTTAGTTTTTATCCCCGCTGCTGGTACGCTCCAGGTAAATGTTTGATTGCGTGAAATGGTTTGCGTTGACTGCCAGGTTAACTGGAATGTACTGTAAATGATGATTGATGGATGGATCTAGCCACTGCATGCATTAGCGGTTTATTTCTGTTCAGGTGCTCCGGGGCTCTGTGGAATTGAAGGGTTGCCAGGACTTCGTGGACAGCCCGGGCTTACAGGTTTAAATGGGGGGAAAGGGGAAAAAGGGTTGGATGGCAGACCTGGACCCAATGGACAAAATGGCGAAAAAGGACAAAGAGGTTGGTAGTGCGCATTTCATATAAAAAATAGGTTAAAAGAATGAAGAATTTTTGTGGAATTTATGATTGCATGGATTCATACTTGGAATTCTATTACGTATTTCACTTCAAATTAAACTGCATTGAAATTCCAGCAGGATGGAATGATGTTAAGGAGACACTGGGCTGGTTTTGAAATGTAATTCTAATGTACTGTAGTTACCTTATGTATAAACTCAAAGTATTTATACTGAATTCAAGTTTTTTTTTTTTTTTTTTTTTTTTTTTACATTACGTTAGTTGCTATATAAAATAGATTAACAAAAATAATCCTAGCATTAAATGTGCATCACCATGATATCATTTTATTAGGAGAATGTTCAGAAGAATATAACAGTGTAACCCTTTGGAATTCCAGTGAAGTCAATAAATTTAAATGTAAAATGGCCTAATTGTTTGATTGCATTACAAGGTGACACTGGTTTACAAGGCCCAATGGGTCCAGTGATAATTGTAGAGATGAAAGGGCTCCAAGGTTATCCAGGATCTCCAGGTGCTAATGGATTCACAGGGGAAAGAGGTGAGTAAATGATAGTACATTTTAAAAGATTAAAAAACAAAAAAAAAAAACAAAAAAAACAGAACTATTTAAAGAGAACTATTTATTTTGTCACGACCTGGATATTGATACTGAATACTGATAATAGGGGACCCCGACTCCGTCTCCGTATCATTTCACCTCGAGCTGGTACTGGTATATATCTAATATATATATAATATATATATATATATATATATATATATATATATATATATATATATATATATATATATATATATAGAGAGAGAGAGAGAGAGAGAGAGAGAGAGAGAGAGAGAGAGAGAGAGAGAGAGAGAGAGAGAGAGAGAGAGCGAGCCACTTATCAAATGTAATTGACATTTCTGAGCACAGGTGACCTACTGAGCTGATTGTTTGGACTAACGAAAGCTATGTCTTATATCTTGGATATCACTTGCTCCTCTGAATTTGATGAAACAATTGAAAAGCAGTTATGTTACGCAACATGCTGTTTGATGATGACCTATCTTTTCACTGTTCCGACTCTGAGTGTGCAGCTGTCATTTTTGTCTTCTCTAAAACATACAGGCTTTCTATTAACACACATTTCATATTGGAGCAGGCCCACCCTTGTGGTCATTTTTCAAAGCTTCAGGCATTCAGCTTTCTGACCCAGTACTGAGAACAGGCGTTAGTTTGTAAGCCAGGTAAATTGTTATCGTAGCAGACACACAAATTCGAGAATGACAGAGAACAAACTAAATGCGACTTTAGAGAGTATTAAATATCCCGATAATTAAAATTGGTTTAAATCCTATTTATTCAGGCTGAAAAGGGGAAGTTTTACCTTTTCTCACCAGTGTACATGTAACCAGAAGTCATCATGGATTGGCTGAAGCATATCTAAAATGAACAGGGTCTTATTTGTCATGAACAATACTGGTGAAAACAATACAGAGGATAACATGCTTTACTTTTTTAATTTATTTGCAGGGGCCAAGGGTCAGTCTGGATCTACGGGACAGTGGGGCTCTTATGGCAAACCTGGCCCCCCTGGCTTTCACAGGGGGCCCCCAGGGCCCCCAGGGGAACGGGGCCCGCCAGGGCTATCGGGCCTCCCTGGACCCGATGGATTGGTAGGGATCCATGGATTTCCAGGACCTTGTGGTGACAGAGTAAGTGGAATATGAAATGGGTAATATGATCGATATTTAACAAAGAAAACAATACTTTAATACCCACACAGTCTACCCATATCCTGTTACCTTATTAAAATGTTCTTAACAAAAATAATAATAAGTGCCATTGCATTTTGAATTGGAACATAAAACCATGCTGCTGTACCAGTCTGTTAAAAATCCCAGACATTCTGCATGTTACTGTTTGGTTGCTGTACATACTCTACATGGCATTTATTAATTCATAATCCGTAACAGCAAAGCAGAAATTAGAAGATTAACCTATTACAAACTAAAGATAATTATATGTCAAAAAAAGTTGGGGTTTTTTTTGCCAACATTTTCATTTCGTAAATGTTAAACTGGTTCTGCTCTAAAGTGTGGGGCTGCATTTTCTGTGTCTCCGTTGTTTTCGTGTTTTCTAGGGGGATCCAGGCTTTCCAGGGCCAGTGGGCAATCCTGGGATCCCTGGTGCTGGTGGGATTAAAGGTGAGTTGCCAATTGCAAATTGTTTTTAATGACCTTTTCTTTTATATTTAACATCTTTAGACAACTGACACTTTCTAACTTGGCTCTTTTGTGTACATAATATGTTTTTTAATCAGATCCATTTTATTTGTAAAGAAAATCAAGTTGTAGATAAAATACAAATCATAAGGTTTAAATAGCCATTATTGTAAACAGGCTTTCTTTTATGGATGTAATGTACTGTAAAATATAAGAATGACTTATTTTAATAACGCTATAACTATATATATTTCTAACTATAACAGGTGAGAGAGGAGAATCAGTCACTTCACCAGGCTTACCTGGACGGAAGGGCCCCCCAGGTGACCGAGGGTTTTTAGGTAAAAGACTGTGGATTGACTTTATTAACACCTGTATGGAATCACAGTGAAGAAACCATTACTATAACAAGAGGTCTCCCTAATAATCCTGCTTTTGGAAAATGCTCCATTTCTTCTGTGCTTAATTATTAAAAATAAAACTGTTGAAGCCTCAAACCAAGTAATTTTAATATCATGCGTGTATTAGATTTTAAAAAATGATAGTACTAGGATGTTTTTGTCCAAGCCCTTCTGCTTTCTGTTTAACATGATGAAATGGGAAGATATTATATAACCTGCATGTACTAGAAACATAATAAAGAACATGACATTTATCAGTTTGAAGAAAATACAATTATAACTTCTTAAAATTGTATTTAGTGAAGCCTGTCAACTATTTGACAGCCTTGCTTCATTGCTTTCTTTAAGTGAGTCTTGTAGTGTTGTAATGCCATTGCTCTGCTCTGTCTGAACTAAGCAGATATATGAGTTACAAAACTAACGTACAGCTTTGTCAGTTGCTAATTTTTTAATTGTGAGATTATAAAATATACAAATGCTAGATATTTTTGTACAAGATTTTTTTTTTTTTAGAGATTGTATTTATTTATTTTTAACATGTAAAGCGCCTTGAGATGTTCAGGTCTGCACATAAGGCGCTGTGTATATAAATAAAAGCTGTTGTAGTGTTGTTTTTGTGTTGTTGTTATTGTTTTATGGCAGAAATCACAATTAGTATAAATTAATCTGAACAAGGTCCAGTCCTAACTGGTTGCTGTAGAGTCTAATGTACATACATACTGAATACATTTTAGTACAATTTTTCCGTGGCTCAGTGAACCTAAGCTAATTTATTGTTTTGTTTCTTCCACTTTAAAGGAAACCCAGGACCATCAGGTCATTCAGGACCTCCAGGTGCTTATGGGATTGATGGGAGACCAGGTCCCCCAGGCTCTCCTGGTGACTCAGGGCCCCCAGGGCCCCCAGGTAAAGTGACTGGAGATGACGTGAGAAAGCTATTCTGCTAACATTGTTATGGAATGTCATACCTCCCAATTTCTGCGTGTTATTCATGCTGTATTTCAAAGGCTTTATTTATTTTAGGAGCAGATTGTATTTGTGCAATGCAAAGTTAACTTTGTGTTTTTTTTGTAGGGCCAATGGGTTGTCAGGGTCCACTGGGAAAACAAGGATCTGAGGGCAACAGGGGACAGCCAGGTGCCCCTGGCCGTCCAGGAGATCCGGGTGTCCCAGGACTTAGAGGTAACTGGCCTGGCTCCTTTTTCCATACTTTATGCACTGTATTTATTTCTGAGGCAAGATTCCTGGGCCACACTTTCTAATAATTCTGTAAAACCTTCATCCAATGCATCTATCAAAGCTGTGCCTCAGTAATTGAATTTGAAAAGTATTTTCCCGTACTGATAGGTACAGCAAACGAAGTGTTGGTATCATGGTAAAGTACTGTATATAAAAATGACTAATTTACAGTGTGTGGATTAAAAATATAAGTGTGATATACAGACAGAGACACCAACATATATCACTACAATTTAACACATCCAATAACTCACGCTAAATGTTAATACAGAGTTTCGTCACAATTGGATAAATTGTTTTCCAGATTCCAGCAGCAGTGTTTCAATCATTACAGTATTCAGGGATTTGCTATATAATCATTCCATGCTTAAACATACAAAGACATTCATATTTGTCTCTAGGGCCACCAGGACTCCTTGGCCTGCATGGCCTTGATGGACTGGTGGGTCAAAAAGGAGTTGAAGGTGCTCCAGGTAAGTTGTGAATTTTTGTTGAATTTCGATGAGCAAAATTGTATTCTAACATCATACATACATACACAAGTTCAAAAGTTCCCATAAATTGGGAAGATTGTGCTTTTGTAATGTCAGAATTGTGCCATACCTCTTTTTTCTACCTTTCTGCCAATAGCAATGCTAGAAGTGCTATCAATCTGGAATTGCCATATCGTCACATATGGATTTACCAACTGCCTGACTACTGCATAGGATGTTTCTCACAGAAGCTGCTAGGCTGCTCATTAATTAAAATTTCTACAGTGGGGACTTACAAGTGTTCCTTACTTTTGTACTGTCTGGTTCAAATGTGTTTGTAACTGAAATAAGCAGTAATATATACCCATCGACACTGGTAGAAAATCCGGAACCTGGTACCAGCTGTGAAAAATACCTGGGTACCTGGATTTTTGGGGGTAATGATTAAAAAAAAACAAACAAACAAAAAAACCCCACATTCAGTGCCCATCCGTTATAACACGCCTCGTTATAGTGCGGAATCGGTTATAACACGGTAGGGTCATGGCTCACATTTGCTCCATAATTCCATTACAGTAGCCCTTTTATAATCGTTATAAGGCGGAACACAAACAGCAGTCTTGTAACTATGGCTCCCTACTATAGCATTATAAAGGGTGAGCACTGTATTAATGTTTTAGGTGCACGTTATATATTTAAATACTATATGGTACACATACATTTAGTCCCTTCAGAGCTGTAGACATGTTTAACCTTTTTCAGTACTGGAAATAATAATAATAATAATAATAATAATAATAATAATAATAATAATAATAATAATAATAATAATAATAAAACATCACAGTTTAAATATAGTTATTAATGTTAAATGCACATCAAAGACATATATTGATCATATTCCGCGTGGTTGTTGTTGTTAACATGGCTGTTCTGTTCAGTTTTAAACTAATGCAGTAGTACAGCACTGCTATTACGTTATGGACTGTCGCAAAAGCTACCAGAAATTGAGCCAGCTGGGTTTTGACAGCAGTCGCAAAAGACATGTGTGTCTGTTTGGCTGTTAACAATAAAGTGCGGCTTCTGATCACTAAATTCTGTCTTGTGAATACATAGCAATGGTATCCAAACAAAGCATTGGGTAGAATTTCTTTATCAAGCAGGAGAAAATGGAATTTGCAAACTCTGCCAAGGAAATATTTCATTCAAAGGGCGAAGCACATTTACATAAAGTGCTCCAGTTTATTTTATTTTTATTTGCTCATTTATTTTTAAATAAAGGCTACGTATTTTATCTTTTTAGTAAAAAAACTATTGATAAAGCATTCTGTATTGGAAGCCACATGGTTATTATTAATTGATCACAGAGTTATCACTGGCATTAACCAACAGGATGTTGTTATGCTGTTTTCTTTCAGATTTAGTTCCTGAGAATAGTCGCCGCAGTTGTTATTATTGATTGAGGTGTACTTGCTACTCGCTCTGGGTTATTGTTTTCTGTAAAACACTGATATCCTGTCAATTAAGAAAAGGCTTAATGCAAAGCTTGTTTTAACATTGTCTTTATTACGCCAGCCAAAGACCCACGCTTACAACTGCATTGTCGTATTTTCTACATTTTCTTTAAATTCTCAAATTCATAAATAGACACCTGGGTAGTAAAAAGAGACCCGGGTAGCATCGGGTAATTTAAAACCAAACCCCTAAAATATGAGTTGTGCAATTTTATTTTTTCCAGGAAGAAATGATCCAGGCCCTCCTGGAGAGACAGGGGTGCCTGGTTGTAAGGGGGAACCTGGGGACCATGGGCCCCCGGGAACCTCTCTGCCGGGTCCCAAAGGGTTGAAGGGACAAATTGGATATCCAGGTATGTTCGATGGTAACACTTGTGGCCTTGTGACTTTAACTAACAAACCCAATGTGATAATTCAGACTAGAGTACATCAGGACAGATACATAGACTGCTCACAATGAATGCAGACATGTACGGGGACAATGTGATACTTATCATGTCTGGTCATACAAGCTTATAATGTCTGTTACTGGGGCTCATAGTTTGTGCTTTTCATTTATGTTTTTGTCCTGAAATATTATACATATATTACATAGGACATACAGTATCCAAAGTGTCCTGCCATTTTTATTTATTAATTTGTATTATATTCAAAGTCTCATCCCTTTTGTTCTTGTCTCTTATTGGATATGCAAATCTTACAAAACATATCAAAATGTAACAGTCATATCTGCAAATAAAAGCCTAACACTACTATTACTATATAATTATGAATATCGAGCACTTACTGTATACAGTTCAGAAAAGCCATGGGGCAGTAATGTTAGCAATCACCCTTCTCTCATTTGCCAGATTATCAAACTTTTTAAATCGGGTGACACTAGGAGCACTTTTTGACAGGTTTTCGGTTTAAAGTTTTAATATGGACATATGAAATTCTTCAGTTCTGAAAAAGTTGTATACATATTATGTGTTGCAATATAGACCATTGCTATCACTAACTGCTGTTTAAATGTAAATAAATGCTTTTGTGTTAATGTGTCATTGCTTTTTGTTCCCTTTTGGTTGGCTTGCCTTTTCAAATGAAATCCATTCTTCATCATTTTTTATATCTTCTTGCGCTTTATGACGTCACCAGGCTGCACAGGTGAGCTTGAAAGAATAACCTTTTGCATTTTATCGCAAAAATAGAAACAGAGAATATAATAAACTTGCAGGGGAACTTTTTCATAGAAATGGTACAAAATGGTACATGCCTTGACGTAAAGCTAACTGTACCTATTGTACCCATGCATCTGTAACTTATTGATATGCCTATCAAGTTTTAAGACAATTCTGTTTCTAATTCTGACCTCACCTTTGGTTTGATTTCCAGTTCCCTATCAGTAGTTCCACTCAAAATGAGAAGGCATCCCCTATGTACAGAGTCGGGTACCTCAAATACAGTATACCACCAATTACATAACTGATGTCCAGGAAAAAAAAAGTGCAATTGGTGAAATACTATAGAACCAAAAAGTAAACAGTGGTATGCCAGTGATAATTTAGGAAATACAAGTCCAGGTCATTAAGATAATAATATCCCAAAACAAAAAAAACGCCCAACGATACGGAAGCCAAACAAGTATATCATTTCTGTTAAAAACATAAGTCTATGATGGATAGATTCTGTATGCTATAAAATAGACAAAGAAAAAGGGAACACCTTCCCGCAATGGTTATGATCAGTAGTTTGCTTAGTTTGTATTTAGTTTGGACTATTTTTGCAGGTGCTTCAGGGCCAGCTGGTCTTCCCGGTCCAGAAGGGGTGCCGTATGCTGGACCGCCTGGTGACATGGGCCCCCCAGGGTTGGATGGACTGCCGGGTACAGTATATGCAGATAAGATCATCTGTTAAGAAAGAAAATAATAATAATAATAATAATAATAATAATAATAATAATAATAATAATAATAAAGCTAGTCTGTGTCCAGTTAGGTAATTGGTCCATTTCTGGCCTTTTTGATAATTTCATTCATTTGGAAGTCGTTTTGTGTAGTTCATGAAGAGAACATTTTACATGTATTAATTATTTATTGGTTGTGGGAGGATGTCTCGATAAGGAGTCTATATAGAATTTGTGCAATGCAGTATTTGGTACGATACAAGCCAAAAGGAAATGTGAACTGTAATGTTACATTTTCTATGAACACTGAGTAAAATGGAAATTTGCTTGAAGTGCTTAAGGGTCTGTGCACCAAGGTGCACCAAGAGGTAAACTATCTCCTACTTCCAATTTACTACCCTGTGGCTGTTTTCACATGTTTGGATTTGCTTGCACCTGTTAGCGAAGTTCTTTCTGTTTCATTCATACAGCAGTTCCTTTAAGTACTTTTATAAAATCTATTAATTGTGGAAGCTATTTGCTCAATATTAGTTTGTTTGTATCTCAGGTGCAATGGGAGAGCCAGGCATTCCTGGTTCATTAATGATGTTCAAAGGGGACCCTGGGGATGATGGTAGTCCAGGTCAACAAGGTGACCGTGGCAAATCAGGACTTCCAGGTCTTGAAGGATTTCCAGGGAGTAATGGATTGCCGGGGTACAAAGGTAATCGCCAATATTTTAGCGACTATCTCACACACGTTTATTACACGCATGCCCAAAAATTACCAAAAATGGTCACCCTCGACCACTTTTGTGCTTTGCTCTCCAAATGATTCTTTGACAAAAAAAAAAAAAAAAAAACATTAAAAGAAATGTTGGTCGAGCAGACAAAGAGATTTATTTTTAGTTTTGCTCACATTTTCAAATAAAGAAAATATCCTTGAAACCACAAGTCCTTTAAATTTGGGAACTATCTGACCATCTCCTTCGATAAGAACCAGCTCTCCTTTAAGACCATTTTACACCCTTTTGAGGTCATAATATAGGGATTCCACTACTTGTTGTTTTACTCAAATAGTTTATATAGTTTTACTCAAAACTATATAAACAGTGTAATGACCTAAAATGTATAACTAAAAATAAAATCCAGTGCAGTTGAATGTAGGTTCTGTAAAATGCAGTGTATTAGAGTTATCGACTATGTTTCCTGTCTTTTCTAACTAGGTGAACAAGGAGACTATGGCCCAATAGGACCCCCTGGATCTCCTGGACCTCCTGGGGTCTGTGGGGACCCTGGCCTACAAGGAGACCCTGGAGAATGTGGGAAACAAGGTTGGCACATTTCTCTTTAAAAGTACCAAGGGGCATATTAATAAAACCACAGGCGACATCATTTCTCATTTTACTATGTTCTTGTACTACACTACAGCGTTTGTTTATTTTTGTTTGTTTTGATTTTCAAAAAGCCACTTAATAAATAGTCTGTTGGAATGTAAGAGTTCCATCCAGTCTTGGATTTGGTGAGACTCAAAGAGTTGCACAGTGCTCCAAATCACAATACAAGGAGCTTACATGAGCACATTTAAGGCAGCATCAGTGGTGGCCACAGAGATTGCTCTATGTTCAGATTAACTGGCTTTTCTGAAAAACTGCAACTTGAAAAAATTAAACTGAAGCATTAGAAAGTCTAAAGAGGGACAAGACATTAAGAAAAGCGTGGTTTTTACCCCCGTATTGGGGGTAAAAGTTAAAGATAATGCAGGCTGTACTAGGGCATGAAGTTAAGGTCATGAAGGGCAAGGCAATGTTGCCTTCGTTGGGCATGAATATTCAGGGGCACCAAGGCAGTTCCAGGGGAAAAAAAGGCAAAACATAAATCCAACCCAAGGGCACCAGGGCGATTTCATACTCATTCAAAAAACAACAAAAAAGAAATACAGAGAGCCTATTATGTTGATGGAATTTGAATTCAAACAAACACAAATCAATGTTTTCTGAGTGATTCACACACTAATTGTTACAAAAATAAATTACAGTTCACTT
Source organism: Polyodon spathula (assembly GCF_017654505.1). Classification (NCBI taxonomy): domain Eukaryota; kingdom Metazoa; phylum Chordata; class Actinopteri; order Acipenseriformes; family Polyodontidae; genus Polyodon; species Polyodon spathula. The sequence continues at coordinate 31,580,929 of NC_054547.1, read as the reverse complement.
TTCCATTGAAAAAATAAAATGGTATAAAAATTCAATTTAAAAACAACAACATTTTTATAATGAAACAATACAAAGGGCAATTTGGCAAAAAAAATAAAATAAATATGGGTATTTTTACTAAACTCGGTCACACACCACTGACTAATACATAGATTAGACTACAGGCTTAAATACAACCTTCGTGATACAACAGCACAAATAAGCGATGTCAGTAAAGGGAAAGTTTAAAAAAGATTTTCAAGCAAACTGTTAGATGTTTACATTTGAGAGACTTTGTATAGTTTCACAGTTCTTCAAATTTACAGTTGCAAAGGATTTACAGTTTTGTTATGGTGCATTGCTGGATACTCGATTCAGGAAAAATATAACCCCTTTCGTGAAAGCACACGTTTTACTAGTTAAAAATCTGAACTACGTAAGGTGATGAGAATGTGTTATACAAAAATAAATTAAAACAGAAATCTATACACTTCAAGATTGTGCTTCGTTCACTATGTGCTCTCTCTTCTACTCGTTTCATAACACAGGGCACTGCTACTTGAACCATGCATAGTTGCTCAGTTTTGGGTTTTTAGGTGCAAGAATTTGAGCAAAACTAATAATTATCTATCTATTTGGTGTTCATTTTTAGCACTGATGCTTTTTTTGGGGGCGGGGGGATAACACAGAATTACAAAACATCTATGATCATTGAAATGTCTGTATAAATTAGCAATATTATACAATGAAGACATAAAAAGAGTTACAATGTGTACTGTACCGTTGCATTTTAAAGTATTGCAATTTTTACCCCATTCTGTCACAATTTAATTTCATTCTGTGTAATCTCGTCCTTTCTGCAATAATGTACTTCTCAACTGTAAGTTCATGCTATTAATGCTGTATTATTATTGCCGGGATGAATTGTTGTGTACCCATTGTTTACCTGAATACAAATCCTAGAACACTTCACTGTCGCTTTAGACAACTCTTCCTTCTTTCTTTGTAAATGTTTCTGAGTTGACATGGGGCTCACAGACGGAAGGATCACACAGTGACACTGCCAGTGAACACGTGTGATTGAAAGTTCTGGAAACGCGGTTATATTGAGCAGTCTAACAGCGTCCTTCCCTCAGTTTGCCGTCATTAATCAATGATGCAGTACGTCTTTCTCTTGGCTTACTGCTGAAAGGTGCACAGTAAAAAAAAATGGCAACAATAATACGTTATGATAATGTGACATTTTCTCGAAGGACGTGACTAGACAGAATTAAATTGAATTGTGACAGAATGGTCCAGCTGACGCTGAGCAAGTTTGTGAATGTGCTGGTGCTGAGGGACACTAGCGGCAACCACTGGCGGGCTTACAGACAACTTTTGCCTTAAGTTTTTTTTTCAATTTGAGAGGCATTGTGGCAGGCAATTTACAAAATCTGTTTGCATGTCATATGCAGTTTCTGAGAAAGCCTTTGTTAACTTGTATTAACAGCTCTGAGTGTTATGTACTCCAAAGGCCCTCAAATTTAAAACTGATTGACTAGTCCAAGTCGTCAATAACACACAGCCTTACACTGTGCCAATAATGGTATGTGATGCATGAGCAATAGGAAACATTGCTGGTCTTCCCCTCAATCCAGCTAATTAACAAACAGATCCATAATCCTGGATAACTCTTGATTTGTTGGTTTACTATACAGTCAACATCTATAGACTCATAACTATTGTAGCAGACAAATGTACTCAAAATAACTAATGTAATTACTGTTCTTCTTCAGGCCCTCCTGGTCCCCCTGGTGGCTTGCTTCCTCCACTAGATGTCCCGTCAATACCAGGCCCTCCTGGACCCCCCGGACCACCTGGACCTTTTGGTCCACCTGGCCACCCAGGTATCAGAGGCAGGCCCGGAGCCAAAGGTAAAATGATTACAACCTTGGAGCTGAGCTCTAAAATGTGCTGTTTTGGAGAGATTTTTTTTGACTGATAGAAATATTCTCGAATTAAGCTGTTGTTTTCCCTTTTCTTCAACTAGAAAACAAAAGAACAACTAAACTTAAGTGAACACCAAAAGAAGTTTGCATTGATCTCTTTGAAAATGTCTTTGCAGGAAGTACGGGTGAGTGTGGCTTGCCTGGTGAACAAGGACAAAACAGCCCCCCTGGGCCACCCGGGCCACCAGGAGACCCAGGGCTCCAGGGAGAGGAAGGGTTGAGTGGTCCTCAAGGTAGGAGGTCATCTGGACATTGTCAAGATTGTAGACAATTAGTATTACTAGTAGACAGTGTATGTTTCTAACTCTAATGTGCAATGCAGGTTTTCTGTCTGGGGTTCCCTGTGTGACTGTACTTTTTATTCTGCATTCACAGGTCCTCCTGGTCCACTTGGGAATCCAGGACCACCAGGCACATATGGGAAATATAGCCCTGGGTTCCTGCTAGTTATGCATAGCCAGTCAACGGCTGTCCCTGTCTGTCCACAGGACATGACACAGCTTTGGTCTGGGTACAGTTTATTGTATTTTGAAGGGCAAGAAAAAGCCCATAACCAAGATCTTGGTAAGTATATTTTAATAATTTTGTAAAAAAAAAAAAAAAAAAAAAAAAGAATGCATGTTTTTATAAATGGAATTTGCACTGCCTTTTAAATGCAATGTATTGTCATGCTTTTAGTGTCAGCTAATAATACTGAAGCAATAGATTTAATCCAGCCACTTAGATACATGGTTTTCCTTTCCCAAAATTGTTCTGAACTATGAGACCTACAGTACCAAAAGTGTTGCCTCAATCTTTGAATTGTTAAATACAAACGAAAGTACCATACATTTTTGATCATGCCATTTCTGTCAGGAACTGTATTTAATACTTGTTTGATTTCTCTAGGTTTTGCCGGCTCTTGCCTACCCATGTTTAGCACAATGCCGTTTGCTTATTGCAATTTGGATGGAGTCTGTCACTATGCCAGTCGAAATGATAAATCCTTTTGGCTGTCAACCACTGCCGCCATTCCAATGATGCCAGTGTCTGAAGAGCAGATCCGTCCCCATATAAGCAGATGTGCTGTGTGCGAGGCCCCCTCTCTAGCTGTAGCAATTCACAGCCAGGACCAGTCCATTCCTCAGTGTCCACAAAGGTGGAGAAGTCTTTGGATTGGCTACTCCTTTTTAATGGTAATAATTACTTTTAAGTGTTGCAGTAATTAGAAGCTTGGAAATTGGCTGTATTTTTTGGTGCTGTGAATGAAAGTGCAGTCGTTAATAACCGGCCTTAAAACTTATGTTTTAGAAAAAAAGAAAAGTTTTAAAGCTATTCCTGAGTAGTCTTAATATGTGCGATTTTATAATAAGTATATGTCATGTAATAAGTGAACACGTCAGGTGTAGGGTGTCTCTTACTGTATAAGAGACGTCATTCTGCACAGTCCTCTCACCCAAACTGCACTTAATTGCTTGGCAGACCGGATAAGCTGAAGTCTCTCCTCCAGGGTTCAATAGCTTGGCAACATCAGAATATGGTTTACATTTTGGTGCATGGCGTTGTACTACTTCTTGATATTAATAGCTCTGGTTTTGTATTTAGAGCATTGGTAAGGGTTGCATGTTACTGACTTATTATATTTACTCTAGTCTGGATCAAGCATAATTTTCATGTTTAAATGAGCAGTGATGATCAGTCTAAAGTTAATGAGAGGTAGTGATTTTAAACGTTATTGCAGGAATGCACACCGCAAAGCTCAGTGTATCATTAACAAACTGTTTATTATTCCTCCAGCACACTGCTTCGGGAAATGAGGGAGGAGGGCAGTCCCTGGTGTCACCGGGAAGCTGCCTTGAGGACTTCCGGTCTGCTCCATTCATCAAGTGCCACGGAGCACGGGGCACCTGCCATTACCATTCTAACAAATACAGCTTCTGGCTTACAGTGATCAGACCAGAGGGGCAGTTTCAAAACCCTCAGTCAGACACGCTCAAGGAAGAACATCAGAAAAGACTGCGAGTCAGCAGATGTCAAGTGTGTATGAAGGTCTGAAAGCCAAAGTGGTCATTTCTAAGCAATATTTCAAATGGTGCCTCATTATGAAGAGTAACTCTGAGCACAGAACAAGATTTAGGTGTTACTTGGATAACATTCCTGTGATTGAAATATAATGAAGAAATATGGAGAAATTGGCTTTGTGCTGTTATTTATCTTTCTACAGTTTAATCAACTGGTAAGTGCGGTGTGCCTCTGATGTTAGAGGATTCTATAAACGTTTTCAAACGACCATCAGAATTAAAGTAGCTATTTTGTTTAATATTGAAAAATACATTTAAAAAACATACAATGCCCCCCCTTTATAAAGCTATGGTTGGGAGCCGTAGTTACAATGCTGTGCTGTTTGTCTTCCACCTTGTAAATGGTCTGCAGTGTAATGGGGAGATGTACTATAAATGTTAATGGTAAAAGATACTGTATAGCTTGAGACTCGACAAAGTAATTTTGAGTGTCTGTGCCTGTTCAATCATTGGCTGGGTTTTTTTTTCAGACTGTCTGCAAAGGTATCTTATGCCATGATTTTGTGACTGTATAGGCCAACAAACATACTGCATTTCAGTAGATTCAAAACCAGACCTTCAGAAGTCACTTTTCTTACTTCTCTTCAGCACTAGCAATATTATCACTGCCCCCTCTTCTGCTGAAGACCTTCTGATTTGTATTTTGCAATGCATAGTTTAGGATATGCAGAGATTTCAAAGGCAACACTACTGCTTCCAGCTACTTAATAAAGTTCTGTTGTTGAAACTCACCTCAGGGTTCGCGCTGCTCTCAGTCCTTTTTTGCAACAAACTGTAACCGAGCAGTCACACAACGCATCGCTCCAGACAGCAAAGGCTAGTGCATTGCAGTCCCAGTGCTGAAATTGAATTACCTCATAGATTCATAAAGCCTGCAGAGTACCAACAGCATATAATACAAAGAAATTGAACTTTTCTGTAGTTCAACCATTGTTACATTTTAAAATTAATACATTTCTGTTGTGTAACTTTTTAAAAACACTTTAACCAAACATTACCAGTGGTAAACTGTGTACTAAACTCTACCCTCGGTGCATCTACTGTATTATCTGATTTTTGTAACATGAATATATATTTTATAATAAAAAGTTATATTTACACGTATGGCATTTTTGTCTGACTTAACATTGGGATCTTTACATATGTATGCACAAACATGTCTATTTTTTTTGGATCTGGTATTCTTTACTATCAATTCTAAGTATGTTTGCATTGACCTTATACTGTGCTACCGAATTATATTTGTACTATGTCATGAGTATTTATTTAGTTACCATTTAATGCAAGATCTGTGGGGTTAATTAAACGGTGACTGTACTTAATTTCCATCTAATGGGTTAAGAGTACATTTATAAACCATCTTGAAAGTGTAATTGGCATTGACTTGTTTGAATTTCAAGCAAGATTGATCCTATATATACTATAGATGGTAGATATATTAGCACGTTAATACGGCTATATATAATTCTATTCCGGGTCGCAGCCAACTGCTATGGGTTTGGATTTAAAACGTAACATTGTGAAAGTTCAAAAGCAAGATTATATATATATATATATATATATATATATATATATATATATATATATATATATATATATATATATATATATATAGATATAGACACACACACACACACAGTTGTAGAAAGTAATAGCAAGTAATACGGCTATACGTGAGAATTCTATTCAGGGTCTGCAGCCAACTGCTTTTAACAAAGACATCTCCCTGACTTTGTCACTTAACATATTAAGCTGAATATTCATAATGGTAACTCCAAGGGCATTTCTAGTCTTGATCATGAATCAGGGATAATTTGCATTATTTGCTTTACACACAGCTTTACAATAATTATAATAATATTCTTATTTATACTGACAGTTAGTAAATCATTTATTTTTTTTTCCCCCCACAAAAGGTGTGGTTTAATAATCAAGAAATGTGAGATGTAGAAAAATGCCTTTCATGTTGCCAGTGGCTATATTCAGAGCGCACAGTGAACAATAGGGCCTAAAACACCGTCAAGGGATTTGGACAGAAGACACAACAAACTGTTAGGAACTGAACATGTTAATGGTCTGTATAAACACTGCTTCCAGTGGTCTATCTGGAAAGACTTCATATTAAAATGTGGGTAAATAACATGGCAAATGTATTATACTATGTACCATTACCTGGATAATACAAGTTTTAAATCCCTACAAGAGTGATCAGTCTGGTTTTCGGTTCCTTTAATGTTGAATCGTGTTTGATAATTGTTTATCAGGAACTTGAATGTCAAACTGTACCAAGAAGTGAAAAAAGTATGAAGTATCCTGTAAAAATAGCCTGTTATTACTGTCTCTTAGGTAACATGCAGGAGACACTGAGCTGCCTACAGTGTACTGTATGTATTTTTCAGTATTGTGTTTTATTTAAGTTGAACTATTTTGTTGTTATTATTATTGTTGTTATTATTTTTATTATTATTATTATTATCATCATCAGTTATATGTCGTACCCTTTAAATCTCGCAAGTATTATAGGTTCTGATGCCAAAAGCGAGAATGGCAGAAAGTGCACTGGAGTAAATCCTTTACATTTTGTTATTTGTCTCACATTTGTTTTTATGTGCTATAGCTACAGTAACTTTTAGAGAAAATGAAATTAAATTAATATTAAAGGGGGGAATATTTAGCGCTCTTTAAATACTCCACCCTTTAAATACTGGTGATTTATTGACCCCTTATTAAAATTGCTAAATGCAATAAATATTCACTTCCACAACAGAGTAGGTTTAGAAACATAACTAGTTTCTGATAATACAGTATTGGATAGTAACTCTTCCCATATTTGAAATATATAAATGTACTGCATACAGGTACAAAAAGCACATATAAAGAAATGTCAGAAATGTCAAACTTATACAAAGTTCTCAATAATATATATTTTTGTTAAACAACAACAACAAAAAAACACCACACTGCTGTTGAAGAGAACACTATATATATATATATATATATATATATATATATATATATATATATATATATATATATATATATATATATATATATATACACACACACACACACACACACAATTATAGTGTAAATATAAAATGTCTGTTGAAGAATGGGAGAGGTCTTATGTCAATTTGGTAACTGTAAGTGTTTCTGTACTGTGGACTAATGCTGGGAGTACAAAGCATAAATGTAGTAAGGCTCTTAAAACAAAAAAAAAACCAAACAAACAAAACAAAAAATTCTAACTTAAACACAAGTTTCTTGCAAGTCCCTTATTTAAATTTCCCAGATATCCACCCAGTTACACACTATTGTTAGACTTCCTGTGCAGCAGGTATGAAGAACTGAATTTAATGTAGATAGCTGACTGCTACAGGGACAATTAACGTACAATGTGTTTGGCAACAGGACAAATGGAATTTGCCAGAGTGAAAATAAAAATAACAACGAGAAAACTAAACACAGAAAAGGTATAATTGTAAGCTAATGAGAGATCTAGTTAGCCGATACACTTTCAACAATGTGTAGACCCTGATCCTTCTTACAGCATGCTGACAGTAGACATAATGTAAACAATGTCTTGTTTCATACTGTCAAGGAAATGCCACATTGTCTTAACATGTACTATCACAACCAAAGAGACAGATGAAGTATTTTACAAAAGTGTGTAAACAGGACAAATTCCAAGACCAGCCCCAAATTGTCGACATGATAAAAAATGTCAGCACCCATCACCACCATGCATATACTGTACTGTACAAAGGTGTCTGTCCAGCAAATCAGCAAGCAGTTGTCTAGCATGAAATCAGTGGCAAATCTAGCCCCTACATACCCAAAGAGCAATCGCTCTTCATTATTGCCAGTGACCCACATACCCTTCCATACATGCTGGAATGTAAGCTGCGGAGTTGCTGCAGGTGTTGGATCAAAATACCCATACCAAGCCATCTGGGTAAAAATTATTTTGTTTGAAACTGAACAGAAAAATAATCAAATCAAGCTTGGAAATCAACATGGTTATCCAGGTACTTGTTTTTGTAGCCGAGTGACACATTGCATTTTACATTTTAGTCCTGTAAACAGAACGGGAGGTGTTAAAGACTCCATGGCTCTCTAAAAGCAGAGGGTACATGCCTTATCCCTCAAAGCGGTTGAGTCTTCGTTGTCTTATCTCTTCCCAGGTCAGAGGTCCCGTTGGAATGTTAAATCCATAATTTGGTCTTCTCTGAGCATGTCCACTACCTACAAGATATACAAAAAGCCTGTATCACAGTTAACCATGACTTGATCTACTGCGTCATCATGTTCTCTGTATAATTATAACAGTATGATTTATTTTGTCGTGTAAAATAGTCAAGATTATGTATAATTCAAGGGAATGCAACATATTGAGCTTAAATCATTTTAACTATCACAATCTTCACATGTTTTCTTTGTTGATGCACTTTTTATAGTTTCTCAATTGATTCATGCAAATGAAATAATAAAACAACTTCATCTTCATTTTAAAATTTGCAGTGAGGAAATACTGGTATAAAATTTCACAAATATAATATACTTCAATTTCTAATAGCAGGTATATTTTTAACCATGAATATATACACACATATGCACACTTTCATGCTACTAATCTTGATACAGACGACAATTATATATATACCAGCTAAAAAATAACAATTACAGTTAAATACATTTTGCAATCTAATTTTGATAATGTATAGATGTGGTTGAAATATGTCTCAATGTTATCCCACTTAAACTTTATTAATCGATTAAACTGTAAAGGCAAGGCAGAACTTGTGTGCATTGGATCTATGGCTCAACCCATGTTAATACAAGAGATTTATGTTTTGACTAGATGCTCGATGTGTGACCTCCAAAGTCAGCTTTCAAGACAAAACGGTACGATTCCCTGAATCACTGTACTCACTGGTATATACAACACATAGATCACTTGTTGATAAAGCAGATGTTAGGAAAATCTACTTTTATTGTTTTATAACAAACAAAAAAGCATGGGGATACTGTGGTAATGAGACTGGAAATGTGGGCTCTAGCTAAAGAGTTAATTGAGCAATGTAACAGGCAGTTTCTGGAAACCGTATGTACAGTGCTGTATATTTCTCTATAATTACACAAAAAGGCCAGCACATGGCGCCAATTCCAAATGCCTAAGCACATCCAGTTGGAGCAAAATATAGAACATTTACCCAAATGTGTTTGTTCAGTCAGCAGATTTTTGTTTTTGTTATAAAACATTTGTAAACTCAGCAAAAGCTAGCAGACAGTGGAATATGGGGTTTGTTATTGCCTGATTGGATTTGTGGTACAGGCGATGGATTAGTTACTAACTATGACAGTTTCAGAGTCACATTTTATTCAGTATAAAGTAGGCAGTAGAGTGAAAAATACCCTTTGGAATCACACTAATCCATGGATGAAAACAGAAACTAAACCAGCTTTAGTGCAATCTCTCCAACATCTCTAACCAACCCATTTACATGAACATATTATCAAGAGATCCCTTCTGGTGTTACAAATTAAGGTTATATCAAATTAATTATTTACCGCCTTGATTGCAAGAAAATGTTGTCTATCTGTGACCATTGTCTATCTGTGACCTTTTAGTTCAGGTGACTGTAGGTTTTACTATTTTGTATCATGTAACTGTTTACTCTAATGTGCAATGTTTAATTTTGAATGAAAACTAAAAGAATATTAAAATAGATTAACAATTAAAAGATTCAAAAGCGGTCAAGTCAGAAAAAGAAAAACATACATACACACAACAAAGCAATATGGATTGACTGTGGAATCTGTTGTAAATGACAGAAGCAGGAACGGACAACAGCCTCTGCTTCGAATGGCTTTTTGCTGGCTTCCCATCCCAGTTTCTCCATCTAGGGAGTCACTATAGACAGCTTGTCTGCTACACCTGCTTGTAGGATGCCAGAGGACTAAATGACATTGCGCTTGCTATAAACTTTGAAATATAGTAATAAAGTAAAAGAACAGTACTGTATTAACACCCTTTTCAACAAATGCCAATTAAAAAAATATTTAAATGGCATATTATAGTAGTCTAAAGAAGAAAAAACAAATTGATGCCAAAATTAATCATCATAGAGATCTAATTAGGGGTAATTAGCCACTAAAGTTTGAGTGAAACCCATTCATCTGTTTTTGAGACACAAACCGGGATTTTCTTCTGACAAAGGCCTAAATTAAGAAGATAGATGTTCTGCTATTTAAACCATAATCAATCACTAGGATATTCAAATTGTGGTCAGCTGCAATGTAAAATGTGTATTTTCACTTCATAGGTTCATCAAGAGACATCTGCATTCTAAAAAAGACCCTTTGCAATCTTTCAGTCAATAGGATTCACCAGAAAGGGCTAGGGCTCGTTTGCATAATTATGGAAGCTAATTGATTAGGAAGAACAAGCTAATTGCTTATTAGCACTGCAAATGCATCCCTGAGCTGAGAGTATGGGCCATGTGAGATGTGCAGCTGCACAGCAATTTCTGCCCTGAAGCTGATGTGATTCTTTGACTTGCAGAGATGCAAGGTTTAATATCTAAATCTCAAAGGAATGCCTGGTTCTGAAACAGCTCTACAAATCTTCATATGTGCTGAAAAACCTTAGTCTTACAGCATGTATTAAATTTGGTTTTTATGAATATATTATTCCTGCGTGATTTTTTTTTTCTTCTTTAAGAAAATACAGTACATAGAAATATTTGGAGGCAACATGCAAAATCATTTGAGTAGAAAGCCACTAGACAGAAGGTTGTCTTTTGACAACTGCATCTCCGTTTTCTGTTTGTAGCTGTTTGTAGCAAATTCAGAAATGAAATTATATTGTTCCTATTTCTGTAAGTTAATTTGTTTACTCCATTAGGGCAGATTTGTTGGGATGTTATGAACTAATATTATTGTCAATTACATGCCAGAGGCCATCCAGATCTCTTATTTGGACCAGGAACAAACACCTTCTACTGCTCCTAAATGTAATTTGGTACTTAATCTAATTCAGTGTGGGGCTTTTTGTTTTTGTTTGTTGCTGACACACAAACTAACTCTGTCAAAGCAACGCTTTTGCTTCTGGTCAGGACCTAAAATGACCCTAGCAGTCATTGAATATTATGACTTGATGGAAGTCCTTTAAAGAGTCATTTGTTACATATACTTTTGTGTTTTTTTTGTTTTGTTTTTTTGGTAGGTTTGAAGAACATTTTTTTTTTAAATAAACATATTTTAAATTAAAATAATCATTATTACAGTTCCTGCTTCCAGCTACCAGTTTTATTGACTATTTAAATGTTTTTAATAAAACCTAAAAACTGTTTTTCACATTTGTGATTTTTAGTTCAGTGCAGTTGCTAATTTGACTATCAGAAGTTGGACACTGGAACAATCTGTGGTGATTTTAAAACATCTTCCTGAATAAAACTTTCCTTTTACACCCAGACTCCTCCTCATGGAGATTACAGTTAGCAATGAACGAAACCCAGTCAAATAGTTAGAACTTTTTTTTTTAGTAGACACCAATTGATTTTACCGTTTTTCTCGCAATTTGATATCCAACTGTATTTTAGGCTCAGCTCACCACCACCACCTCTGCACTGACTCGGTAGTGGCAAGACAGACACACGCTGTCCTCTGAATCTTATTACAGGTTTTCATTCACCTGTTACTAAAGATGTAATTACTACACCAATCAGAAAAATCCAGTTTAGAACGATATGCTCACAGAAATCCCACGGATACCAATCGGACGCGGATTAACCCAGGTCCCAGTGACCCACCTTAGGATGTGGGTTGACACACTTCGACCCGGGTTGAGCGAGACAAAATGCTTGACAGCAGTTTGCAAGCCAATGCAATGACAAACAGTCATGCCTGCATGAAAGTTTCACTTCCGCAAGAAACGTTCCTGTTTATTCTGTTTAGTCTTATTTTTGTTGATGAGACACAGCATGAGTCAGAATGCAACAGAGACGTAGAAACGTTTGCTCTAATTAAAAATGTGGCTGATGGTTCAATCCAGAGAAGCCTGGATGGAAATGTCCGTAACAAGCTGCTTCTGGGGCATTGATAAACACACTGTGTACTTGTGCCTGTCATCCAGGTCAACCCTGCTTTATCAAAAGCATTATGAAATTGTGTAGCCAATACGCATGACACTGGGTCCTGCCTCAGTAGGTTCTAACCTGGGTAGATAATGCCAGTGTGAAAGGGGCTTGAGTTCAGTCTGATTTAATTCAATTTTGCACAGTATTCAAATATCTATAAATGCCAATATAATGTTTCTTATAATTTCTTATGATGTAATTTTTATAAATATATATCCCCCTCCTAGAGTCCAATTTCCACTGCCTCAAAGTGGCAGGAGGGTGACAACGGGTCCTCAAGACAAAGCACAGTGGGGTTGCCTGACTGGCAGGCTTTCTTTTTATCTTCTTCTTTCTATTCCTTAAGCAGATTATCTTCAAGTATTGCTCATCCTTGTTACACAGCTTTTTGGGTCTTCCAGTCATGGATTTGTCAATTACAGAAGGTGTTTTTCTGTACTTGTTTATTATGCTTTGGACACCACACCTTGAAAATCGAGTGACGTTTTCTTTAATCAATTTTGCTTTGCTGCATGGTTGTTAACAAGCCAAAAAATAGTTTTTTGACAACCTATATTCATGACCGAGACATGTCTGCTTTTTTCCTTTTTTCAAACGACCAGTATAGTTTCCAGCTTTGTTGCAACGTAAAATTATTTTCGCTTCAGAGACAATAGATACACAGCGTGCATTTTTAAGACAAAAGAGCTGACTTCAATACAGAGGTGACATCCCGTGCTTACAGACCAGGATGTTGACAGTGTGTGTTCATATGATCTTTTTTAATTTTTTTATTTGGGGTCCAGGGGCCAGGTTTGTTACAGCCAAAGGTTCGTTATAATGAAGGGCATTATAGAGAGGGGTGTACTGTAATGCTAAAGGTAAAAAAAATACCTGCTGTAACACAGGCAAAAGAGATTGCATGTCAGTTTAGAAGTTTCCTTGAAAGATTCAGTGAACTTGACTAAATCATAACATGACAGAAACCGATGTTGTTTCTAACAAAAACATGACAGAAACCAAGTATTGTAGTCCTGTATGTTAATGTAAAAAAATAGAACACACTACAATCTGTTTAGGAAGCTTATCACAGTTGACTTGCCTTTAGTTCTGTTTGAACCTTCAAACTACCATACAACTATACAGGTTTAGGTAGAAGCAGTTATGTTAACATTGAGTTGTTTCTTTCAATTTAATTTGTACTTAAAATTTCTGATATACCTTCATGACAAGATTATTAAGTCATCTGTAAGCTATTACATTAAAAACAACGACTCTCACCTTGATCATTCAGGCTAGCCCTGATGGCTGCTTGATACTGCTCTTCTTCAGAGAGCCCTCCTGTGTATGGTTCATACCCAGGGGCCTCATTGCTGGCGCTGTAAGTGTTGTTTGGACTGTACTGGTTGTACGCGTTATATGTATTAGATCTTATTGGTGAACTTCTCGGTCCACTGTATCCTAAAGAAAAAAAGTCAAATTACTGCTAGTATTTTCACAGCGCAGTATATACAGTACAGTACAAATGGAAGTTGTTGTTGTTGCATGCAGTGCCAAATAATATTGTAACTATTCCTCAAAACAGAATTGGTTACGAACATGTCTCATGAGTATTACAACTGCAAATACTCACATTGCATATATTCTTAGCACTCGGTCAGAGAGTTACGTGCAATTGTTTTGTTTTTTTATTGAAATATTCAAGACAGTATTGGAACAAGTTGCAGCATAGTGTTTGCTCAATTACCTTGTTCACTAACTTTGAACTAGACATTTCCACTTTTGCTATTGGAATCCACACAAATGTATTTTTATAGGGCAGCAGATGCTTCCACAGTCCCTCTGTGGTTCCACACTTCTTGAATGTATGTGCTCAATCAATGGGCCACTCAGCATCTCAAGCAGAAGCAGCCAGTGGTCCCTGAATAGTTTACTCTGGTCTCCAAAGTGTTTTTTTTATTTTTATTAACCAAGCAAGATGCATTTACCTTGTGAACAGGGGGCACACTGGCCCCAGAGTACTAAATTTAGTCTTGCGTCTTGGCTGAGTGAACTCTGCTGAGTGATTGTTTCCATGACCTTGCTTTCCAAAGCTACCTGTGCTGCTAACCACCAAGTTGTCTGGTCAGTTGCTTTTCATAATGCACGTGTACGTAAAGCAATCTGGTTCACACTAACTTTTCCTCTGCTGCCTGTTTAGTTGCACATGCCCTCCCTCCCTGAGCTGCGCCTCAAACCCTTTTTATTTTATTTTCAATAGTGCTGGGACAGATGTGTTTTTTTCACGTTTAAATATTCTTTAAATATCTAAAAAAATATATATATATATATTTACATACTCTTTATTCTGAATCAGCTGTAAAAAAAAAAAGTATAATTAGTATAATTTTAAAAGTATAAAAAAAAAGATCTATGAAAGAATAGAGATACACTCTTCTGTACACTTAGAATATAAACCCGGTCATTTTCACACCGAATACATATCAAAAAGGGTTTGTTAAAATAGTCAAACATGTCCCGCCTACCACTTAAGTATATAATGGTTACTTATGTGTATTAAAACGAATTTGTGTAATGTTTAAAATTTAAATAATGAATTCAAGGTTACGTTCTGGGCTAGTTAATGACTGGATAGGTAAAAAAAAAAAAAAAAAAAAAATGACATGATGAACAGTCCTTTTCTGTATTAGTGTAAACTTCTGAACTGTAATGCTGGTGAGGTAATACAAAACCCTACTGTATAACCTTTTTTGGGCAGCAACAATTGACAGTGACTCACAGCTCCCACTATGTCATTTATTTAGTGTGGTTTGCACATATCCCAAAGCAAATTAATCAAAGAAATAACAAAAGGATATGTGTTTTCCATCCATGAACTGACTAACAAAGAAAAAACAAAACAAAAAGCTTGTCTGTCCCTTTTACTCTATGTAATTCTTAACATCTGGCTTTATCTGTACTTAGCATTTAGAAAACATTTACTGTGCAACAGTATTACAATTTTAAGAAACATAGGATCTGAGTGTGCATGTTTAATACTGTTGTTGTGCCACAACAGGCTTCAACAGGGGTGGGTGAAGTGGGTGAAAACAAACCAGACTGTCCTATGTTTATGTGTGTGTCAGCTAGATCAGTACACCAATATGCCAGTGCAATGACCTTCCAGCATCCCAGATTAAGTCTGCATCCCAGCACTGCTACATTGGTTAGGATCCAAAACCTGAGGAGTGATGCCAGTCTTCTAGATCTGTTATGCCCAGCATAGGGGGCAATTCTGCTCAATTATAAGGAAAGCAGTTGCAGCTCAAAAGCAGAGAAACTCCAGCCTCAGTTCTTCATTAAAGCAGCACTTGTGAGTGCTGGCCAAGGAGCAGATCTGGGAAACGAGTTTAAATTGTGCTGAAGGAAGTTGTGGGACCCAGTCAAGACTAAAGCCTATTATAAAATGTAGCTGCACCCAGAGCGCAAACAGGATCCAGAATCGCTGGGTTTATCAAATTTCTGTAATCATGCGACTGGGGGCCTAGATTTCAATCAGAATGTAAATTCTTGGATTTTATCATTCAAGGGAATGACTACAACCCCCATTGGTGGACCTGACCACGCACCTCCCTGTGCAGGTCAAGCAGAAGCGGCTGCTAGTAGTAGGGTTGTTGAACAGCTGAAACACATGGTATACAAGAAGAAAATGAAATAAAAGATACTACTGACTGATATACTGCACCTGAATAATTAAAGTATGAACCTCTTGAATAACCGCCATCGGAAGACACAACTCCTAAAAAAAATAAATAACCAGAGTTAAATGTACTGTTAAAAGGTATACAAATGTATTTTACATTAAAATCAGAAAACATATCATACCATTATAAAATACAATACCAGAGTGCCTAAAGAATTACAGACACTATAATAGTCCATCATTAGTATAGCATTTTGTCATGCCATATTGATATATCAAAACCATCCATATTCCTCTATGCATTTAGATGCTAAGAAACCAGCTAATCAAGGCATCATCTGGAATGTTGATCTACCTGACTTTCTTTTAGGTTTACCTTCTGATATTTACAGTGCAAGTGAACTTTTTTCTGTGTAATGTCCTATCCTGACAGGAAAGTGTTGTTTCCATGTTTTGGTACAAAAATGCATGTTAAAAAAAATATATATAATAATTGAACTGTCCTCTACACAAGTGTGAAATAAGCAATACTTAAAAGGGGTATTTAATGCAGTAATTATAATTATACTTGCCTTGTTTAAATCATCTTTAACCATTTGTGGTTCATTTATTCAGTGCCAGGTCTAATTTATTTTCAAACAAGCTGTTTATTTTACACACGCTGTTTAAAAGTTATTTTATTCACAGTAAAACAGGTTTAAAAGGCACTGCATATCAACAGGACACTCAGTACTGCATCTCCAGCCCCGCCCTACCCCTTGTTCACTGTATTTATCACATATCTCTTCATAGTCATAGTGCATACTGATAAATAATCTCCTAATCACTCGATTTATCACCAAACTCCTCAATAATGCTATCCAAGTCATTATTTTATTACAATAACATCTCAAAAAAGCTTGGCAAATGCCGCGATTTTGAGCGCTGGATGTGGAAGCAGCTATCTTGTTTGTTCATGTCCGTGTTATGTCTGTGGTGAAGGGACTATGTGTATTGCTCAGATCCACCTCCTTTTTTTTGCCAGCTTCTCTTGGCTTCTCTCAGCCATTGAAAGCTTTTCTTTAAAAAGACCACTTGCACTTTCAAAATAAAACAGCATCCATTTACTGTGCTCACTCACCCTGAGCTTATCAAGATGATCATAACATTTGGAGCATCCAATGCTAATCTTGGCACATGCATTGTATGCAACATAGCCATACACAGATTGTATTTAGTTGGAGCTAAATCTGAAGGCATATGCAGGCTTGGGCAATAATCGTATTCAGCCCGTCATTAAATGAGGTTTATTGTTCTAGTCAGAGAAATCAAATTGTGAAATGAAGTATAGCATTGAAATTAAGGAAAGCAATCTCACATAGTGCTGTACTGACAGAGCTTTTTGAACAACTATATCTGTTTAAGTTCCAGCTCCTGTTAATGAAGTTTATTGCTGAACTTAAATCTTTCTTTTCCTCAGCCTTTGTCATGCACGGTGTGGGTACAAAAGATTTTCGACGAAGGTGTCGTCTTTCATACAACTGCAGCAAATATTGAGAATGGTTATTAATATCCCTTTGTTAAGGTTTTTTTTTTTCCTGCACTTATCTACAAAACCGATCACACATGCCAGAAATAATATTCAGCTGTAGCATGGAGGTAATTAAAGTAGTTGTCCAAATCGTTTAAAAATGACACAAAGAAAATGGAATTTGCCATTGATGCTAATGACTGCAAAGGGTTAGTTGTGTAACAGTAAAAATGGGAATTTCATCATTTAATTAAAGTGCTTTTTTTGTATTGTAGTGGTTTTTACACACTAACCCCTAATGGTCTAGTTTTGCATGTCACAGATATTTACCAGTCGGCACTAAAGCTTTGCTTTTGTAACAAGTATAAAGAGTAAAACCTGTGTAAGCAGTTTTACTAGCATTATAGCAATTTGGCTATCCATAAGGAATCCACACTTTGATTTTTTTCTCCTTAAATTTTTTTTAAGACAAGTATGAAGCATCAATGCCAATACCTGCACACATTTTCATTATCTTCTTCAGAGGCCCTTTGGTGTACAGCAGTCCAACAACAATGCCGGCCAGATGCCCAACAAAAGAAGTCCTAGGAGGAAAGGGATTCCTTGGTGAGTATTTCGATCTGGTTGATTAGATAGCTGCTGTACACTCATTATTTCATTTTTAATTAGCTCTAGCTTGCAACTCCACCCTGATCCCTTTCATATGGTGCCACGTGTTTTATCTGTTCACTGTAGAACAGGACGGGAAAGGTTTGTGGTGAAACACCATGTCCTCATGAGTCCTGAATTCCGCTGTCATCTCAGCCCACTGCAATCCATCAGACTGTCCTGAGAGGATGATCTCAGAAGTACAAATATAATAATAAAATCTTTTTTTATATAGCGCCTTTACAGAGGTAGACTGTGAACTGTGATTTCAAAGACACTTATGTAATGTACAGTATTTCCTGAGTGGTAATATTTTCACGTTATAACAATGAACTCTGGAAATGTAATGCAGTACCACAGTACCATAGCAGTACCAGTACCTTACCTCATCATATTAGTTACCAATTCATTTTACTGCTGTTGTTGGAAATTCCTAACTTCGGTGTATAATTGTATTTAAATATGTTTCCCATATATATATATATATATATATATATATATATATATATATATATATATATATATATATATATATATATATATATATATATGAACTTTTCTTTAAGGGTATGGAAATACTATATAAGTGCTGCCATAATGTCTAAAATATGGCATTTAGGCTACTGCTGAAACACAAAAATAAAAAAAATAAGTGCAAGACAAATGTTGTCCACCAGATGCCACCAAGCACTAAGTAAAAATCATATTGGAATTCAAGATAAAAATGAAGCACTTAATTCAAAACATGCATTCAACTTAGCTGAACATTCCTATATATAAATGGTGGCCATTTAATGTGATTGATTAGCCAAGCAAATGTTTTTAAATCCATACACAGCTTGCTGCACAGAGCTAATAAATTGTATACAATAAAAGTCCATTCTGGGATGCATCAGTCGAAGTCACATAAACAGATGCCATGCATTACCTCTGAAGAAGCATTCACGTTAATTGTAGATGTCACACAGGACTGATACAATAAAGCTAATGAAGTACTTAATGCACTTGAATCCACAAAACCAGATCTGAATTTCTTAAATAAAACAATAGAAGAGTGTCTTTATGATACTGAACATTGCTAGACAAGTATGACATATCACACATGATCTACACAACATAGAGCTGGTGTGCATCTACAGTACAACACCTTGCTGTATATGAAAACTTATGCCAGGCAATAATACACAGCAAGCAGACCTTTCAATAAAGTGCCATCAAAATGTAGAACACTTCTGATAATAAACATGCTCTCTGTTTCAACCACATTTGATCAAGTGACAATCGTTTTGAAAAGCTGATGTAGGAGAACTAAATGTTTACTAAATGTGCTTTATGATATTATATGAACTAGGTTTCTTAATAGTGCTATCCAAACTTGCCGCATTGAAATCCCACGTACTAGCAAATCACTCACCCAAACTAATGGGAAAGTAGGGTTGCTACTTAGCCAGCAAAAACACTCTGTAAAGCACTAGAAAGCTCCACTCTGCTACATCTCAGCAATTCACATAAGTTTCAATCAATCCCCTTTTTTTTCAATTTTAGAATGCATGCAATAAAAGCTATTGACCGCATCTGAAAAAGACAAATTAGATCCTTCTTTATTACAGTTTACAATGCATTGACCAATACTAAATCAGTCAAGCGCCTTCTGAAAGTAGGAGCGTCACATTTATGCTTAGAATTCACCATTGAGAAAGTTTTACTGCAAAAGGAAAGAAAAGAAAAATGCTATTTATATTGTAGTTGTAATTAGCATCATCTCTTCAGGTTGAGTCATTTGAAAAGCTGCAAGATTAAAAGGGTTGTGATGGCTTCCACATTGCAACGTAGTGTAATAAATGTGACTTGGCAAAGAAGTAGCACTGCCATCTGCAGCCACCATATGCAGTCAGATGTTTTCTGCAGACCGCTTGTACAGTACAGTACTGCAACATGAATAGATTCATTTTAAATTAAATCACATCTGCAATACATAGCCTACCCATATAAATTAAATATGTTAGCAGTTTACATACTTTTTTTTTTTTTCAAATCTTTATCTAGCCAAGGGTTTACTCCAACTTCTATGGATACACCCTGAAAAATATGTAGGATGGACAATTTCTACATTGTGTGGACCTAGCACTGGATTCTAGTTGGGACTTTATATTACGATTTGCGTCATCAGAAATATAAATCAGGTCTCTCTTGTCGGCTTCTCAGATGTCTGGCCACTGCTTAACCCTTAACAGTCCATTTATTCAGTGTGTTTCAGGCACATCAGGTCCAATTTATTTTACACACGCTGTTTAATTTTTTTTCAGAGGAAAACAGGTTTAAAAGGCATTGCATAGCAAAGGACACTCAGTACTGCATCTCCAGCCAAGCCTCACCCCTTGTTCGCTGTATTTTTCACATACCTCTTCATAGTCCTGCATACTGACATATCCTTTCCTGACAGCTCGTTTTTATCATCAAACTCCTCAATAATGCGATCCAAGTTTTATTTTAATTGCGGAATAGCGCTAATCTGAGAATTTCAATCCCAGGTAATTAATAAACATTCACCTGAAATCAATCCATCATTTCTTTTTGTTTAATCAGGTAAAACCCATGGGAACAAATTCTCATTTACGATAACGCCTTGTTACCGATGTGCCTTTTGTAGCCCAAAATAATATGCTACTCATAATGGGATGCACGATATCCACAGATATTGATGCATGTTATTGTTACAATGTTTAGCAACAGTGATGTAAACACTAAAGGTTGTGTATAGCTTAGTATTTTGCTTAAAAAAATATTGTTACTTTAAAACTATTCAAAATATATCCAAATGTAATACCCGCACAAATGCCCAAAACTAGCCCAAAAATTAGGCACCTGCTTAAAACCATTTTTTTCCCCACACACAATAAAAAGAATACAAGCCCAACTGGGTGTGAACCTGCCCAATCTGGCAACCCTGGCTACAAGAACTTTAGATGTTGTAATACTAAACCAATCAATATAAGATGTTGTAAAATTTAACCAAGCAAATGCATACTCAGACTTCTGGGTATCCATATATTTACCAAGACAGACACTATAAATAACCCTTGTATCAATGACACTCATTTTAATTGACACACCCCATTTAGTGATGTCACTAGCACACCCATTCAATTAAACCTTGCTTGCTTCACCATTAAAAAAAAAACTGTAAAATACCTAAACTAATTTTAAATATGTCAATCTGAGAAAATAATTGGATTAAATAAACTTGGGAGTTCAAGTTGGAGTGAAACTCAAAAGACCTCAAGTTTTTTTTTTTTTTTTTTTTTTTGTTATCAACACATTATGCATAATAAAATGGTTGAAGTAGGTTTGTGTGGTTCTTGTTATTCTTGTAATAAGTAACATGGCAGTAGTTAATGACATTTTAAAAATTCAACTACGAACAGGATGAAAATGAAAAACAGAAGAAAAAATGGGTAACCCGACAAATATCCTGCCTGAAAGGTATGTCATACAGTTAGAGGTTAAACATCATGGGAGGGGATGGGACAGGACATTTTTTGACAAGACGGGATGGGACGGGAATGAAAAAAATGTATATGTACGGAACAGTATGGGCTGGGAAAAATTCTGGTGAGACAGGATTGGAACAAAAATGGAATTTCATTTTTTTTTCACAGGATGGGATGGGACAGGAACATTTTTGATGGGACAGGATGGGACGGAACTCAAGTTTCATTCCCGTGTTCTCTTTAGTGTTCAGTATAAAATGAAAGTATTTGTCCAAGTGAGACTGATTCAGCATTTCACTGTAATTCTTCTCACCAGGAACAGAATCAACATTTACTATATTCTTTCATGCAATGAGGACAATCGATCAATCAAATTTACGTTTAATATAGCGCCCAATATACACAGGGAGTGTCTCAGGGTGCTTGATATAGTCAGCAAAGGAAAAAGCAAAAAAAAAAAACACTTAGTCTACAAAAAATATATAATAACCAGGAAAAAAAATATATATGCTACAATAAGAATTTTAACTAAAAACCTGATCCAACAAAAATGTTTTTATATTTGTTTTAAAAAAGGGAAAGAGAGTGGATGGTTCTAATGTGCCTAGGTGGTGGGTTCCATAGTGTGGGTGCTAGATGGCTAAAAGAATGCGATCCATACGTGGCAGTTCGAAATGAGATCAGAAAGATAGAAGGGTGCCAGGCCATGTAATGCTTTAAATGTAAGTAATAAAATGTTGTAATTTATTCTCTGAGTGACTGGTAACCAATGAAGACGGGATAAAATGGGGGTTATGTGACAACAGGACTTTACGCGAGTCAACACTCTAGCTGCCGAATTTTTGACTAGCTGAAGCCTAGAAATAGCACATTTTAGAAGTCCAGCCAGAAGGGCATTGCAATAATCAAGCCTAGAGGTAATGAAGGCATGGATCAAGGTCTTCGCTGCAGACTGTTCCAAATAAGAGCAGACGCGTGCAATATTTCTAAGATGGAAAAAAGAAGATTTACAAATGTATTTTATATGTGCATCAAAACATAATTCAGAATCGAACAAAACTCCCAGATTTTTAATGACGGGGCTAACAATAAAGCAGCAATTTCCCAAGGTCACATTTAATAGACAAACACATTTTTATGAGATCCAACATACATAACCTCTGTTTTGTTAACATTTAGTTGTAAAATTTTTTGGCACATCCAGTTTTGAATCTTTTTAAGACACTCCAACAGCATTGAAACCGCCCCCGATAAATGGGGTTCTGTGGAAACAAAGCTGGATATCATCCACATACATATGAAAACTTAGGCCCCTATTTTGCAGGAGTCTTCCAAGAAGTAACATACAAATCAAAAACAGAATGGGATCCAGAATAGAACCTTGGGGTACTCCAGAAGTCAAACCAACAATCTGAGAGGAACAACCCTCAGCTGAGACACATTGGCCATGACCAGCAAGGTAAGACCGAAACCAATTTAAGGCATTACCAGAAATACAGGCTTCATATTCCAATCATTGTAACAAGATATGGTGATCTACAGTATCAAATGCTGCGGACAAATCCATAGAAGCAGTACAGAACAAGCACCTGAGTCACAGTTTAATAAAAGATCATTTAAAACACAAACAGGAGCAGTTTCAGAGCTATAAAGCCCGACTGACACTTCTCATAACCAGCAAATGCAGCCAAATGTGCCTGCAGCTGCGGGTGCAAAAAACATTACTATCAAGATTTAGTTTTTTAAGTAATGGCGCAATAATAGCTAATTTAAAAGTCTCTGGAAGGATATATTAATAACATATAATAAAATAAAAGCAATTTTGTCAAATTGAATCTTCAAAGGAGACAAGGTTGTTTAATAACAATTTTCAAAAAATTCACAAGAACGTACGTACAGTTCTATTCACCATTGGCATTGTGGTCTACATTACATATTTATTACAATATTACTATTGCATATATTTCAAGGCCGTTTTTGTAAGCAACAACCCCAAATTCTCAAGCTCTGGGTACAGTCTGTCTGCATGTCCAGTCTAGTAGAAGTGATAACATGTTATCTTCAATCCTTTGGTTGCACACAGCTTTCGGTCTTGCTCTAGCCCATGAGTACTTTACTCCCCCACCACCATTAACAATTAGGGCCAATTTAGCAACCCCAGAAATGTAGAGCCCCTTTATTGAGATCACAGAGAAAAGAAGGGACTCAATGGTACCAGCAGGGAGTATTCTAACAAAGTTAAGGTTGAAGGGCATTGGAAGTGCAGACAGAAAGGAATGTACCTTCGTCGCCACTCAAGTTCACACCAAATGCTGGAGAAGTGTATTAATGGCTTAGCCCCCAAAGAATTTCAATATTCTGCCTCTTTAACCAGCATTGTCATCCCTCAATACACAGTTAGGTGTAAAATAATTCAAGTAAATGAATAAAACAATGAAGGGATATTTTCCTTTAATACAGGGATCCCCAAATTGGGGGCCTGGGGCTCCTGGGGGGGCCGCAAGACTGTTTCAGAGGGGGCCGTTCCACATACAAAAATGTTCTTTCTCTCGATTGACCCTGACAAACCCATGATCCTCTGAGCAGGTCAATTAATTTGCACAAATGCTGCAGTAATACTGATGTAACACTATTACTAAGGATTGCAAGGAGAACAGAATAGGAAACTATAGCGCACTTTCTAATGTGTACTCACATTGTTTTTAAATTAAAATAACTACATAACTAAATAAATAAATAAATGCTGGATTTTTGCTTTTTTGGTAGAAGTTCTTGATATATTTTCTTCCTCTTACATGAATAAAATAAACCACACCACTTCTGCTTACCTTTCCAGGCAGGTTTATGTTACATTTGTAGTCAGCCAGTGAACAACTGAGTGCAGTAATTATGGAGCGGTTTCTCAAATGCTTGAGAAATGATACTGAACATAATGAAAGACGTAATAAATACAAACAACCTCTCTCACCAAAGGTACCAATATGACACAGAGTATTACTTTTTATTATTACTTTTCTTTCATTCTTTAAAATGTTGTTTGCAATGAAAGTAAGGAACTGAACTCAATTTCTATAGATTCATTGAGAGGGGGCCTCAGTCATTGGGTGGGGGTGGGCGGGTGCCTTGAGCCAAGAAGCTTTGTGAACCCCTGCTTTATATACCAACGTCATCCAGAAAGTCACCACGGCTCCTCAGCTGCCTTGTGCACTATTGCAAGGGCCTTGTCTTCTGCAAGGAAGCAGATTTTTTTATTCATTTATTTGTTTGCCGATGTTTACAATGAAATGAATTAAAGAAAAATAAAGCCTTGGAATATGCTGAATTGTCAGACCTTGAATGTATGTAGTTGGTACTGCCCCTGTGCTGCCCTAGGGTCTCTCACTAATGCAGTCTGTTCACAATTGAAATAAAACAAATGATTTGTGTTTTTGATAACATAAAAAAACCCATCAAACTCTTTATCACAGTTGTTGTTTGTATTGTGATAGTGCCATCACAATTGAAATCAACCAATTGTATAACTCAAAAGTTTTTGGTAATGTTACCATCAAAGCGTCCAAAATATTTTTACAAGCAACAAATGGCAAACCTCTTCATAACTAATGGTTACCGTGATTTCCACATGAATAATGCACAGTGTTAAATTGCGTACCTATAAACCTATAGAGCTCATACGTCAGTGACACCATAATAACAGAAAGAATAAAGCAGGTGCTCATTTGTTGTCCATCTCTGCATGCCAAGATACCGCATGAGGTAAAACGAGCAGTAAGAGACGTTTAGCAAGTACACAGATCCTGAGGCTACAATTTACACCAACGTAGGTCACAATCTTTTTTCAGGCTGCTGTATCTATATCACATACAAGTCCAAGTGGGAACCATGCCAGCACCTAGCAATTGCGCAAATCAAATGTCTGCCTTACGTAAGACTGTAAATTAAAGGCTAGAGAGAGAGCAAGCAAATCTCATGCTGACTGCGTATACAGCCAGCCACAGTGTGACAGTGCCAGTGCTCTTATTGAAAATTATACGAAGATCAAGGCAGAAAGAGTTCTATAATGTATATTTAGTTATACAGCATTCAAACTAGTTTGCAGACCCCACAGCACTTGGAAAGAACAAACATAAAAGAGATTTTAACAAAGAGCAGTTGAGTTGTTGATGGTTTAGTTGCAAATGTGATTGCGTAAACTTCAAAAAGCAGGAGAATGTCAGCACCTAGAAACTCAGGGTTTGAACAGCTGTTATTAACTGTAATGGTGCCACACTACACATGATCTCTAAAATATTGAACGTGTCCCTGAATCACCTTTCAATTGGCATGATGCCTAAAAGGTCTCCCCTTCTTTCTTTTACATGATGATGCAATCTGCCCAAATCGGACCAAGTTGAGCCCAAACACTTTCAATTAAAGCAGATCTGCTTGCAGAACACTGCTCTGGTTTCAAACACTTGTTGTTACCCTTAAAAGTAGCATGGAGAGTAAGACTGCAGACTAAGTAGAAAGCAGAACTTCTCAAAATGCGATAGGAACATCCATCACAGATTATGGGAGCCATGACCCATGAACTACATCTTCAGTATTTGGAATAGAATCCAAAATGGCCCAAGCACAGGATCATCAAAACTGGACAAGCTGCTGTTGTGTAACTGTCTAAAGGACCTAATGTTGTACTACTTAAACAATTTGTATTCCCTATTTTGTTGAAAGGTACCCTCAGTTTCAGGGATGGGGTCTTTCCCAAAAATGTTGGCAGGTTAGTGTCTGCATTGCCTTGTCTAACAAAAAGCAAAAAGGCCAACTCATCAGTAGTGAATTATCCTCTCTACATATATTCCTCTATGTGTGTTATATGTTGCCCTCATCTCTGGTCAGCATGCAAAAATTTACTTAAACCATCAAGACAAATAAGCATCTACATATCTTTAAAGGAGGGTAAACTAAGTACTGAAGCAAGGGCAAAGGTACATTTTCAGAGAGGTGAAACTACAAATTGTGAACAAAAACAAAGCATCCCAGGTGGCAGCTTTATAAAATAACTGTACGAAACCTATGATCAAACTTGACTGAAAGAAACACACAGCTGTGTAATGAGTATGAAACCCATGATGTTAGGGTTGAATTATTCAGAGAGCAAAAAGTCACATGATCTCAATATGGAGGCTATCGTAGGTCACAGGTCAAAGTGAAAGATGTAGTTCCCCGAGGTGTTTTAATAACATTGAAATATTATATGAAGTTGTTAGCTGAACAGGATTACGAGATATTAGCAGTTGTAGTAGTGGTGGTGAAACCAATACAAGCTCCCTTCACAATAGTATACTACTAGCAAGAATCTAAATTTAACTGACCATCCCTGTAACAAACTTTCTTTCTTTCTAGTTCTATTTTACCACTAATAGGGAATTAGACAGTTGCCTAATTAGGACTTCTTACACACTACCAGGTCAATAACAGTTATTACAACGTCTGTACTTACCCAGGTGAAACCAAATGAATAGCTACAAGCTCAACCCAGCAGGCATACTTATTGGCAATTGGGAATCCAAACACATGTGCAACACCCCCTGGGAAATAATGGTTGTTTATCACCTTCAAGGCAAATAAGACACCTGAAAAATAAAACACAAATGGCTGAAAACATAGCTATGAGATTTCCTAAGAACATATTTTCATCCCATTCTGGATTTTAAATATCAACATAATTAACAATGAGAATCTTGCTGGCACATTAAATACTTCAAGATACTGCTTCATACTGTGGCATAGTACAATAAAAAATAAATAAAAAAATATAAAACTCTCATGATAGATTGTTACTTAATGTATCTAAGATGCAAACTATGGTATTCTGTTCTAATATAAAGCATTATAAAAATCCATCTTGGACTATTGTTACATTAAAAGGTGAGATAATAAAGAAAGTTCCTTATTATAAATACTTAGGCGTATGGATTGATGAGCATCTTACATTTAATCATCATATTGACACACTGATTTCAAAGGGAAGGCTTAATTAGGCTTCCTTTTTAGAAATAGGAAGATCTTTTCTCAGTCTAGCAGATCAAAATGTTGTTATTTAACTGCTCTGGTTAATAGGCAGATACCAACTATAATCTGCGTTCCTGTGATTCTGCTAACCTGGTCGTTCCAGGAGTAAATTTGATAGTCTCTATTTTAAATGTTTTAAAAATGATCTTTGTAAATTGTTTAGGGCTTCATGTAAATGTTTTGATCCTGATTAAGGATCCATACATGTTTGGGTGAATGTCCTTTGCTTATGACTCCTAAAATGATTAAGACAGTACCACGCATGAAATTGTGTTGTTTTACTGTATATGTTTGTTGACAGAACCCCCTTGTAAATTAGATCTAGGTCTCAATGGGTTAAATTCCTGTACAAATAAATAAATTAAAATAAATCAATAAAAAAAAACAAAAAAAACTGCACAACATGCCCGACTGCACAGTATGCATAGGTGCTGCAGCTGACAGTTGGCATGACTTTGTACTTGCAATATGGCTGGGATTAAATGTAAATTATGGCACTGCTGCCTTTAGAGCAGCTTTAAAGAAACATAAAATTACAAAAAAGGTCAAGATTTCTAAAATTGTAAACTTTTTTTGTGTATTATAATTTTATTTGATTTAGTACATCATAAAAGCTGCTGTAATCCCACAGAGTAGAAATATAAACATGTAGAGCTTACTGTACCTGAGAAACCCACTGCACACTGCCTACTGTATGATGGATCCTTTGTAAATTCAGTTAACACCATTTCCAATATGATGTATACAACACCAGTCATCAGAGAAAACACTCCAATGATGTAGGCAAACCATGGGCTGCCAAGTCTTCTCTCTAGCTGTATTCCTTTCCACAGCAAAGACACCATGTTGAAGTATAGATGCCAGTCATCGGCATGGTAAAAGGGGGAGAAGATAAGACGTGTCCAGTCCTTGTAGATATAGGCATTCTGTACACTGATGCACACGTCCAGCAATTGCTTTTGAGGGGCCAGGAAAAGGTAAATGTTTAGCCCCAGAGTAGCAAGGGTTACAGGGGGGACATTACTGGGTCCTATTCGAAAGAGCTGGGAAATGAGCATAAGAAAGCCCAGATTAACTCCTCTTTGTCTTGATCTCATGGTCAACTCAAGAGACACTCAAGTAAACTGGTGGAATATTTATTTTTCCAGGACAGAAGAAGTGCAAGCTTTTAAAAAATGCTGAAAAAGAAATCAAATAAAATAGTTAAACACAGTGTTATCTCCTTATTGTACATGCATTCAACAATCAAATGTATTTTTGGAAATGTGATCATGCTTAAATCTGTCTGATCAGTGACAAGATGAAAATAATGAATGTAAGTAATTTTGCAATGTAACAATATAAAATCAGTAGGGCTGTTATATTGTAGCACCACCACTACAATATAGCCACTGTATCACAGCTGGTCAATATAGTACATACTAACTGACAAAGTGCATCTGCACTAGGCGGCATTTGTTTGTACCTTGGCTCTAACATTTATGTAAACCAAAGAACCATTTTTCCAATATTATTTTCATAATTGTCATAATTATACGGCATAAACAATTATTATACAGTGCCCATACAAGGGATGCTGCATTAGTTATTCGCCAACTAGCACTCCAGGGCACAATAATATTCACATTGCACACAATAACTCATTTGTTTTATTGCCATTACATTTTTTTTTACTGTTTTTATCTGTCTAAACAGCAGCTATGAACTTGACAAGCATAATGTACAGTGGGTGATTGCTCCATTCAATCAACCCATCTATTACTCCTCAGGTGGTCTTTCTCCAGCTATAAAAGAAACACTGTGAGAAAACACAACAAAGTCCTCAGTATGTCGTGATGCTTTAGATCAGTAATTAATTCTGATGGAGAGGTGCTATGAAAAGAACGTTTAATGTGTGTTGTTTAATGTGTGTTGTTTATTTTTAATTGGCGGTCTCCCCATAATGTGGTCACGTTAAACAAGCCCATGGGAGAAACAGTACATTGATCCTAAGACCAGACATAAATAAGCAGTAAATAAAGCAGCCATTGCTACATCCAACATTACACAAAGATGCATTCTACAGTATTCTGCTTGGATGCACAAACTGAGAATAACATTATTTTGCAGTACATAAATGCAGGTACTGTTAGCAAACATTTCGTACAGTCTCTCTGACTGGTGCCACATTCTCCATGGAATCTGAAAGCAATCAATCATGGTTCGCTTGACATATTTTGTATAGCATTTCAACATACACAAGCACTGCAGGTGGTTTGTAAGTACAAATATATATTCAATGACGTTTCCAGGGTTAACTGGCAGGATTTTTTTTTTTTTTTTGACATTTGGGTTAAGGCAGCTGGTTCTCGGGTACTTTAAACAATTGCCGCTTAATGGAATATGACCCCTCCAAGACCAAGAAAACTGAATTCAAAACAAGGGTATCTGTAAAACATCAGGACGCTTGGAGATGTTTGTGTGTCATTTCAAAACATGAACTCAGAATTTGGAAAACTGACAAGAAAAACAAGGTATCTGACAACATATAAACTATTATAAAATGCCTTTTTGTTATAAATGAGCTGTGTAAGGTCAAAGTACTCAGTCAAAGAAATAAACACCAAAATACTGGAATGGGGCATCTGCAACATTTTAAAAACAAGTTAAAAGTCTATTTAAAAAAAAAAGACATGCTTTTTTGCAAACTCCATACGTGCTTCAAGGTGAGGCTTTTTAAGTAATGTCTTCCTGAATACTGTGTGCCAGCTGATGTTATCACTTCTTAAAACTGTATTTATTTCAGTTTTAGATCCAGTTTTCCAGTCCATATTATTTGTTCATGCTGACCAATCATTAAAAACCGACACAGCCCAAGCGGTTACTTTAGTATTCCGCTCTTCTTTATTGGCTCAAACGGTATTCATTTCAGCAGTACTGTTGTAGTACTGATGGTTTCGTTTTTTTCCCCTGACCTTTTCTGTCTAAATCCTCCAGGAATGTGTGGACACTGGAGTCACCAAACAAGTTCAAATGTACATGGAGGAAGTCTGACATGGTACTGTAATGGCTTGGAATGCCTATCAGCCCATCAGGATGCAGATATCTCCCAACCTATTTTATAAATATACTTAGAAAATAATTGAGTGTGAACAGACAATCAGCTTCCACATCTAGCGGGCTTCTATTTTGTATAGATGCCTCCAGGAACGTTGAAGTGCTTAACTGTGAATTAAACTTTAAATCAATCTGCGCATAAATAACGGCTTTTTCCCTTTACGGCTCGGGACGCATAACACCAGTCCCGGTCATCTACCACAATGCAGAGCCTGCATCGACAAGCTCCATGGCTTAAATATATACACTGCTGTGCAAAAAACTTAAACATGGCATTTTTCTACTCTGATGCATTATGAGCATCAACAATTTATTCAAAGCCTCCACAACTGTTTTCTACTATTATAACAACCTTAACTTCCATAAAGAAGGAAAAACAAAAATCGCTCATATCACTTGATTTTCAAGGTGTCCAAAGCATAATCAACAAGTACAGAGAAACATCATCTATAACTGACAAACCTAGGCCCCAAAAAGCTGTCTAACAGGGATGAGCAATACTTGAAGATAATATTCTTAAGGAAAAGTAAGGCGGCAAGTGTTGTATTGACAACAGAACTGGCAGAAGTGATGCGATTTAGTTCACTCAATGTTTTTCCTTCATAGACAGATAGATAGATATACAGTGGCTCTCAAAAGTATTCACCCCCCTGTTGGACTTTTCCACATTTTACTGGAACATTTTATTGGAACATGGAATCAAAATGGATTTAATTAGGAGTTTTTGCCACTGATCAACACAAAAAAAGTCCATGGTATCAAAGTGAAAAATAAAATCTACAAATTTAATATGGCACACCTAAATAATCTCTGGTGCAAAGAATTGTCTTTAGAAGTCACATAATTAGTTGAATGGAGTCCACCTGTGTGCAATTAAGGTGTTTCACATGATTTCAGGTTAAATACACCTGTTTCTGGTAGGTCCCACAGTTGGTTAGTACATTTCCTAACAAAAACTACATCATGAAGACGAAGGAACATTCAAAGCAAATTCGGAATAAGGTTCTTCAAAAGTACCAATCAGGGGTAGGATATATTTCCAAGGCATTGAATATCCCCCGGAGCACAGTAAAGTCCATTATTAAGAAGTGGAGAGAATATGGCACAACTGTGAATCTGTCTAGAACAGGCCGTCCTCAAAAACTGAGTACCTGGGCGAGAAGGGCACTAGGCAGCGAGGCCACCAAGAGGCCTGTGGCAACTCTAAAGGAGTTACAGTCTCCCACAGCTGAGCTGGGAGACACTGTGCATACAGCAACAATAGTCCAAGTGCTTCACAAAACTGGCCTTTATGGAAGAGTGGCAAAAAGAAAGCCATTGTTGAAAAAAATCTCACATCAAATTTCAGCTAGTTTGCCAGAAGGCATGTGGGAGACTCTGAGACCAAGTGGAAGAAGATTCTATGCTAATAGAGCTTTTTGGCCTCAACGCTAAGCGCTAGGTTTGGCGCAAGCCTAACACTGCACATCATCCTGAGAACACCATCCCTACCATGAAGCATTGTGGTGGCAGCATCATGCTATGGGGATGCTTCTCTGAGTCAGGGCCTGGAAAGCTTGTGAAGATAGAGGGTAAAATGGATGCAGCAAAGTACAGAGAAATCCTGGAGGAAAACCTGCTGAAGTCTGCAGGAGACCTGGGACTTGGGAGAAGATTCATCTTCCAGCAGGACAATGACCCCAAACATACAGCCAAAGCCACAATGGAGTGGCTTAAAAAAAAAAAAAAAAAGGTCAATGTCCTGGAGTGAACCAGTCAAAGTCTGGACCTCAATCCAATTGATATTATGTGGAAAGAGTTGAAAATTGCTGTTCACCAAAGGTCCCCATTCAACTTGACAGAGCTTGAGCAATTTTGCAAAGAGGAATGGGTAAAAATCGCAGTGTCCAGATGTGCAAAGCTGGCAGAGACTTATCCAAATAGACTCACGGCTGTAATTGCCTCTACCAAATATTGACTCAAGGGGGTGAATACTTATGCAATCAATTATTTTCTGTTTTGTCTTTGTAATTACTTTAGAACAATGTGTAGATTGTATTTTTCACTTTGACACTATGGACTTTGTGTTGATCAGTGGCAAAAACTCCTAATTAAATCCATTTTGATTCCATGTTGTAACAAAATAAAATCTGGAAAAGTCCAAGGGGGTGAATACTTTTGAGAGCCACTGTATAGATACATAGATATACTTGCTGGTATTAATATATGCAAAATAATTTTACTCTAGAACACCCAAGTATAATACATGTACCTACAGTATT
The DNA here is from genome assembly GCF_017654505.1 of Polyodon spathula. Lineage (NCBI taxonomy): Eukaryota > Metazoa > Chordata > Actinopteri > Acipenseriformes > Polyodontidae > Polyodon > Polyodon spathula. Next base: position 31,548,040 of record NC_054547.1, on the reverse strand, counting down.
TCAAATAAATGCAGGGTTATTGCTATTTTTGTATTCGTAATTTAACCCATTTGTTGCTGCTGGAATTTGACATAGAAGTTCAATAGGTTCATCACAAATTCTTCCTTTGACCTTTTCTGCCATTGCTCCAATGCAGTGGACTCTGCAGACAAGAGACATGACTTCCAAAACATGCTGTCGCCTCCAGAATATACACATTTTCAAAGCACATTTGAAGAAGCCTTTTGTCTGCAGCCGGAACTGCCACGCGCCAGCATTTTCTTGCCACCCACTTTAAATAAATGGAAAATTGGAGATGCATGCCGATGAATAATAAATGGTTGCATTCATAGACTGTGGCACTTTTAAAAATGACCATTTGCATTAAGCCATCCTGCTATTTGAAGAATGTGCATCAGACACAGTAAACATTAGAAATGGTTTACATTCCACATTGTAGGGATTGCTTTGACACAGTTCAATAAATGAAGCATTCAGAAAAATAACCAAATGTATGGTGGCTCACTGAGGACACGTAATGTCAAGATCATAAGATACATCTATATCAGGATCTCGTCATAACGGTTTGAAACGTTGCGATCCTGAGATAAAAGCCTATTCCAGCTGTCCTGATGAGCCACCATATAAATGCGTACTCAAAGAATAGTTTTGATGTTAACGTATTTTCAAATGTTAAGTGCTTGAAACAATGTCCCGAATTTCATTAGATGGGTCACATTTTCCTTTCTTTGGGTGTAGTAGCGGCAGATGTCCTGTCTGACCCATGCAAAATCATCTATCTTAAAACCAGATTCACCAGAATATTTATATAAAATATTTTAAAGTCTAAAGATTTCAGAATTATTTGCACTGCTGGGAACTCAGCTGCTCCCTTTTTTTTTATATGAATTTCATTTATATCAGCATTCAGGGACTTTCTATATGCTTTCCTTGGAAACAAATCAATTTAATAGTACAGATATTCAATGCCTTGTAAAAAGCTAATGCAGATCTCTTTAGACATCTCCTGATTGCTCCTGCCAACAGCAAGTAAGCATCAGACTTGCTTACCACTGCAATTACATTGTTTTGTCCCTGCCTTATATAAAGGCAGATTTGGAAACTGGGAGCCTGGAAGCTGTGACATAACCAAAAGTGTAAAATAAACTGATATGCAATCATACAATTCAATTAAAAAAAAAAAAAAAAAATAAATATTCCCAAATTCCAATTGTCTGAGTTATTAGCAAATTATGAAAAAGTAGTCCCTAAATTCATGGTACAGTACATCAACATTACGTACAACGAACTCAAGAGACTTTATGCGGACAGCATTTTCATTATCCACTAAAGCTAACTTGATGCATGCTACTGTGTAAATAAAACTCTCCAATACAATGCGATGGCAGTGTTTTTCCCCCCAGAGAGAAGTCAGTGGTGATGAAACTGTTTCAGCAGCAATCTCAGATTGATACAGCAAGTAACTGTGTTCAAACAAATTATTTATAACAAAACATAGTACAAAGGAGGCAGCAACAGCAAGTCCTGAGAATGTTTCCGAATGCTTTACGGGCACAACTCCCTCAACATACTGTGCTAACCCAATAGAAATAGAAAACCCATTCTTTTGAACGATTTCTATTTTAATTTGGAAGGGACAGACGAGTACAGGTGCAATATTTCTGGTAATTCTTGATTTTACTGGCAGGCCCACGAGCTGCACAACAATCCAAACAAAACAAACATAGTATAAGAAATATTCCCAAATACTGTATTTTGATTCTGTGCATCCAAAGACTTGTAATTAAATGTTAAAGAATGAAGCCGACTGTTTGGTATTCTGTCCTAAACCAGCAGTGTGTCAGTGTCAAACTGTTGTGACAAATTATACAGCAAATAAAAAAAGAGCAAAATACATTTGTAATCAGATTATTGGTACCATTCAGCAGGGCGAACACTGTAAAGGGGTACTTGAGCTGAAATCTCCAGACAGAAGGGGTACATTTTCAAAAAAAGATTGAAAACCACTGGTCTAATTTATACTACATCCTCATTTGAATTTCAAATGCATGCTTCAATACACTAAACACAGAAGACTGGGTCACACAACTAACTGTCAGATACAATAAGCTGTAAGACTTCTATCTAATTACCTGGGTAATAACAAAGGACAAGGCTTTGACACGATTAAAACTGTAATTAATTTACATGGACAAGATCCTGTTTAATTACATATGTAGATGTTAAACATGGGTAATGGTTTATCGTGTGTAAGACAACACGTTCATCACTGTTAACTGTGACACTTTCATTTCTGGTTCAGTTTGTACTTCATAACATACGATATATACCAGTATCACAACTTTAAAAAATGTACTGGCTAAACACCTAAGAGGGTTGGAAAAAAAGTTTTTCACATGGTTCACACTTTAAATGCCTTTGGGTGGCCGTCACAACAGTTAAATAAAGATGGTGTCCAGAGTAAAGTTCTAAACAAGAATGAACAAGCAGGATCAGAACCAGTACTTGATAGGATACCAATCACAGAGAGCAACTGGTACCCGTTTGTCCGTGCTGGAGATTCTGATACTGGAGAGGAAAAGGTTGAAAACCGCTACAGCTAGATAGTGTATACAAATCTAAAATGTAACATATCGTACAGCTACGGCCAAAAGTGTTGCGTCACCTAGAATTTTAGGATTAAGACATAATTTAAAAAACAAACAAACAAACAAACAAAAAAACAACTATATGAAGATGTGACAGGGTCACAGGCGCGCAGGATGTATTAACACAAACACAAACGAAAGTAAATAAAGGTGGTCATGTGACGTTAACAGCGATGGTAACGCACAGAGGACTAATACAGCAAGTTGTACAAAAATACAAAATAAAACACAATACAACAAACTATAAATCAAAAGTACCGTGAAAACGGCTGGCCTTGCAACAGCCCCAAGCTATCTTCCGCGGATGTTTTTAAATTGACGGAATCTCGGTCAAGACCCGCCCAACTGCTGATTGAGGACCAGCACAGCCAATCACTTGCTGTCCTTCCCCTCAACCAAGTCTAGGAGGCAGCAAGTCTTAATCGAGCGCTAGTTTATACACAATAATTCAATCAAACAAAGCAACTCCAAAACACAAAATAAACCCACTTCCACATATAAATCACACCAACACTAATTTACCATTGTGCAAGGCAATCGCCCTGCCACAGAAGATAATTTAGATATTTAGTTTACCGGAAGCCGTAATAGTATTAGAGTATTACCAGTTTGATTTTGAAATATGAAATGCCGCCGCCACTCCCCAGCTGGGAATAATAAAACTAAATAGGCTGTTACCATATTTGTCATAAAATATCGATCGAACAAGTAAGCTTCTCATTTTCACAAATATAAAAAGAAAGGATGTTTGTTTAATTTCGGTCATTTTGTAGAGAGCAGACCTTGCAAACAAAATTTGCAGCAGGATTCCAGTACAGTACAATTTGCTTTATTAGTAATACTTTCGGGTTACGCCACGCCCTTGTTCTGTATTTTTTTTTCCAATGCCACCCACACAAACATGTACAGTAGGTGCAAGCATTAAATCATGAGAACCTTGAAATACGAACAAAGTAACCACAACACTAGTTAATCCCAGGGCTGAATTACATCTTGGGAACTGTAAAAAGACAAGGGCTTTTGGCACACACTAGTTTTTGTCATGTTTCACATTTAAAAGAATGTAGCTAACAAGCTAGCATGATATAATCATCCATCCTGGTAAAGAGTGAACTGGAAGCACATGAAAGGAACCGTTTTGTTTTCATTCAGAAAGAAATATTCTTTCCATCCAGCCATTTCAAACAGATCAAAACATTTATAGTAAAACACATTTATCGTAGTACAACTCCTACGATAGTAACTCTCATTGCAAAATTACCCACCAATTGAACTATAAGCGTAAAACTGTTTTTGACACATAATTATATATGTAATATATATATATATATATATATATATATATATATATATATATATATATATATATATATATATATATATATATTTTACCCACATACAAAGTAATTTAGGGTTAAACACTGGGTTGAGAAATATGACATATTGCTGCTATATTAAAATAATAATCATATAATTGCTGTGGCTAGTTAGTAACTGCCATAGGTTGCCATGAATGCAACATTTCTTATTTGTACACTCCATGTTAAACAATGCTGTCACCTTCCTTTAACTATATCTGAGATGGGCTACATGCATTACAAGACTGACACAGCCCTCACATATTAGCATTTATATCACAATGTATTTTTAGGGAACAACGCAAAACTAATTTGCTGATCATTCAAATGCAATTTTCTATGTTTGTCTCACATCTTAAACAGTATTTTTATTGTACCTGTAAATTCAACAGCTTTGTGCAGACCATACATTTCTTGCATGATTCCATCCTTGCACAGAAATCTGAAGAAGCATTTGCAAGCAATATGTGATTTTGTCATTATGATTCCAGCCACTGGGAAACTGTGCAGGCAAACTTTGGGGCATTCTGAGAATGATCTACTGGTATACAATATTGCTTTCATGAAATGTGTTTTTTTTTTTGTTTGTTTGTTTTAAAGAATATGATGAATATGATACAACATTAAACAACAACAATTAGTGTAAAATATGTATTCGAGTCTATCGGTTACTTCCTACAATATACAAATAAAATTAAGAAGTAACTGATAACTGAGTTCTTTAATAACGACTAGTTACTAGTTAGACTGCAGCATCTGTATCAACCCAAATGCTTATTTGGTTTACTGAGACTAACTAAATAAACACAAACATGGTTTTAAGGAGTGTATTTCTTCCAGGCTTCACTAAACCAGCCTCTCTGTTTGTATTTGCTAATATATCTACGCTATGTCACGCCTCTACGTTTCGTCAGATGTTAGGCTTCAGGCACAGCTGTGTAATTGTTTCTTCCCTTGTTTTGGCTTTGTCATCATATAATAAGGGTAATAGAGAACGGCTGTTTAAAACAGGATGTGAAGAGCTTGCAGCACATTATGGAATATAAGTCAAGTTTACATACTGTATGTCATACTTAAAAGAGTTCGGTTCTCAAAAATATTTGATGCGGAAATAAAACAAAGTGCTGTGTACTGTCGCTTAGTGCTTCCCATCAACCAGCCACATTATTGTTTGTTTTTTTTTAAAAGCAGAAACACGTGTGATATACTGCCCTTACCTGATTTAGATGAACAATATACTTGAACAGTCGTTAAATGTTACTGTAGTCGTACTTCAGAGAATACATCCAGTCACTTGAATATGGCCTAGTGTGACGTCGCTCGGATGAGTGCGCAATCTACACACATAAAAATAATAATAATAATAATAATTTTATATGCATATCATAACAGAGGAATTGGACGTATAGTATACTCCCCGCTCACATACGATAATGAAATTGTAATTATCAGCATCTGAAATATCGTAGCTAGTATTATTACCATGCAGGATCCAGCTTCGTGTGTTTACTAGAGTCAGCCAGTCACAGGGTAAAGTTCCTGGCTGAAGTCTGCGGAAGTTCCGCGGCAGCGTGTCAGCGTAGATCTGCTGAACACAATCAGCAAGCCGAAAGTTAATTAGAATAGGAACTAATCCAACATATATCATTCCCCAGTATCAGTTCCAGTTATAAACAGATGTTTTTATAGTGTGCCCTCTAGAAAAGAAAAAAAATTGCATCAACTGCACACGTTTAAGCCTGTATTTCTCATAGTTTAATTATTTCAACGCAGAAAAAGTGAAACTGGTACCGTGAGTTAGGCTACATCACATTTACATCGTATATATTAACGTTGAAACAGCCTTCCTTAGAATCTGTAGAAATAAAATACATAGTTACTACACGTTTTTTTTTTTTTTTTTTTATTATTTTGTTAGTTTAATTTAAAGTTACTTTTCAAATACCGCACTTGTATTAGAAAGCTAGTGTTTACAACAATAACAAGTCGCGGGTTGAGGGTTTTAACACGCACACACACACGTAATTTAAGAATATCTTTAGAAACGTGGGGACATAACAACTCGTAAAGGAAGCTATGTTCTCAAGGACGTGTGGTGCATTGTAATCAATAATTAAAATATTTTTGTAAATAAAACGTATTTCTTTAAGTTGAATTTCATGAGGGAGTGATTTTCTGTTTGTTTTTGTGTCTTTTGTGTAACTGTAAATGTCAATACCCTTGCGTTTTGGCCTTCCTAGCCTTCAAACCTACGCAGTTTCTGCCTACTATCAATTAGAAAAATGTAAATAAGTAAAACAATGAACAGCCATACCCCTGTTCACACATAACAATGGATGAAAGTGGTTTTGTTAAAATTCAATTCCAATAGCCAAAAAAGGAGGTATAGTTTTCAGAAAGCTAATGCTTCCTTAATATGATATGAACACAATTTGTAATTTTAAAGTAAATGTTTGGTTTGTTTGTGTGTTTTGCTTTTATTACTGGTATGGTAATGCTTATATTACGGTAAAAAAAAACAAAAAAACAAAACAAAAAGAAAAACAAAATAAAAATAGTTTAAATGTCCATATATACTAACTTTAGGCTAAGCAAATTATCCTTCTGGATATCAAAGTGCTCCCAATATTTTGTCCAGCGAGAGTAGTGCATGAAAACAGATTGCTGTTCATCGTCTACATTGTCTAATCTGTGTGCTAGATGTCCCTGTACTGTTCGTGCCTGTGCACAATGTGCACTGCTATATATTACTCATCTCCACGCATGCATATTTCAGATAGGAAAAGATGCCTCTTCCTGTGCCAGGATTATAGCTTTTTCAAAGGCTGCGTTCAGTGTGAGCACAAGTGGGGTAACACCGCATTTGTCACTGCATCGACAAAACAAGATGACATTACAGCGCATACTTAGTGATACAGACCTAGACAATCCACTGGGGACTGAGTCAAGAAAAGGGCAAGTTTTGATTTAAATCAGGAGCCAGAAGTGCTGATGTGTTGACTCTTAATCACAGGATTTGGTAGCCTGCAACTCAGCAAAACATTATTGAATTCACTTTTCAAATTGAGCCCCCTCAGTCTGAAATGTATAACTCTACCTGCAGGTTAATGGCTCTCATGTATATACTTATTCAGTCTCAGATCTCAGGATAAACTGAGTGACCTTTGGAAACCCTTGGGGTGTTCCGGAAAGACTTTCCTGTCCGTTCCTCTTGCACATACAGTGCTCTATGTGGAAACACGTATGATCCTATGTGATCAAATATTTACAGGAATTCATTATCTTATTTTTATCAATTGTTTAAAGATAACAGAAAAGTATACTGGTACAATACAAACAGTAGGCACCTGGGGATACTACTAATTGGGTACCACGGTAAAAAAAAGTATCCATTTTGTCTACTGGGAACTTTTGCATGGTAAATCAAGCCTGTAAACTGAATGGTCTGACTGCTAAAGCAGCAGACTTATTTGCTTTTAAAACAGCTTTACCATGGGATAAAATTCATATGCAATTGTTCAATCATAAAATATTGACCCCAGATGGTATTTTTTTTTTTTTTTTTTTTTTTTTGTAAATTGAATACTATGTAAAAGATGCTGTAAGAACAGCACCACTATTTTAAAATAGAATTGTTGAGCTAATGTACGTTGTCTTACTTGTCATGGAATAAGGTTACAGAACTTTGAGGATTCCACACATGCATTCACCATTTGATTAATGATGGACTCCTATGCAAATGTGTTATATTGAAAATCCTGAGCGGAATACTTAATGCCAATTATTGTCAAGGATAAAGGGCCTGAATTCTAAAATATGCGTAAAATATATATTTAATATTATTGCAAAATTAGATTTTAAAAAGATTGTATGCATGCTATTGATTATTTAACTAAAATATTACCCAAATATACAGTACCAGTCCATAAAGATACAGAATATTCTGTAAAACACAATGCTGAAAATGCTAAGTAGCACAATTAAACACTTAGTAACAGTTTGTACATAGTTTATGGACTACTGTGAATTGCAATGTTTTTTGTTTTGTTTTTGTTTCTTTTGTTCTGGTGACATGATTAGTCTAGAGCTTTTTTTTATTTTTTAAATAGGGTTTTATTTGATTTTTTAAGTAAAGCATTCTAGTGAGGTTGATAAATTGTAACCCACTATGCACTTATCCTCCTCTGATTCAACACATACCGTAAAGCCATAAATATTTGTCAGCCTTTTATTATGTGTTTTTCATGTATGAAAACAGTCCTCGTACATTTGTGGCATGAATATCAAATTCCATTAACAATACATACTTTGTATATTACAACAGGTTGCCAATATTTCTAAAGCAAAATAGGTGTGATTCAGCATATATTTATAGTTCTACAGTATTGGTCTTCTATGCTAGTATTTTTTTTTTATACTGATTACAGTACAGCACCACTATTAACACCAAGAATCACAAAGTGTGTGAAGTTGAGGTTTATACTTTAGGTGTGCAAAAGTGTGTACAAACTAGTAAAACTGTAAGATGACCCAATGTAACCCAGTGTACAATTTATAAGCCCTAGAGTAGTTAGCTGAGTGACAAGTTAGAGCATCACTTATAGCAGCTACAGTATGAAACGAATGACAAATGCAAATCGGTCTACTAACAATACATAATAGTCAGAACCAGCTGTTGCAGAGGACTATGACATCAGAAAAGTATCAGCCAATATGAACAGTATCAGCCAATATGAACAATAACCCAAACATTGAATACTTACAGTGAGCAAGCTGTATCAACCAGAACAGGGTGCTGGATGAGTTTTCAGAATGTGCTGTTTGGTGGGTTTTGTACTCATTAACAACACCAGATTAGCCCAGTTAAGCCTCGCAGGGAGCCATATGCTCTGCCGCTTCTATTACTATCACATCCTGTGCCAACAAGATGCTGTGCTACTTTTTGGCAGGAATGTAACACTCTTGTCTACCAGCTATTGAGCTCCCAGCATCAGTAGCATCTTGAGCACCGAAAGACCTCTGCTGGATACCACCAAATCCTTCACCAGTATATTATTTCCCATTCAGCCACACATATTGTCTAGCTTCTGTATTGCTGTATTCAGTTATATATTTATTATCAAAGGTATCTCTCAAATGTTCATAACTGTTGTAACCTGCTGCCATAAACTTTGATGTCTGCAGATCTGGACTTTTGCCCTTTAGTGTCAAAGGGAGTCAATGTCAAGACACACTGTACTGTGATGCATCATATTTTTCTCTTTCAATGATCTGTGGTCTTATTCAAGCTGCTCCCATCGCTTTACACTAAAGCATCCCCTGTAGTCTTTTGCAATATGGCTGTATTTTATCACAGCTGTCATAGTTTATTAGACCCCAAATTAATAGAAGCTAAATCATTGTGCAATATACATGCACAGTAACATAGCGACCTTGCATTATAAACGTTTATTTCTACTGACTGTTTTCTCTCTTCCAAAAGGGGGTATATTTTCTTTTTAGCCTTTCATTTTCCTGTGTATGTGTGTGTTTGGTTAAACATTAAGAACAAGCTGATGGAATGAACCCTTAGTAATGTCATCTTGCATGTGGGCAGGAACCTATGGATTTTGAGGGTTATAGCCCCAAGGAACGGGCAGGGTATGGTTGTACTTACACATTTATTTAACCAGATTTCCTCTGTGTAACCACACCTCATGGCATTGTATTTTACCAATGTTTCCACCATCTTGCATTTGTCAATGATTTTTGGACATTGAAATACTACAATTATTGGCTGCATGGGGGAAACTATGGATCAGAAGCCTTATTCACTGGTTTTAGTTACAAATCCAAAACGACAGCCATCTCATACAATGTGCTTTTAGTTTCAGCAGAGATGTTATGGCAAGTCCCTGTTGTTTACATATGAGGATTAAGACAGAAACACTGTAAAAGGGCTGCATGACGTCGGGAGATAGTAACACCCGAATAAGATACTTTGATGGTCTCGAAAGTGTTTCATATAATCAGTTAACCTTATTAAAAATGTAAGATTAAAACTTGAGGTACCACTGTATGTTTGTTTCAAAAAACAGCAACAAACAATTTAGGCATTGCTATTTCGTATTTAATTTAACAAGTTGCTTGTTGCGAGTTTTGAAACTATGGTTTATTTTTATTTTCACAAAAACAATTGCATGACGACCTTAAACCAAATTGGTTGAAGATTGTGAATATAATGAACAGCGCACCACTAGGACAACAAACGGTAGGCGGCAGCATAAAGCAACCAAAATTTAGGACAGTGACGCATTAATTGTTAACTGTCCTACTTTTATACATGTAATACAATAACAGTAGTAAATACTGTTAGCGTGTACTGGTAATGCAAATATTATCGACGGACTATATTTATAGGTGTTGAGAGACGTATAGTATATTGTATACGTTGTTGAAGTTTACTCAGTTGGGCTGCTTTCTGTCCTCAGCAGATACCTTACTTCAAAATTTAACATATTTTCTAGTTGGTTAATGTATTAGTATTTATTTTTGTATAATCTTTTTATTGCCATCGTTACACTAGCTTATTTTAATACAGCGCCTTAAGTTGGAAAGTCTGAGGGCGCGTTATATAAATTGCATGCTGTTGTGATCTTATATGGAAATGCAGTATTTAAATAAATAAATAAACAAAATAAATAAATACAAAGTCCTGAAAGCAACTGGTCTATGATTCACACATTTAAACAGATTCTCCAGAGATATAGGCAAAACCAATAAAATACTGATGAAAATGTGGGATTTCACATGTCTGCAGATGGTGTGGGCTCTTGCGGTAGCATCTTTCCCACAAACGTCAGAAATACTGAAAAACATCACGATTTAAACATCAAAGCAAAAGCAATACTGGGAAATTACCTTCTTAATCCTCACGATTTTGTTTGTTTGGGTAAAGAATTATCATGCATTACCAACGGTAGACTTGTGCTCAATCTATTCAGTTTACTGACAATTTTACATAAACGCACCCTAATTAAATGTATGCTCGTACTGGTAATAATAGTGTGCCATCGACATGACGCGCTACACTAGTGGAATCTAGCTATTATTATCAAATAAAATGGGCGAATGCAATGAGGACTGCTGACGTCAACATAATTGCACCAAAATAACATCACATCATATTACCATTTAAATAATGTATTACCTGCTTATAACTTTACAAGATAAAATTAACCACGCTCCAAAACTGGTACATTTGAATAGCAAGCAAAAAACGTGTTTACTAAGAAATGCATGCATTTAAAACAAACCAAAATACATCTACACTATTTAATCGCTGGAACAATGCACATAAGAATAAACCAAAGCACTTCAATGTAAAAACTGCAGAGATTTACAACCAGTAGTTTATAAATAACACCATAACCTAACGTATATGAATGGCGACTACGCCTCTTACTATGTTTCGGTTCCACCGAACTTTCAGTGGAATCATTTTAGGCGTTTCTTAAGATTGATGCGACTATTGTCCAATCAGTATAGAAAAGTGTTGCAAACAAGCCAGAAGTGGGCCGGGCTGGAATGTTATGACAGGGTAGGTTGTATTCACTGTTTGAACCGTCCACGCATTGGGTGGTCACATGGTATACTCCTTTAGAGTGAGATTGAATCGACTGGAGTGGGGTTGTAATCATACAAACACAGACACAGCGCCTTGTTATGGTACTGTATTCCACAGGCTGAGTGCATACAAAACGAACACGGGGAGAAAGACAAACATTAATTTTTTTTTTAAAATCGGAATTTAAACCTCAGTCACTTAATTATTTATACTGAAGCCAGAGAGTTTTTTGTTGTTGTTTTTCATTAAAAAAAAAAAAAAATTGGGCTGTCACTCCTACAGTGGTATTGACTGGACAAGCTAAATGGGGTCGTACTCAGACCGCGCTGTTTTTGATACTGCATTTGGAACTCCGGACTTATGAAAGAGAAGCGTTTACAATTTTTTTTTTCTGTCTAATTATTGCAATTCTGACATTTACGTTAGGAAACCATTGTATTTTGTGTAACATTTGAATCTTTTTGATTTCGGAATGTAACATGCCGACGCTTTAGAAACTGACTGGGCTGCTGAAGAGAGGTCTGGGCACAGTCTATCGCTTGTTTTGCCACCGCGCTGTTGACTATGGTTTCCTCAATGTAGTTAATTTGAAGAACGCGCAGTTTATTTTAAAAAAAAAAATCTGTTGCATGTATTTTTCTTGCATATGAAGAGGATTTAAATTATTTTCTTCTTTTTTTATTGTATTTTTGATAAACCATGGCAAGTCCAACTGCAGAGCACGATAGTTTTTCAGACGTAAGGAAGGTGGGTTACTTAAGAAAACCTAAAAGCATGCACAAGAGGTTTTTTGTCTTGCGGACTGCAAGTGTTTCGGGACCTGCAAGACTGGAGTACTATGAAAATGAGAAAAAATGGAGACACAAGTCCGGGGCTCCCAAAAGGTCTATCCCGCTGGAAAGCTGTTTTAATATCAACAAGAGAGCGGACTCCAAAAACAAATACCTGGTAGCTTTATATACGAAGGACGAGTACTTTGCAATTGCGGCGGATAATGAACAAGATCAAGACATTTGGTACCGGACTTTAGTGGATCTGCACAACAGAGGTAAGGTTCACGATTCTGTTGGGAGTAATGGAACTGGGGAAGGGGAAGAAAATTGCGGGGAAGCCACGCCAGGTGCTGCATTTAAAGAAGTGTGGCAAGTGATTTTAAAACCGAAAGGTCTGGGGCAAACGAAAAATCTAATTGGAATTTACAGATTGTGCCTGACCAATAAGACTATAAGCTTTGTAAAACTGAACTCTGATGCAGCCGCTGTGGTTTTACAGTTAATGAACATAAGGAGATGTGGTCATTCTGAAAATTTCTTTTTCATCGAAGTGGGGAGGTCCGCTGTTACGGGACCTGGGGAATTTTGGATGCAAGTGGGGGACTCTGTTGTAGCGCAGAGCATGCATGAAACAATATTGGAGGCGATGAAAGCAATGAGTGAAGAATTTCGACCAAGGAGTAAAAGTCAGTCTTCTTCCAATTGTTCCAATCCCATCTCTGTGCCTCTCAGAAGACACCATCTTAGCAACCCGCCCCCTAGTCAAGTAGGACTCAACAGGAGATCAAGGACTGAAAGTATTACTGCAGTTTCACCTGCTGGTCCAGGTAAACATAGTAATTCATTCAGAGTTAGAGCCTCCAGCGATGGAGAGGGGACCACGTCCAGGCCAGCATCCGTTGGTGGGAGCCCTGTAACTCCCAGCAAAACTAGGACTCATTCACACAGACACAAAGGTAGCTCCAGGCTACATCCACCGTTAAATCACAGCAGGTCTATTCCTATGCCATCTTCACGTTGTTCACCTTCAGCCACAAGCCCTGTTAGCTTGTCCTCAAGCAGTACGAGTGGTCACGGGTCCACCTCTGATTGCCTTTACCCTAGACGCTCCAGCGCCTCTGTCTCGGGATCCCCCAGCGATGGTGGATTCATTTCTTCTGATGAATATGGTTCAAGCCCTTGTGATTTTAGAAATTCGTTAAGGAGCGTTACGCCCGACTCTCTCGGCCACACCCCTCCTGCCAGGGAAGAGGAGTTAAACAATTACATCTGTATGGGGAAGTCCAATCTGAGGCCAAATGGACATTATAATAGAAGTCACCAGCACAATACCCCATCTCTGGTAGAAGAAGCAGAATTAGAAAAAAGTTTTAGAAAAAGAACCCATTCGTCAGGTACCTCCCCCCCAACCGTATCCCATCAAAAGACTCCATCACAGTCATCCACCGCCTCATTGGAAGAGTACACAGAGATGATGCCAGCTTACTCTTCCAGCCGCTTGTCCTCTTATAGGCATTCAGCATTTGTGCCAACTCACTCATATCCTGAAGAGTGCTTGGATCGTCATATTGAGGGCAATAGCGCTAACAAAACAGATGATGGCTACATGCCAATGTCCCCTGGTGTAGCTCCTGTTTCTAATAAAAGTGATGACTATATGCCAATGAGTCCAAAAAGTGTGTCTGCACCACAGCAAATCGTTAACCCAAGGCAGCATTCAAGAATGGACTCAAACGGTTACATGGTCATGTCCCCTAGTGGCAGTTGCTCTCCAGACCATACAAACTATGGCAAAATATGGACCAATGGTGGAAATCCAAAACTTTCTGTGGAGAGTAATGATGCAAAGGAGGTTTCCTGCAATGACTACATAAATATGTCCCCTGCAAGTGGATCAACAACCAGTACACCACCAGACTGCTATTTTAATCCAGTTGACGATCCTCCGAAACCTATGTATTCCTATTTCTCATTACCTCGGTCATTCAAGCATGTTCAGAGAAAAAATGACGAAAGCCACTTGCGCTTCTCTGTGAATTCAGGACGCCTGGTATATGGAGAGGATTCATCCTCATCTACAAGCAGTGACAGTTTAGGAGGGCAGGAGAACGGACAACAAGTGGTTAAGCCTGAGAAAGTTGATGCTTATGTGCAAACGAAAGGAAGGCTTATTCGTCCAACAAGACTCTCCCTTGATCATAACAAGGCCAGCACACTCCCACGGACACGTGAGCACCCACTTCCACCTGAGCCAAAAAGCCCAGGGGAATATGTCAACATTGAATTTAGTGACAAATCCTTTTCAGTTAGTTCAGCTTCATTATTCTCCCCCGTGTATGCAGAGACCATGAGGCAAAGGCAAAATTCTTCAGAGTACATGAATATGAATCTAGGAGCCCATGGTGGTAAGCCAAGTTATTCAGCAAAATCTTCAGTAGGTAGTACAGGTTGTGCAACTGGCTATGCTGCTACTGAAGCTGCTGCTGCTGCTGCTGCTGTTGCTGCTGCTGTCGTTTCCATTGCCCCCACTGCTGCTTCATGCAGAGGACAGCAGAGCTGTGATTATGTGAGTATGCAGCTGAGCGCCACCAACACAGGCTATACAGAATCACCAGTGATGCTTAACTACTCAGAAATTGCCACTGTAGCTGCTAAAACACCCCCCAGGTCCATTTCTCCAAAGCATGAAATGGTCCCAATAAGTATTGTTTCTGATGCTGCACATGCCAGTTTATTGGGCCAGTTATCAGGTACAAGTGCTTTTACTAGAGTAAACTCTAGCCCAAACCGGAATCAAGGTACCAAAGTGATCCGTGCTGATCCCCAAGGAAGAAGGCGGCACAGTTCGGAGACTTTTTCTTCTACTCGTGCTGCTAATGGTGGTGTGACTTTATCCTATGTAGAAGATGTGAAACGGCATAGCTCTACGTCTTTCGAAAATGTCTGGCTCAAGCAAGGGGAATCTGCTGTCTCTGTAAGAAAAGAGCAGCAGCCAGGTGCCAGTACAACAGCATTTGAAAACGGACTGAATTACATTGATCTGGACATAGTCAAGGATTTTAACAACCAAGAGCGGACCTCCCTCCAGCCTAAATCCCCTAATCAGCCTTGTGGAAATAACTCTGGTGATGATTTAGGTGCTTATGCAAGCATCAGCTTTCTGAAACCAGAAGATGTAAGGAGCAACCCGGCAAAAAGAGAAGGTAGGAGTTGGTTAATGATGCTTATATTGTCAACTCTTTATATATGTGTGTATGTATGTATGTGTGTGTGTTTATTTATTTATGTATTGCAAAAGGCTCCTAATAAATAAAAAGATCAGTGTTCCTAATACACTAATGAGGAACACTGCTGGGATGCATGTGAAGGATTACCCTTTTTCTGTGTAGTAAAATAACACTATTTTTTCAGTATACTGTAATATCATCTTCATGTTTAATTGTGCATCATTAAACCAGTTTTCTAGTTTGGGGGTATCAATGCATTTTTTTTTTTTTTTTAAGATTTCTTCAAGGTAAAAGGATCTAAGGCACTAGTAGTAAAATGGACGCGGAAGCAATATATTGGTGGTTGTACCAGTCTGTCATAATTGTCTTATCCAAAAGGTATAGCAGTTTTTTGGTTTTCTTCCATTACCATGTTTAAACCAAACGTACAGCAGATGCCATTTTCAACAATGTTTTACACTTTTGAGGTTTGTTACATTGTGCCTGCCCCTTCAGGTTGTGAAAGAAAAACATGTTCATTTAAAATAACTAGATTACAGTTTATTATGAAACAATGTCTGATAACCTGTGGCTTTTAATCTGATTAAAAAGGTTCAAATTGAAATGGAGAAAAGTGAAAGGTGGTATAGCACACACAATATTGTATTAGAAATTTTGAAATGGCGCCACTGTAGATATTTTGTGAAATACCTTCTATTTTATTTAATAAATAATTTTGATAATATGCCCAGTCTGCTGCTGGGTTGGGCAATCTGTTTTTTTCTGCAAGATATACAACCTGTTAATGTTCTATATAAAATGAACAAGAAAGTACTTTCTTTAAGCTGCAAACTATTTTAACACTAGAGCAGTACATCACAGTCCTTTTGAAATGATTGTCTGTATAATGTGTGGATGTAAAAACATGTTACATTTTTTTTAACTTTACTGTGGTGTTAATTGCAATAGACAGCAGTGTAAAGCTGAGAAGCTGCAGCGCAAGAAATAATAAAAAAAAAAAAAACAAACTTATTTATAAAGAAAAATAAATAATATAAAATAATGAGATTGTCTTTACTTTCACACTTGCTACAGTATATGCTCAGAGAATCCATTATGCAGCACTATCAGTCATGAAAACAGTGCCTGCAGTGTTGCGTAACTGCAGTCTCAGTGAAGAGTTTTAATCCTCGGGGGTTCTACCATTGCGAAGAAAATGAGCACTAGGAGAAATTAAGGAAACTGATCTGGATTTGTTTTGTCATTTCTATCTGGTGACAGAAAGTTTAAAAGCCACCTTGTTTAGCTGGCAGCGTTTAACCTACTTGTGTCCGTAAAAGATGATTTCCTTGTTATTTTTGTAGCATCACATTTTTATGTAGTGTTGTGCTACGATTAAATGTACCCACATTTTTATTTTTTATTGTGCAATGCCAGTTTATGAATGGCGGAAACTGGCTTCATGTGTAAGGATTGCTGTGTATTGTAATGCTATAGAAGTGTTAAAAAAAAAAAACACAGTTGGAATGGCTCCAAGGAGATTGTTTTTGTTTAATTGTGCTAAAGCTGTTTAAAACCACTGTTGTAAATTCTGTACCCTTTTAGTACAGATTGCTGTAGCATGGTGCAAGTAGTTCAGTGCATTAGCTAGTGCAGTGCTAAAGTGCGTGTTTTGAGCCTTGATCCATTGCCCCTCCACCTGTGTATAGTAGCCACTGAATCTGGCCCCTCCAGCATGGATTGAACTGTAAGGATGCACTGGCTCTAGAAGGCTTTAACAGTATTGTACTGATTTGTGCTGTCTAAAAAGAATAATGTGTTTTTTTTTTTTTTGCATCTATATTTTAATATTTAGTTTATAGATCAGGTGGATAATTTGTTTTAAAAACTCCCTCCTTAAATGTGCACCGCATTAGAAATTAAGAGAACATTTGAAGACTATTTACATACATTAAATTCTACTTCTGTTGTAAAACATTATTTTTGTAATTTATATTGTTATCTCTCCAGTTAGTCTTATTTCTGTTTCTTTTCCATTTAAATTCTCCTTATTAAAACATTTGTATCCATCTCCTATCTCTTATCTTATCCATGACAATGTTGGTCATTATAAAGCAATTAGAAAGCAGTGCTAGGACTTTTGTGATGTCAAATCAAATTATGAACTATGATCTTGAGAAGGTCATTCAAACTGAAGCTCCGGTGGTACTGTAATTGGTGCATCACCTACATCTGGTCACCAGCACTGTGGGAAGTTACAAACTATATATGGATAGCATTATAATGTAATGGATATTTTTTATCAATAGCTATGTGTTGGATGGATGTGCTACATTGGTTTTAAACTTGAGCTTGTGTTTTTAATAAGGTCACATCCTCTTATTAGCTGCTGCACTTGTCATAGATGTTTAATGTAGGCATTTAATGTACAATATAAAGCCTTTCTGGAATGGTTTACAGTATTTGAATGACTACCGGATTTGTAAGAAGTCATCTTCCATTTAATGTATTCATCTCGACAGTATGTGCTTTAAAGCCTTAAATATTAAATTCAATTGCTGTTTTTCATTAAGTAAGCCAAATGAAGCAATAATCATAAATATCAATCTGTTATTACATTAATTAATCCATTCATTAATTAAATTGCTATCCATCTTCCCAAACAAGCACAGCTAAAATTATGCAAGTTTGTACTTGAAAGAGTTCATTTTGGAAGGTGTGCCGCATAAAGCAGGGGGTGAGGTTTCTCAAATTGGGTCTTTTGAACTAGGTGTGGAATGTGCCTGTGGATGAGAAAATGAATGATCGTCAACTGCTTTAAGCTGAAAGGCAAAATCTGGCTGGGTTGAATTGTATTGTCTTTTTAGAGCCTGTTTCACACAGGTCTTTGTTACGCTGGACCCCTTGTGAAGTCACTTGATGGTCTGACGCCATCAGAAACAAACTATTGCATCTACTGCATTTGCTGTATGTGGTTGCAGGACATGTTTTGCATACAGATGGAGAATTATTATATCACTCTACTGTTATTAAGCTGATATCTTAGACTATGTTCCTGTTTTGATATTTTTGTTAATTAGTTAGTGGAGTTACCACTAATGTTGATATTTAGTATATCTGACAGTATATGTAGATTCTGTATTGTGTATTAGTCATTGCAAATTTTACTGAATCACTCTAATGCCCACCTTTTCAATTTGATAATTTTACAGCAAATGATATAAAAGCAATCCTTTCTGAAATCCACCCTTTCATATATACTGTTCTTGGATTGCTCTTCTAAAGAGTAAACTGTGTCGTTAACCTGAACGGCAGCCTATATACTGTACTTGATGACCTCCTGAGCTGTTCTTGCTGTGTTACACCGGGTACACTTGTAAGTTTATCGAGTATGGTACACTTAGCAAGTGTACTCGGTGCTTTTCAGGGGAAACGTCCTCAGATTGTTTCTCTTTCACACTGGATGTGTGCTGAGTATACTTGGAGACGTACCGAGTACACTTCCATCTTTTCAAGTTTGCCGAGAACACTTCCCTTTCATATTACACATCTGCAATAGTACTGAGAACACAAGAAAATCACATGATCTCCTTGAAGTGAATGCAGGGAAGTTCTACAGCCATGGAGAAAATTATGGAGAAAGTCCTGATTTTGTGTGCTGCACTTTTGTGGTGTTTTGTAATAATGAGTTGGTTATAATTTCTGGTGACTCCCACTCCTTTGCAATATGTCCCTGGTTTTAATGTAGGAACAGCGTAGATTTTAAAATTTTGCTCTGCATTCTTCAGCAGTGTGGTTAAAGCTACATTCTCTCAGTCGACTGGAAAACTCTTTGAACATTTTGGTGTTTTTATGGGTATTGTCAAGCAGTGTTTGTATATGGGTATCTGCTCAAATTTCAGGAAGAGCTTCGATCTCTTTCACAACATCCCCCTGTAGAGTCCTGCAAGGGCCGATTTTTATGACCCACTTCCGACCCGGACCCGAACCCACAACGCGCTGTAGCAGCACCCCTTATTCGTGACCCAGCCTGCTTTAATAAGATCTGCAACCTGACCTGAACCCACAAGTTTTTGTCCTTTACCTACTACCTGCGTCAACTGACTCTCCCTCTGTCACATTCACACACGTCTCTAGCGTTCTCCACAGATTGAGTTTATACAATTGGCTATACAGCGTGGTAGCTTTCTCTAATGGTCTGCATATATTTTACTCTCTCTTTTACTATAAAATACCCGTCTACCCTGTTCGTGCCACCAGTCAAAATGGAGCTACACATGTGCTTTCACAGATATGTACCAGTTTTGTGGCTGTTGTTCACAAAAACATGACATGTTTTGCAAGCAACGAATCCAGTCCTGTTCATTATTTTCATTCACTATGATTCCAAAAGAATTTCACAGTTCTTATTTACCTCTTGAACTATTTTATCCAGTACATGATATAAATCTTTAGTTTCGTCTCGTTTACAAACATTTTTAATATCACCAACCAGACATGATAAAAGCATCTTGCCACGTATCAAACAAGCAAGAACACTGTGTAGCGTGCATGGGGGAAGGCAGCAGCAGTGATGTAATCACATATAAAGACATAAGCCCGATATATGCTCCTTGCACAGCGGTGTATCGGGCTCCTGCCTTCCCCTGTGCACGCTACAACTGCTTAGTCAGCTGACTCCTCCCTAATCGCTTCCTGCTTCAGATGTTGCAGATTAATACCGGTACATTTACCTTCTAATATGTTATTTGGGAAAGGTTACAGAGAAGTATGTTGAAAGGACAGAAAATATTTTTGGTAATTTAAATTCAGACCTGAAAATTACTACTATTTTTTTTTATGGTCTTCTTTTTTTTTTAAATTTATTTGTACCCACACTCCCAATCGCAAACCATGAAAAAATTCACATTCCAACCCAAACCCGACCCACTTTTGCGGGTCACCTGCGGGCACCGACCCGATACAGGACTCTATCCCCCTGATCTCCACATTTGCCATTTTTGTCTTGCTATCAGTTGACCACGCAACAACCGCTCCAGTTTCCAGGAGTTTGACTGACACTGGTACACCTGACGTTCGCAACTGAACAGAGAACATTTTTCTTTCACACCGAAGCAAAAATAAGCGAACTGCCCCCAGAACGGATGCAACCATACCGAGACCACTTCCTTCATGTGGTTTTGGTGCTCTTCGTTTTAATTGTTCCCGGGAACTGTACCGGAAAACTGAATATCGGCCCAGTTATAGTACGCGGCAGAGTGTGTGCACTGCACTGTAGTTGAAGATTGACAGGGGATTTGCTTTGCCGTGATGTAACGTTGTTCATTCTGCATTCTTCATCAGATCAGCATTTTCCTGCTGTTAGACAGCTGATGTGATGTTAATTACTTTGAACTGATTTCAGGTCTTGCACTTTCATTTTAGCACAGGTTTTATAAGAAAATTAGATCTACTGTAACGCACAAATGCACTACCAACTTTTTTGTGGAACAAGAAGATGCAGGTAACTTGGAAGTGCTAGCCAAGGTATTATAATCTATTTTTATATTTCTTATTAACTGTCTAACTGCAATCAGACCAACAGCAAAGGTACCAGGAAGCAGCTGTATCCATAGTAGAAGTTGTATATCTTGAATCATTCTTACCCACGTACTGTACTAGTGATTTGTAACGAAGTTCCGTTAAATTTATAGTATATTAACATTTCTTTACAGTTCTATTATGCAATTAAAATGTACACTACTGTTTCAAAGACCTGGTGGTTACCAGTGTAACACATGTTTTAATGAAATATGAGAAACTATTACATCTACTTAAATTGTTTACCATGCATGTCTTTATATTAATTACTTTTAAATTTCATTTTATTAAGCTTAAAAACTTACAATAAAATGGCAAAACCTTTGATCTACCGAATGCATTAAGCACCCTAAGCGTAGTGGTGTCCTTATTTCAACTTGACACTGTGCCTGGCTTGGCATCTGAATAAACCTTGTTGCAGGCCAATTCATACACACAAGCCTCAGTAAAAAGTGGAAAGAATATTCTAATAAAAGGAGTTGGATAGCAGACTGAGGGGTTGTTTTGCCAGTACAGGACACAAAAGTTTGTAACATTGCATAGTATCCAGTAAAAAAAAAAAAAAAGTGTAAGGAGGAACAAGTTGTAGTATCTTTTATGTATTGAAATAAGCATTCAAACATATAAATAGATGAAAGGAAAGGAAGCGGATGTTAAACCCAGATGCATCTCTTGGTTAAGAAGCAAGCCAACCAGTACAAAAAAAAAAAAAAAAAAAAAAAAAAAAGGTAAAATAAGCACCATGGTAAAGCACATGCAGATTATTATTATTATTATTATTATTATTATTATTATTATTATTGTTATTATTATTATTACTCCCTATAATCAATAACTGAACTATTTTTTATTCCTGGCGACTAAGATACACCCGTTACAACATCAATCTAGTGAACTGCTTTCCAAATGTAATGAACTTGTTTATGGAATTCTTTACGGCAAGTTATTGAGAGTATCGTGGTTTATTGTTTATTTAACTTCAGAATCTGGAGCTATAGGGAGATATCTGTCTACCTGTTTTTACATATGTACTGAAGTCACACTTATAGTTTTTCTAACATACAAAGAATGGTATATCTTATTGTGATAAAACTTGGTTACAGTATGGAATCTTTACCGCAAATTAATGTGCATCTGGGGGCTCCCGCGTGGCACATCCGGCAGGATGGGTCGAATAGCCTGGAGGCCGCCGGTTCGAGTCCAGGCTAATCTACTGCCGGCGGTGGATGAGAGCTCCCAAGGGGCGGCGCACAATTGGCCGAACATCACCTGGGTGGGAAGGGCTTAGGTTGGCCAGAGTGTACTCTGGTCACCGTGCACCAGCGACCCCTGTGGACTTGCCTGCAAGCTGCCCACATCTGCGTTGTCCTCGGTCAGTGGTTGGCTGACGGCACACACTTCGGAGGACAGTGTTTGTCAGCGCGGGGGTGGTAGCAGTGAGCTGAGCCTAAAATAATTGGCTCTTTCAAATTGGGAGAAAAATGGGGTAAAAATCAATTGGCGACTACTAAATGTAAAAAATAAATAAATAATGAATATTATAATCTGGGCATGTATGGAGGAACCTGTGTAATTTGCGGCCAAGGCAGGGGTGTTTTTGTACTTTTTAGTAAAATCCATCTATTGGATGGGCTTGCACAATAGGATTAGATGGAAGAAATTCATTTTAGTATTTGTGTTTTATCTTTTTTGTTTATTTACACTGATTGGGATTTGAGCACTGCAAATAAAACGTGTTTTACAAAGCACGAGACGTGAAATCCTTGTAGCCCTGGATTTTAGAATTTTTTTTTTTTTTTTTTTTTTTGCTCTACTTTGGAATAACTGGTTTGAAGATAAGTGCCTTTTATTTTGGGGGTGGGGTGGGGTAATAAACTTAAAATGTAATTTCAAATTGCTGGCCTTTACTGAGAAGAAGCAACAATAAACTACAACAAACTTATTAAAACCTTACTGTGTTTTCATTTAAATTGTAAACAACCTTCTGGAGTGCATATGTCTGGCTCCCTGTTGAAGCCACAGTGGCTATATGCCAAAAGCCATATAACATTATTCCCAGAAGTGCTTATGTCCTTATATTTGAGGTCACAAGATTGGCAATGGAAAGTTTTCTGAAGCATTTTTCTGGCATGTCACTGTTTCAGACTGGAAGAAGTTTAGGTGTTCTTTGGCTTAATTTGAACAGAAGTCTTGAAATCCAGGCCAAAATTGGAATCTGTGCTGCATACAGTACATCTGCTAGTCATCTATATGTACCGTGCTGTAACCTGATCTGAAAATGCTGCCACAGTAATGCATTGGTTGATTACTTAAGTGCTGGGTGCACTGATGTCATTGGGATGCTGAGGTACATGTTGGGCTGTTCAAATGAAGATCTGTACTTTTCTATAGGGGTTCAAGCCCGTGTAGCTGTACTGTTTAAAAACACAAAAATGTAATAGAACCAACAACAGATAACCACACACAACACATAAAACCTTAGAAAACTGGTAGATGATATAACTACATTTAATAGCCCTGTAGGTAGACCACTACAGTACCTTTTAACTAGAATTTAAAATCTAGATATGAAAAACAAGGCTTTACCAGGAAGCAATTTGTATGTTTTAACTCACTGAAGTAGGCTGAACGTCTGGACCCTGAGAAGGCAGGAAACTCTTCTTATGATGAAAAGAAATGGTATTTAGCATCAAGTGAATTCTGTTTTGGTATGGTATTAAACCTTTTATTCTTTTATTTAGTATTTTCAAATGCAATCCTGTGCAGTAGCCCTTTTTCTAAGGGAAAGTAAAATATGTTATTTAAAAATGATTACAGTAGGTACCAGCAGACAGGTTCAATAGAAACCGGACTGTGTGCAAAGTGGATTTCTACTCCCTTGATGTACAGTAGGTATTTAATTGTATGTATGGAAGTTATGGATAATTACTTTGTCAGTGAAGATTTTTACATGAAACATCTGTGATTAATTAAACCATTTCTGACAGTACATCAAAAACAGTATGTTGTGCTAAAACATGTCTCTGTAAAAACAAAAAATATGTTGTTCCAGAAAAGACAGGCGACAACATGTTGTTAGACAAAGAAAGCAGTGACTGACCGTGTATGTATGTATGTATGTACTACATATATATACATATACGATATACATACATATATATAGATATATAATATATATATAGTATATATATAGATATTATATTCAGATATATAGCATAGATATATATAGTGTATATAGAATAGGTTTTATACGTATATATATCTATATTATATCGTTCAGAAAGATATTTTCGTTCTTTTCATCACTTCAAACATATTCACCTTCTGTCTCTTCCAAACATGCAACATGTGCTGAGTGGAGGTTTGATACCGGAGTACAGTAATTGATTTAGTATGATACACCTGGTTGTAGGGAAATTGGTCCTTGAGCCTTCAAGCGGTAAACCAGACTCCAAAAAAAGAATTTCCCAGTGTTCGATTGTTATGGGAGCCTATGGTCAGCATGTCTTATTTAGAGACATCTTGTAGAGAGGTGTACAAGAGAGAGAGTACAATTTGTAATAATTGAAATGTTAGACATAGGACAGGCTGAACAGATCCCTATACTCAAAGGACCGGATCAGGCAGCATCCTCTGTAAGGGCCAGGACAAGACATACAAACAAGACACTCAGCTGTCACCGAGGAGGATGAGAGACAGAACATACGAAAGACGAAGCTCTCAAGTCCAAGCTGGGTCAGGCAGCATCCTCTGGCTGCTGGACAACAAGGGGAATGAGAAGACAAACATGAAGGACACTCAAGTCCAGCTCGGGTCAGGCAGCATGGTCTGGCTGCTGGGAGACAAGGAGAATGAGACATAGAGAACAAAAGGACAGATCCCGTCACTACTCTGGCAGCATCACCTGGCAGCTGGGTGGCGTGGAGAGTTAGGGAAAAGTGTCTCGGGTCTGTATAGGAGAGACAAATGAAAAGACCCCCCCCCGCTGCATATTATTAAATAGGGAGTAAACTATTTTAGTGGCAGTTCTCCATTTTTAGCAATACATTTCAGTTTCTTGCCGTCCATTATTTTGAAGTGGCTAAAAGAGCAGATTTGTGTGGTAAGTGGCTGTTGGACAGCTCTGTAGTGTAGAATACATAAAAATGTAGGAGGGTTTCTGTGGAAGAAAGTAGTCCGTCACCCAGTCGGCTAATCACTAATTTTGGCTTGATGGATGTTCGACCTACCTCGTGCATTAGCTGCACTAATAAAAACTGTGCTGCGTCTTCACACAGGGTTTGTATTTGTGTATCTGTACGGTAAAAACGGCGCTAATGCTGTACTGTAGTTTAAAAATCTTAAAAATCTTTTTTTAAAAGCAAACGCTGCGTCTGCAGCACAGTACGTGATCGATTGGATGTTTCTCCCTGTAGGTGATGCAGTAGATCAAGAACTTACTGTACTATTTGTATGAGATATCCAGGAACCTCAAGTTTGGGGAAAAAACATCAGTGTTTTGGGTTCTTAATTTTGGTAGGTGTCAGAAGGTGGGGAAAAGATTGTCTTGAGGTATTGATTCAGATCACATGAGAATCTTTTATACTCCTATGACAAATTGTTCAGAAGTTGAGAACAACAAGGCCATACCTAAAGTATTATTATTATTATAATGTTTTATTTTGGACATTTTGTCGTGGAATGTGATTAAATTAACTATTTGCAGTATTTTATTTACCGTACGTTCAGACAGCTAAATGCTTTAAACCACAGGGTGTACCGTAGATCTGGCCGTCATTGTAAATGTGACAAAATGTTTGGTTAATGCACATGCTGGTGGACTATACATTAAGATCTTGTGTAACTAAAAAAAAAAGAAAAAAAAAGAATGTATTTTGGACATACTTTGCTGTGGTTTGAAATATGTTAACCACAGATTCATGATCTTTGGCAAGATCAGATCAGTTACTGTAGTTGTTTTCTTTATAATATACAGTTCTTTGGCGTGGAGACTGGATGTTAATTCTAAAAAAAGACAAGGAATAGGAGAACTATAAAAATAGCCATAACATGCACAAGTTACCGTGATGCTAAATAATTTGTACAGTAAATTATAAATGAATTTGTAACTGCAGTATCAATCATGCATATATTTGCCAGTCTTAATAATAATAATAATCATTTAAAAAAATGTATAAATTGAACTCATTCTGGTGGTTTCAGCTCTCTGCCATGTTAAACAAAATGACAGACCCAATGTGTTGGTTTGTGAAGTAGTTCTGATACAATTAACCTATCTGCCTGGTTTAAGTTCTGTCAGTTCTCCGTTTTATTTTAACACCTTGGTATGCTGTTATTATTTGCTGTATAATTTCTGTAGATGTATGCATTTCCTCTTCTAGAATGGAAGTAGTTAAACAACCTGGCTTTATTATTGAATACAATCTCAAATGTTGGCCTTGCTGCTAGACCGTTAATGTTTTGTTCTTGAAGCATACAGTGCAGAGTGAATTATATTAAAGCTGAGACCAGTTGCTAACGTCATATAGTGTCATTCTGCGTCATCTTTAACGTATTGGTGATACATATTCATACCAAGTGGGTATAGACTTCAACCAGCCTTTTCATAGAGCAGAAAAATATGCAATAATGACTCCCCAAGGAAATTAATCTGGTATGTCTCACCATACCAGCATGCTCCCCAAGAAAACGAAATCCCTGCTTGTAGGACAGCTCTGTTTTTCTCTTCTTTTTTTTTTTGCTTGTTTTTTTAACCTTGTGCGTGAATGTGTAGCAGCTTTACGGTATGTTCCATGTGTGCTGCAGCACTGCTCTTTGCAGGCTCTGAATGTACTTCGACAGGAGGAAATCACTTTAGCAATAATCATTTTTGGCAGTTGTTAGTCAGCTCTTTTGAAAGTAAGCATATACAGTGGAAACCTCTACCAGGGTTTTGTATAGGGTTCTGCATTAGGTCCTGTTGACCGAAGGTGTCTAGTGTGCATTTTATAAAATGTTCAGTTAGGGTCTGTTTTTTTAAGAATAAAATGCAAACTTTACACTAAATACTAAGCAGACAAACATAGTAGGTGTTTTAACTGGGTTCAAATGTTGTTGATGGTTGTAATGTAGATTTAAAAGTATGCTTCCCTGACCTTTTTTTTTCTAATATTAGTATACCCCAGGCAGGTTAAGATAAAAATAATTAAGCGGAAGTTGTTTCTGAAATGAGTGCCAGCAATCTTCCTATTTTATGCCAGTACATATTCAGCACAATTTGAACCAGCTGTGTCCTCTGAGCTTTAGAGAAATATGTTGAAGGCGGCTATCTCTGACGCAAAAGCATGCCAGATGGACATGAGTATTGATAACAGGTTACACTTTCAAGCCTCATCTGTGTAGCCTAAGCAATTCTGTATTAATTGCTTTAGCTTTGGCTTCATTTTTTAGTAGTAGATGTAGTTAGCTTGGTAGAATTGTCTGTCCCAACATTTTAATGCAAACTCACACTACTGTAATACTTTCAGTACCTTACTGTCCATATTACCCGAACCATGCATTTAATATAGAAAACTACTGTAATTATTTTATAAAAGGTCATACAGTACTATAAATCTGCATACTCAACTGTTTGTATTTATTTATTAATTTTAAGACGATCACTGAGGCTGTTGTAGGTTTTTTGAGTACATTTATGTTCATGCAATACCCAATTTTATTCAGTTGTAACTCGATTGTTTGAAATGACTGGGATGGTATTTCACTTCTGTGATCATTAAGCACATCGTTGAAGTACTGTATCATATAACCCAACTGCTTATTAATTTTAAAGATCAGCCTATAAATGGCGTACACCACGTTTGTATTCATTTCAGCTAAGAATAATTGATGTTACTACTGTAACCTGACTACTTGATTGAGAGATTTGGGACACTGGTGCTGCAAGTGTAGAGAGAGAAACGATGGCTATAGTTACAAAAATGCAGTTAATTAGTAACAGAGTAGGTTGTACTTAGGCTGGTATTGTACTGTACTGCTTATTGCTCATGAAGAAAATCTTTCACTTTTACTCAGCCCTATAGATTTTCGCGATACTCCATCTGCAGCGTAGCAGTTGTCTGAATGTATCGTCTCCTGGCTCATGAAAAAAAAAAAATGTAAGTTAGAAAATGATATGTATTTCATGTAGTTTTAAATCCTACAATTTGATACAAAATGGCAGCAACTTTTAGTTTTAGGAATTGATTCCTAGTTGTTGGCTTGCATGTCTCAACGTTAAACGAAGCGCTGGATAATATTTGTTGTTATTCTTATTATATTCAATTGCATGCAGTACTGTATGACTGCAGAGTTTTCAAGGATCACACAATGGAGTAAGAAGTTTGAATGCATCCGTTTTCCCAAGCTGCAGCTGTCCTAACACAAAGCACAGAAGGAACCTCTTGAAGGAGGAGCTAGAAAGGGGGCCCTGTAGTGTTGACCTACACGGAGGGGAGACCAGCTCCTCTCCAGAAGTCAAAAGCAAGGAGCTGACTCGATCAGAATCCTAAGGCACTAACATTAGGCCATGTTATAAATAAGAAATGAAAATCAGGGTAAAATTAAATAATACTTTTAAATAATAATTGTCAAGAAATGTTGTCTGTGTTCTAGTTTTAAATGGGGTAGAGGGTCTTAACAAAATTACAATATTTGTCCTAGTAATAAATTTCTGCAAGTTAATCTTCTGTTTTACTAATACCGAATATTATTGCTTTTGTTGTTTTAGACTGCGGAACTGAGTTCATGAATTTCATCAATATGTTTGTGAAGGATATACAGCATCTGCAGTAATCACAGTCCAACGGTCTGGATTTGTGGAGCTTTGTGTAATGAAAATATTTTCCATTTCAATATTTGAGTTATTTTTCTAAAATGGATGAAGCCGCAGCCTTGGTGCTCCAATGCACAATGAACTTCTGTAGAAAGTCAACAATACCGGTAGTTTAAATTATTTTAAAGACATGGTCTGCAGTAAAGGTTTCGTCTTGAACAAAAGATTCAATATAGGAAATGCCATAATGTTTATGATGCGTGTTATGCAGAGCCACGTGCTTGTAATCTGTAAAGGCATGTTCTAAATGAGTAAAGCACGTATCTGTTCACATAATAGTTATAATTACCTTTGGAGTTACAGCTGTCCTAATAAATAAAACTATTTGGGCATTTCCATGCTAACTGGGTACACATGTATAACACACAGTTTGAAAAATAAAGTTCATGATGCAATGTTCATCCACCTCTTATCATATGCTCTAGAGTCTCAATGACATGGAATTATTAAATTAAAGATAACTTTTCGTGTTGCACAAATGTTGCAGGTATTTGAAGTTTGTACTCCATTCGTGGTAACGCTGCGATTGAGGACGGACACAAGGCATGAAAGGAACCCAAAAAATTACAATTGTGTTAAAATGTTGTGCATGACTTGTTATTTATTGATATTTTATTATGAAAAACAGTCAAATATGGGAGTCCAATGTATTCCTTATGATACTTTAATCAGTTGTGTGCAAGCAACAAAAATCAGACGCCTTTATCCAAGGTGACTTTGTGAGGGTGTGCCGAGTGGCTGATGTTAAACTGGGGAGACGCACAACCAAAAATACAGTTAAAAGAAACAAATACATTATTTGTGAACAAAAGTAAGCTGCTTCTTTCAACAAATAACTATTTACACTGAGCCTGGATCAAACCAAAAAAAACGTTGGCAGATAACACAATCCTTCTATACCTAGGCTAACACAGAGGTCAGGTTCTAACCTCCTGCCTACCCAGAGCTCCTCATACAGACCTCTTTTATACCTTATCACAGGTAGGTCCCTCCCCCAGCAAAACCATTACTGGGCAGATACCCATAATAATTGTACATTAATCCAGATTTATTATTATTATTATTATTATTATTTATTCAATAAGAATGAAACATTCATTTCAATATAAACTCAATCTTACCCTTATTAAATTTACCATTATTAAAGTAATAGGGTTAAACAAGATTAAACGTCCCCTCTATGGAAAAGGTAAGCGCAGCCCCAAAAGAACATCGCATATCAAGCATGAGCCTCAGGCACACGCTCCCCTTCCCATACAGACAACAGCCTGCCACAGAGAGCAAGCAGACATGCATCACATGTGCTTCTTAAATCCAATAGTAATCAATAACAATCTTAAAACTCACAACTCCTGTATGTTTAAGCAGTTTCATTAGCAAAGAATACTTAAAAGATACAAGTTCACTTTAGCAGCAGTGTGCACCCTGCTACCCAAAATGGTACATCGCACTCAAAAAAAAAAAGCAACAAATGTATAAATACAGATTTCATTCTTATGCCATTCCTCGATTCCTGACAAGTAAATACACGCATATGCCCCAAAACATAACCTAACCATTAAGAATTATCTGATGCCCTCAGGACACTTTCTAGAGGATATTCCTGTGTGTGGTCCTCCCACAGTGGGATGAACCACATGGGGATGCTGCTAGTGTGCGGCGAGTTTCAGCGTGTGACATAATTTAGTCACTAGGCTAAACACGTCACACACTGCAACTAGTATAATACAGCGGCAGGCTCTACATTCTGCCAAAGATGATTTGCCAGTGCGAGGAGGCAATTTTTATTTTGTTTCGTTTTCCAGCGGACTCCTGGGAGACCACAGGTTGGAACCACTGCAGTACACTATACCTCCAGTGTGTTTTTATCTAATTTTAATATTTAATCTCAAAGAAATCAAGCTGCAACTTGTCAATTTACTCAAACGTGTACACTTGTAAAGTTTTCATTAGTATGGAAATACCCATTTTTACTCTGTGTGGGGAAATACATTGTGCTACCACAATAAGACACCCTCCCTAAAACCAACACTCCTGCAAGCCACTGCATTTTCTGATTTGATGTTATCTAGCATCTCAAGTAGAAAGCTATTCTTACTATGTTAAAAGGCATTTTCTACAATATTAAAAAAAAAATAAAAAAAAAAAGCTGGTGCTGGGTTTTTAACGAGTGTGGGCCTCAGAATGAGGTTGTAGCCCCATATTCCAAAAGAAATGGTTTTCTGGAAGCTGTGTCAGGAATATACAGATCATGGCAGCTGCTGAAGAAATGCCCGCTTATACAGAGGCTCTGCAGAGCATATTAACAAGGTCACGTCAGGAGCTTGCAATAAACTGTGCTGCTGCAGTAGTCCATTCCTTTAGCACCTATTGTGCAGTGAACCTGGAGTAATAGATAACAAGTGATTCATTTGAAATTCAAGCAGTTTCGACTTATTATCCATTTACTGGAAAGGTATCTTCTTAATTATTATTTTTAATGTAGGTATTTAACATTGACACTGATCCATTTTTAAAATAGTGCACGTAACACCACAAAACTTGAACCAAACAGATCTGACATTCTTCCAAGGCAAATATTCTGTGTAGAAGCTATAATGTAGTGGTAATTGACTAACAGAAGTCCATAGTTATGTTTTTATAGTACATCAATGGAACATATACTGTAGCTTTCATTATACAGAAGTTTGGAAGAGGTTTGTTTATATAGGCTTCATCCAAGGGCATTATTTTTTGATTTGTATTGAAATTCTTCTCGTCATGGCTGCCCAACAAACTGTAAACACAGACTTATGAAAAATGTGACTCTTTGTTCAGTAATGTAATTCTTTTAAAGTTATGTTTAAACATTGCCTTGAATGTCGAGGTATTTGCTTGCATATACTCTGTGGCTTTTAATTTTATACTCTACAATTTGCCATTTTACATTTGGTTTTATAAGTAAAGAGAGGCGAGACCTAAAATCAAAGCTATGTAAAAAAAAATCCTGACATCAGACGTTTCCTTTAAAGTCAGTAAGCCATGTATTGAAACCAGGAGCGTGATGGTTTTGCATTCTGTGCAGTCAGTAAATGTCAGTCTTCATACTTTTAATTTTAGGCCATGTTTATATTTTTATGTCAGAGGTTTTGAAACACAGCTCTCTGGTTCCTGTTCATTTTCACATACCAACATTAATTCAGCTTTACTGTTCAAAACATCTACAGGATTTCACTTCAGAAAAGAGCAACCATAGTCGATTGTATTATTGTTTTTCAGTATAATAAAATATGATGGTGCATTGAAGTCCGCTATCTAAGTTGAAGTGTGTCAGAGTTCATGCGAATCTTGCCTGACACCCTTAACAAGAGTGAAGAGTGTGACAAACAAAGACATTGACAGGGGTAGAGTGCCAGATTTACCTTGAAACACTAAGCAGATTTGGTCATTTGACATATGTTCTTATCATAAAGTTACAGTTCCCGTGGTCAGGCATATCAAAAATGAATGTCAGGTCATTGTGTGGGAGTTTATACCGTCCATCGTTTACTACAGGTGAATCACGTCAACACAAACGCGCCCGTTCTAAGTGCTGGCGACTGTGTATCATTGTACCGCAATATAACACATCTTTGATCTGAAAATTTGAATATCACATTTGTTTGTCTTTCTATTGTACCTTAATGACATTCATTATTGTATTTAATTTTGGCAGCTGTATAGGTTTGAGCTATCTATTCTATTCTTCATGGGGTTTTAATGAAATGCAATTGTATCTGTTGGTATGGTTAGAAATCCCAAGTTGTACTGTAAGCACACAGCCAGGTGACAGGTGTGTAGTTTTTTTTTTTTTTTTTTTTTTTTTTTTTTTTTTTTAATACAGAATCCCTCTTTTTTGCTGCCAGTTAATGGTTTTCATAGTGATACTTAAGAAAACCTATGTCATCTCCAATAACCTCTAGCATCTTTAGAAACAAAAGAAAGTTTGTTCTCTCACACACACAAACACAAACACAAAAGATTTGTTAGATTCAAAAACATTAAAAGTCTATTTTCATTTATGTACAAGTGAGGATGTGGGTGTCTACTTCATTTGAATTTATTGTAGGATAGTGCTCTGAGCTAGTCTTTTTTTTTCTTGTGTGCCGATCAGCGGTTTTTTAACGCAATCCTGCTGTTAAGTGCATCTCTGCAGTGTAACCCATCCTATTTCGTAAAGCACAGTTAGAGTGCAAACCTGACATGTACTATTTATTTCTGATTTTTTAATATACATTTTAATATATAGATTTAGCTGTAGTTATGCTAAGATTCTCGTTGGAACTCCCTGTCAAATGGATTACATGCATAGCTGCTGTCCCAATAAATTACTGCAGGAGACACTAAGCTTGCCTGAACCAGCAGCAGTAGCTACAGCTGTCAGACAGGACAGTATTTTATACTCTGAGAAATCTGTCTAAATTAAGGGAGAGGAAGGAGAAGCCAAAAGTGTGGCGGATAGTTCATCAGCTGGAATCTTCCTCACTTGACTAGACACACTAAAAGAATTCTGGCACTTTACTGCACTTTCCATTCTTGGTAACAAGGGAGGCAGTGCGAGCTATATTTTCATAGTCCATGACATAACCCATGAGCTGTGTACACTATTGTACTGATTAAGTTGTATTTTAGTTTTTAAAACTATTCTGATTCGGGCCAGGTAAACTACAGATAAGGTCTGTTATAGCTATTGTGCTGTATTGTTGGATCTTTTTAAAGTGAGTTAAAATCCTTTCTAAACGTTGCCTTAGTGGTGACATACAAATATTTTATTTACATGCACTACTGTAACAATTAACTTTTTTCTTTTAATATTGGACTAATGGGGTTAGAAGTGTCAAATCCAGTATTGATATTGTACTGCAGAGTTTGAGAGTTAGATAAAAACCAAGAATCTACCTGCAGAGTTCCATAGAATGCCTATCTGAGAATCTGTATGCACCAACTTATCAGCCTGCAGTGATCACTCATCCACATTTTCAGCAGAGGTGTGAAGTTCATCTATGCTACCATATAAATTCCCCTACTCTTGAGGAAACAAATGTTTCTCTCCCCTTGGTCCCCAGTGCATTGACTCACCTCTTGGACGGGTGTCAGAAACCACTCTGACTTTCAGCTAGTGCTAGCATTCTTATCAAGTCAGATAGAAACAAAAGGTGTTTGGAAATAAATTCTGCAAAAGCTGAGCAGTTGTTTTAACAAAAATCTGGAATAAAGGTTACCAAGGAAGGGCTGTACTGTTGCAGTCAAGGCAGCATGCCATCCAGGCAGACTAATACCAAAAGAACTGCTTGTGGGGAAAAAAGTTGAACAATGCATGTGTTTCATCTCCATTTTTCCAAAGAGAGCGATGCAGAATATATTTTATATATTTTATTTGCTGTGTTTATTGGGGGTATGCAAGCTTTTTATATATTCAAACTTGAGCAGTTAATATTAAAACTTAATAAACAATTTATTAGCAATTTATGTCAACATACTTGGTTTGTTAGCAACAGTATGTTAATTAAAGCTTCTCACTATCACAGTGTGACACTGTACTGTAATTGTTGACTTTGGCTCCTTTCTCAATAGATGGTGTCCATTGCCTCATAAGCAGCAGCCAGCATCGTGCAGAATTGAATGTTTTCCCCCTTTTTTTTTCTTGTTCCGAATCCTTGATGATAGGAAGCAACACTAAGCATTCAGCTAATGAGTCATGAGGGAACACAGGGGCAACTGGAGCCAACCTCCTGGCCCAGGCTCACATTTTATCACTTCCCATGAGAAAAACAACAGTTTTACTTGTAATAAACCACTGGAGGTGTTTTTACAGAATCCTTTTGATCTTCTGAGATACAAACCGAAGACCCAAGATTGGATAACAAGAGGGGTTGGCTGTTTTTAGAAAGGAAACATCTGTTTAGGGATTTCATTTATTTATTTGTGTCCTCATGCTATCTAAAATAAAACCTTCCCATAGTGTATTGAAACGTGCTGTTTTGAACACCGTAGTGTTCTTGTATTCTTAATAAATGGGAACCAGAATTGTGTGGGTTCAAATTGTCAAAAATAGTATACATTACAGCAATTAAATAAATACATATATAAATATGTTTAAGCAATATATACAATGTAAGTATTTTCTGTGACTTAAACAAATTAAATCAACCACATTTTCAGATTACATTGCCAAGGCTTTCAATGTAGTGAAGCAGTTGTATTCAATTACCATCCATAAGCATCCATTTCAGTTTAGATTAGTTTACAACAAGCAGGAATGGATACTGAACTATACGTGTGAGTCATTATGTTGAAATAAATACAAAACAAATGAAGTAAGTCAACTGTCTTTAGTTTCCACTTGGCAAAAGTGCCTTTCATAATGTTATATGCTACCGTGCCACCAGATATGTACAAAGAAGTTTGATTTGTCTTTTTAGGATAGAGCTGTGTATGAATTTACATAGTGCAATGCATTTTGAGCCCTGTAGTTATCTGGGCCGTATTGATTATTTATAAAGTAGTCATGTTTTTTATTTTAAGGATATTATTATTATTATTATTATTTTTTTTTTTTCCAAATCCAGTTATGTTCAACTTACTTCAGCTGGTACTTCCATTAATCCTGTCTCTTATTCCATAAACTTAGTGTCAAATATTATTGTTGTTAGAATCGCTCTACAATATTGCCTGGAGCATAGGTCGAGGGGCTGCTTAATAACAGGCAATGGAAAAACATGACGTAAAGGTAATGTTGAGGCTGATAACAAAAGCTTCCACAAACAGTTTTTACATTGGGTGGCTTGTTATGGCAATGTCTTAGAAAAGATAGAAACTACAGTGAATTCTGGCAGCAACCTTTATCCACACAACACTTAATATTTTATGTTACTCCTGCCAAAACATGTACAGAATGAGTCCTGGAGTTGTTGCTGTCTGTGCAAATTGATATGAAAACTAGACAAGTGCAGGACCACCTTTTTAATGCGCTGCGTAACTGTTTTAGTGCATTTTTCTTGCAATACTTATTAATTGCTTCTTAAAGTCGATATCAAATAATCAGAATCGCTTACTAATCCAGGTGATAAGTACAGTATAAAACTGAGTATACACAGGTTTTCCCCATGACTGTGTCTGCCAGCAAATGATGTCAGCTGTGTAAATGATCCTTACCTCAGCTCAGCACAGTTATAGCGCTCTGAATTAAAACACTTGTCTTGTATAAAGTTTTATGGGTTGTTAGGGAAACACTGGCACTTGTTTGTTAGAAACGAGTCTGGCTCCTCTTGTAGTCTGGTTATTTCAGTCTGGACTGTATCTGCTTTGTGACTAACAAAGGACCCTTTCCCTTTGTTGTAACAATTTCTTGCCTATACTGTAAGTAGTTAAACAGACAGGAACATTTTTCCCCTCAGAAGGTGATCTTTGCAGTGATAAAGTACTGTATATAGTCTAGCACATCAGAAAAGACAACATCTAAAATAGACATACACTTGGTTAGTTATTTTGCCAGCACCATTTAAATTGCAAATACCCTCCAGTATGGTAGAAGCCTGATTAAACAAAACAAAACAAAAAAAATACTATTGCTAAATACCAAATATTTGCTGGTCTTCGAAACATGGTAGTTTTAATTGATATCTGATAAACTGAATGCAGAACCAAGGCCATGCAGTCAGATTCTTCTTTTGGGCAATTATCAGAGGCAGCTTGTTTCTTAAGCTGTTGGTCAGACGCTTCAGTAAGTACCCAAGATTAACAATGTTATCATGTCTTTGGTTGTATAAAATGGGTAATAAATAAGTAAGTAATGGCATTAGATTTTTTATTTGATGTCTACTTACACATTATTTCATTAGTCTTCTACATTATTAGAGCCTTGTTTAAACCCTACTCCCTACTTATGTTTTTTGTTAAACTTTTTACATGACATAACATTTTGTATGTATTTGCACTGTTAAAAATTAGAAATCAAGAGTTTGTGTTCAGTAGAAAATCTTATCTTTACAAGTATATTCTATTTCATTAAATATTTACTAGACACGACTGTATGTGTGTGTGTGTGTGTATGTCTATATATATATATATTATAGGGTACTGTAAAAAAAACTCTTAAACTTTGAAAGTTGTGAAAAGTAGCAGCATTTGGCGTCAGTTCTGCTGTACCACACAAGCCAGTATCTGTGATGAAATAGCTGTGTTCCAGCACTAAGTGAAATTAAACCATGTGCAGGTCACCCTATAAGAAGCATTTGATCCCTGCCAAGTTTAACTGTAACATTTAGAATATTATTTTCAATTCTTATTGATTGGTTGCATAAAAATACAAACTTTTTTTTTTTTTTAATTATGATACTGTACTATATTACATGCGCTGAACTGTAAAAGGTGAAGGAGAAGTGTTGAGGCAAGAGAGCCATCAGAGAATACTATTTCATAACCTTCCTGGGATAGGCTTTCCTTTCATATGGAGGGCCACACAAAGAAAATTCTGTTTCTCTGGCAGTTAGAGAATGTAGGACAGGAGACCTTTTCACCTTCTCTTTACTGTGACTCTGGAAAGTGTGCTTTTATAGGAAAATAACTTCTGTTTACCAACCTTTTAAGAACATATTAAACTACAGCAATCCTTTTAAAGAAGCATTCGGCCACATATTTAACTTCTAAACATTCAAGTTACTTTTGCAAAATAACCACAGCAATGAAGCAGCTTTGGTAATTCAGCACAGCATACTTGTGTTTGCATGGAAAATGTACCTTTGTCTACGTAAGTCCAACACAACACACTTTTCTTTTCTATAGCATACTGGTGTTTAAGAGCTCCTCACAGTGATTATTCATTTTAGGCTTACTTATAAAAATCTGTACCACTTTGTCTGTGTGTGTGGTTTTTCAAAAAATGTTTTACCACATTTTGATACCCTTCTAATCCCCCTTCTCTCTTATATTTCAGAATGATGACTTTAAAAGCTCAGCAAACCTGAGTGATGGGTACCCAGACTGTAGATTTCTTCTATGCCATAACCCAAGACCTCCCCTTCACCTTTTCGTTGATGGTACAATGCATTTGGGTTACATTGTTTACTTAGTATAACCTCAGGACTTAGTTGACTGAACTGTACAACACATTTTTGCCAAACAAATAGCACTGTGACACCTGAGCAACCCATCTGCTTCTTAACAGAAACTCTTGCTCTATACCTAACACTAAATCACTATGTGAATGGGTATACTGTAACACATTAATGGACACTTATATATATATATGTGTGTGTGTATATATATATATATATATATATATATATATATATATATATGTGTGTGTGTGTGTGTGTGTGTGTGTGTGTGTGTGTGTGTGTGTGAGTGTGTGTTTTTCATTTGCTGCTGAAACTCTTAATACAAATCATCATTGTAAATTATTGAATATATAACTGTCATTTAATGTTTGTCTGAGTATTAAATATGTAACATTTAATGATTTATATCTGTCTTTTTTTAACTGAAATATGACTTTGCCATGCACATCTTTTATTGATGTGTCTGAGGTATTTTATGTTCTGTTATAAACAGAAGGGAAATTTGCTTAAACTTAGTATGATAAGGATAGATTACAGTACTATTCTTTGTTTAAAATTGTAGTTAATACATGGTATAATCTAAATGATAGGCCTATGTGGCCTCTTTGTATACTCCCATTTACTGATAGTGTCACTTGTAACATAATCCTAATGAGTTCTTTCCAAATAATTTTGTACTCTTGTATTCCTTGTAAGACAATAGGCTGCATTAACTAAACTGAAGCTGAATTTACTGTACATAGTACTTACAAGTGTCAGCAACTTGAGTCCATCCATTGCACAAGAGAAGCAAAATAGAAGAAATACTAACATGTTTTAACCATGTCTTCCACTGTAATATAAAGTAAGAAAAACAAAGACAAAAAAAAAAAAAAATCTCTGCAAGACAGTACTCGCCCTGGAATAAACAATGTGGAGTTTGTAAATTCTGGAAATCTTTCTGTAAGTAATAAAGTAGAAAATGTTTATCTTTTTCTTGTACAGTTGTTTCAGTGTGTTATTTCTAACAAAAAAATGAAAAAAAAAAGCTTGTAAAAATATAATGCCTCGATGCAGAATTTGCTGGAACCCAGGAAATTGTTGGCAGCTTGTTTTTTCATATTTGTCTACCAGTAAAAGCTGCTGGTACTTCTCTTTAAGTTGAGTCTGGAAATAGGACACTAGCAGCCACACAAATGCCATTGTATGCACCTATGTGAATATGACCTTTTAAAAAGTCTACAAATACTCTTAAAGGTTTGTGTTCAACAAAGCTAAATGCAAGGTCATTGTTCATATTTCCTAATGAGCTTTGTACCACAATAAACTGTATGCATGTTAAATACTCTGTAGCGCTGTGTGCCAAAATAGCAACAAATAAAGTTATTACAAGCTTCCCTATGCTATAATGTAATAACTGTCCTTTTACACATGTGTGTTAAGACTACTGGGTTTAACTAAAACATGTTCTGGTATTCTTTAGTGAAATATGTGATGACATCCCTACTTTCTGGCAAGACTGGATTTTAAACACCTACATACCTGTGACTGGTGAACAATTATGACAGTTAACTAGTGTTTGGAGTTATTGTATAATAGGTGCTTCAGGTAAGTGACAAAAACATGTACTTTATATTATCTTTAATAACATGTACTTGTTAGATATATATTAGACACACACACTATGTTCTAAATCCCAAGGTTTTGAAGCCACAATGATATTACACTGCCTTCCTCTTTTAATGTTCTGGGATAGCAGCACAGAAAACAGCATCAGTCTAGTAGAACACATGCCAGAAGAGGCTATTAATGAAGCAGTGTGTATCATCTAAAGCTTGTGATTGTCAAATAGTGGACCACCTGATGCTGAGCACTAACAGGTTGAACTGATGACCTCGACAGTTCCCAAGTTTAAATGAACTATTGTACAAAAAAAGGATCGATGCCCCTTGGACAAGTGTGGTTTTTAAAAAAAAAAATGTTTTTAAGTTTATAAAACACTGAGATAGTGTGCTTTGTGATGGTTTTGGGAGAATAATTGCCCGTGTTTTTGGTTGATTGGGTTAGTCCTGGTCTGTACTGGCAGTGGAGCAGTAGAATGGCAAATAAATCCACACGCTTCCAGTTTGTGACATTCACCTGGTTCTCTTAACAGCTGAAATGTCAAATGTCTTGGTAGAGTGTGCATTTCTTGAATGTCTGCCGTTCCAAATGCGGGGATAAGGCTAGCCAGCTGTGCAACAGGAAAATGAGGTAGGTCAGTCCCCCGATTCTTTGGAAAGGAGCCCACACAGCTACTCTGCAGTCCATCATGAGCTGGTGCGTTTGTGTGCAACCGTGCTGACAGAACCTGCTTCAGAATAAACACTTCCATACTGGTTCATGTGAACTGATCTTTACATTTATTTGTTTTCCCTGTACTGTACTGTGTATTGGATGTGTTCCAGGGTTTGCAAAACTAACAGGTGTACTTTTTTTTTTGTATATAATGTCGCCTTTTAGGAAAATTATTTCAATAATACATGTTGCAAGCTGATCTGCATAGGCATGTTTCATTTTTTAGATTAATGAGATACCAGAGCTAATAAATATATTGTTCCTTCCTGTTAAAACAAAATCAATCGCAGACTTAAGTGGGAATGCTCAAATATGCATGTGATCATAGATTTCATACACTAAAATATTACAGCTTTAAATTGATTTCAATAAGGACTCATCTAAATGACACAATCGAAACCACAGGTTACACATCAGCATGGATTATTTCAGCTATGCATTCATTTTGATTCTTGGCAACACAGTTATCGCACAGAAATGTTTTTTCTTTCTTTTAAAAACCCTTCGTACTTAAAATGTGACAGCCTATCTTGATGCATTTCCCTAATAAAATAAAATAAAGTTGCACTGAATTGTTTTTCTTTTTGTATTTTATTGTAATATTACAATTTGCAGGTATGGTCTTCAGGCGCTGCAATATTTATTGAAAAGTATCACTACAGTCCCCTGAGTTTTAAAAAGGTCCAATTAAGTGAAGAAATGAGTGCCATTCATTAAATATTCATTCAATTATCCATAAATCTTTTATATGCTCAATAATAATCAGCATTGTAGCACTGTTGTCTCATAAAGTATCATCCCTTAGTTTCTGGGAAAATCCAGCACGACTAGTTTGATGCTTCCTCCTAGATTTGTCTGAGAAGGGTTGATGTCTTATCTAGTTATATCCAATTGCACTATACAGCTATATCTCATGGTTACCCACATTAGCATTGCAGCAGTGTCTACTAATGTATTGCAAGGATGCCAATAGCACTGCTTTTCATTTCCTAGACTTGTTTCAGTAGAGAAGGTAATAATAATGTAACCAGGCTTTTGTGATCTTTAAATTTGCTGTCATTATTATTATTATTATTATTATTATTATTATTATTATTATTATTATTCAATGTAGTTTTTATTAACATAAGTGGTTTAATCAACAAAAAAAATAAAAAGCATGAAAATTCACAAACTTTCACCTAAAATCTTCCTTGAGCAACAACTGTCACTATGAAAGGACTTGCTGTTATTTAAATTCTTGCACTGCACAATTTATGTACATTTTCTTCAAAACAGTTCCTTAGAGGTAACAGAAATCAAGCTCTTTGTGAAAGATTTTTTAGGAAAAGAAAAGTCCTTGCTATTCAAGTGTTAAATGTTTATTATTGCTGTCCATGGAACACATACGGTACCTTATATACAACTGTTTTGCAGATATATGCTGCTTAACTGCTTATGATGAAACCATGTAATCCAGATTAATATAATGACCATGGTAGTGTTTCAATGGAATATGAAACAATATAGCAGGTTAAATAAAGATTAAATATATATATATATATATATATATATATATATATATATACACGCACACATCCACCAAGCTAAAGTTTCTGTTTCTTTAAAATAGTGAGCAAAATATGCTACATTTAAGGTCAGTTATTTTTATTTTGTTCTAAGCCTGTTTTCAGGAATAATGAATTGTTAAACAGCTAAATTACTGCCAGTTAAAAATGTAGATTTTCCCTTTTCTGAAGAAAAGTGCAGCACAGTAATTGTTTGTGGCTCATTAAACTTGATTTGTTTCATTTAGATGGAATCAGCTCGGAGACAATTTAGTTTTCTCCAGCTTTTGGACTAAATGTTCTATTTGTTAGGTCAGGAAGTTCATGCGTGTGTTTGTTATCTGCAGTAAAAACATACTTGTTTAAACTATGATCCTGCATCACAAGTTGTAAAGATAAAACCAGTCGTAAAGGTTGACACTTAAAGTGTTCAGTGAATGTTTTATTGCTTTGATGTACAGTATGAAGACACTTTTTATCGTTATGAATCTTTGAACACAAACATATCTCTCCCATACAGCAATACATTCAATGCTGTCAAATTTGGTGGAGTTTGGACACTATTTATTACATCAATAAACAGGTCTTGAAGAAAAATACACAGTTCTAATAAACATTTGAAATGATTGGATAGTTGGAAAGTTAATACAATTTAATGATTAACAAACCACACACACACACAAACACACACGCACGCATACATATACAGTACCTTATTTAAGGTAACCTCAAATGAAACACCTGCTTATACAAATGGGTCAACAGAGGGTTTGGATCATTGAGCTGTATACAGAGTTAACAAAAATGCAATCATGTTTAATGGTTAACGAATGGTGTTCTGTGATGAACTGAAGTTGCGGATTCCGACCGCTGCTGGTGAGATGAGTTTAAAAGCTCCCTAACTGCTCATGCAGTGATAGGACGTTCGCTTGGAGAGTGAGGTCACTGGTTCACGCTCCGCCCTACATTGGTGCTGTGACTCCATTCTCATAAATTGGCTGCTCAGTCTGAGGTTAGGGGGATAGCAAACACTGTAATTATGGAATCTGACCTCTGCCTTTGATGACTTTAAAAGCTCTTGTGCTGTGGTTAAGATGGTAGCTTGAACAGTGTAAAGTATCTTGTTTACTCCCAGCCTTCTCCATGTCACATTACCTGTATTTACCTATACTACCCCCACACCTCCTGAGACTAATTTTACAAATTTTGAAAAGATGGTCACCTTGCACGAACTTTAAAGGACTTTTCCCCCAAAAAGTTCACATGTTTCATGAACACAATGGAAGCCAAGCTGCTCCCGAACCCTAAGGTTGGAGCGTGTGTGTGTGTGTGTGTGTGTGTGGGGGGGGGATGTGGGGAAGGTCACATTTCCTTTTCGTGTGCTGGACCCTCCACTGTGGACAGTGTTGCCAATCCAAAACCAACAAACATCAATTTTATTTTAATATTTAAGGTTTAGTTCATTACCTGACAATGTACAGTATTTGGCTCTTCAACTTTCTAAAGTGCATCTTGTATTGTGTTCAGGGTTCTTCCCATTGCACATAACTGAAAACCTTTCACATGTTGGCGGAGTGCTACTTTGCACTAGATTCCCAAGTCCACTGTTAATAGTAGTTCACACAATGAATTTCCATTCTTCACAGAGGCAAGATAAAAGCCAGTAGCTTTTTACATAAGCAGTGGGGAATGTTCCAGCGCCTGATGAAGTGAAACCCCGGTGTGAGACCCGACGCTCACACTCCCTTTGCCTAAATAATTTAATATTATAAGTGAAACAAAAGGTTGTAACACCGCTATACAGTTCTGTGTACATTTTCAACGCAACCCAGAGTTAAGCACTGGCAACACTCTTTGTATAGTAGTACTCAACCAGACTTAACCACGAGCAAGTACATTGTTGTACTTAATGCAGGAGGCCAAAGGTTAAGACTGTCTAACACAAATATCTGGAACCCAAACGTGGGCAAGTAGATTTCAACATATGAAAAACTACAAAATGACATTCTGGGAGTGCAGTACAATATGCATGCTGTTTAACTATGGAACTACTGTATAGTGCAATATTTTTTATTTGGATACACTTAAAATAACACATCCAGCGACATGAGTGGTGCTTTGTAATTATTTACGTCCTAGCTTGGTCTGCATTTATTTACAAAATAAAGGTAATATAGTGTCTATCTTTTCTGTGCTCCTCACTTAATCTATTGTCAACATCATCTTCAAATAATATAATTC
The DNA here is from genome assembly GCF_017654505.1 of Polyodon spathula. Classification (NCBI taxonomy): domain Eukaryota; kingdom Metazoa; phylum Chordata; class Actinopteri; order Acipenseriformes; family Polyodontidae; genus Polyodon; species Polyodon spathula. Next base: position 31,503,836 of record NC_054547.1, on the reverse strand, counting down.
TGTCTCCCCCAACTTCTCAAATATTATGTTTCTAACATCACAAAAACAGGTTATCTAGTAAAAATGTATTCTCACATGAATGAATATAAATAAACATAAAAATCAACTGCATCTACCAACTATATTAAGATAATTTTAAAGGCAGTACCAATTAACAATATCAGCAACACTTTAAAATAAAATCAAGGGTGCAAATGACCAACAAGTCATAAATGAATTGTTGAAGGACCTGAAGAAAAGTTGCTAATAGTTAAAATGAGAGGGAGCTGCCTCTATCAAACGTACAGCTCACATAATCCTGTCAGACCACGTTGATTTGTACATTGTTTCTTAAAGTCTCTGTTTTTTCAAAAATAACGACCATTGAGGATCAACTGCAGGGGATATGTTCATAAATTAGTTTGAACACAATTATCTTTATCTAGGTTTCGACTGTGCTCAAAGTTTAAGTGCCTTAAGGAATCACAAACAGGAAATGAAGTGTGACAGATCTGCCACTGAGCAAATCATTAATGTTGTGTAGGGAGATGTTTTTGAAGTGAGTCTTAAGTTCTTCCAGCTATATTCCAGCAGTGCGAAATCTCAAAGTTGAGCTAACAAGCAACATTTTAAGGTACAGACTGTGGTTCTTGTGAACTCCTTCAGCGGGTTCCAATCTGGAGTCCTGCCTGACTATGGAAAGACAGAGGAGGGGCAATCTGGCAGTAATAATATATCCCTATTTACGGTCAACTTTAGCTCACATTTGTTTTTCTGTGCTGTATAATTCCTTAGGCAGGCTGAAGTTTCTCCTTAGGAAAGGCTGCGTGTAGTAATCATCTACTAGAATTGATTGGAAGACAAACATTGCAAAAAGAGCTATTTTTTATTCAAAAAATTTTTTAAAAAAATATATATTATATATATATATATATATTATATATATATATATATATTATATATATATATATATATATATATATATGGGTATATACATTTTAAACATATGCAAAATATATTGGTTTTCCACATGATAAGGGGTGGAACTCCTTATTAGATTTTGCACACAGGAATTTTACTGCCTCAGTTAGCCAGTCTTGCTTTCTTGTGGGTTGCCTGAGAATCTCTTGAGTCTAATCTCCATATTCCTCATATAGTTACTGTAGTATATTCACCCGGTGTGCATGTGTTGGGCTTGTGCGTCATTAGAGAATAAACTTAAATTACAGGATCTTGTTTTGGAAACGGCCCTGAAACCCAACCCCTTGGGTAAGTCACAACCTTGCGTAGTTGAGAAAGGGAACACTTATATCACAGCCTCACCATCAGGCACAGTTTTCTCGCCTTCCTCTCACTATAGTATGAAAAATAGTATAGTGTACTATAGTGCACGTAAAAACTTTTCTGTTTTGATTATTTTCATTTAATTTAAGATGTGTGATTTACTTAACAAAGAGAGAGGCAGAGAGACAATCTTGCTATATGCCTTAATGGATATGCAGTTCACAACCACATTGACATAAAACTTAAACACCTTCAAATGCGTTCAGGTGAAGTGAAAAATTGAAATTTTTAGTTCCAGTATTTTCAATTCAGATACTAGCTCTTCTGTGGAGTAGAAACAGCTACACTCTGATTGATCTTTCTTGAGTGCTCTTTGCTTCCAGTATGCAAACCTGTGGTGTCAAATAGACCAGGCACCACAAGCAAAATGACTTTCCCAGTCATGGAAAAAATAAATAAAAAAAATCAAACAATCCACATGGGTAAAATATTAAACGCTAAGATTGGGGAATAAGTATATTTGAAAGTCACCAAGATTTAAACTGAATCCTGCAGATGTGCTCCAATCATTGTTATCTCACACCCACCTTAGTTCTGCTGCTAATTTCACATCAATATTAATTCTAGTTAAGTTCAATGTAATTTTGTGATATTATGTAACTCATGGCTGCTTGGCATGTAACAAGTTGTCTACTACTTCGTATATACAGTAATACTTCTAAATCAATGCAACCCATTCAGAAAGATTTAGCCAGCAGATGACTTATTAAAAGAGATATTTTACTGACAGCAATGCAAAGCACAGGGGGAATGGTAAACTATGTGAAGTTACCATGGTACAGTATGCAAATCTACTACCCCAGCATATATTAAGCTTCACAGTCAATAATCGACTAATGATTCATTAATGAATTGCTGTCAAACACCATACTGCAATGCATGGTTGCAGGATCTGTTTTTTACGGATGCCACAATAAACATGTGCAGATTTTCTTTTATCCTTTTTGGTATCCACTTAGCCCACAATTCAGAGCTACTGGGAGCTATTGCTCCCCATTTATGCCAAGCCAATACATTTCATGAGAACCAAAACCAGAAATGAATCAACTGACAACCATGAACAACAGTGGGCTTTTAGAAATATTGCAGTAAGGTATTCAATGTTATTTGTGTGTAACATAATGCTATATCTTGTAATAATATGTTATCTTATCAGTGTATAATTTCTTTCAGGCAAGGGTCTCTGTTGCCGTGACTCCCATAGATTCCAGATTGAAAGGGCTGGTCTCCAGAAAAAGTGGGTCATCCATTAAATTGGTATTGTTGTTGCATGTTGCAGAGAACAGTGTAGCGAAGTGTGAAATATAAGACAGTATACAATTGTCAATATGAGTCTAAAAAACATAATTGCCCACAATAGAGTGATCTGGTATTTCTTTATACTTACTGAGGGAGTGTTTATCGAACATGAAGAATTGATGAGGGCCTTTGTGAATACCAGATTAATATCCAAATCAAAACAATTATTGAATGGCAATCAATATCAATTATCTTGGTAAATAGAACCCCATTTATCAATGCACATGGAAATGTTACTGTAGTAGGAGGACAAGAAACACCTTTTATTATTGTACATTTTGTAAGAAATGTTCAGGAAAGACAAGCTGACTACTGGGGACCGTTTCTTTATTCAGCAGAATTTAACATGCGCTTACCTTCCACAACAGCATCACAAAGTCGAGCAGAATGGACAGGAAAAAGAATCTGGCAGTCAAGAATGCTAGTGACAAAGCGAAAGGGACAAAGGAGAGGAAATAAAACATCTGGAATGACATTAACAAATGAGTAAGATTCCACAGAGGATGGAAAGAAACTGAGAAACATGTATATGCTACACAAACTGCTTTGGATCCAGAGTTAAAGAATTGCCCTGCCTTGTAGCTATTTACTACCCTGCAGCAGCTATTGTAATACATACTGTACAGTACTGTGTAGTATCTGTGGTTCACTTACGGTGTATACCCATATCTGAAACACATCTTATGCGTTTTATATTTGCTGTTGATGTGGTGTGACAAATGTAATTATTGTTTTGGTCTGGGTTTCAGTGTATGAAATTTGTGTATAAAAAAAGATTTTATAAACAAATTTATTTTTCAGATATTATAAAGGGATTTCAGCATCTTCTTCCAATCTTGTGTTTATCAATTTGCTCTTCCCATATCTTTCTATTCTGAACCTTAGGAAACTATTCAAGTTAATAAAAATGTGCCCTAGTTTCCTATTCAAGTTACTAGAAAGTAATAATTCTGCTTTAGAATTACCAGCACCACCATGTAATCTACTGGATACTTTCTTTCATTTTCTTAACACAGTATGTTGTTTTCCTTCTATATTTAAAAATAGAACTAAAACTTCACTTTCCCTTATAGCAGGCTTCAAAATCTATTTCTAACAATGGGAAACAGAACATTGGTAAGAATTAACAATGTCATATTTTTGCACTAAATAGTCCAAAACAATCATGTGGCTGCACAGTGCACATATTAAAGTTAATTCACTTTTGGTCAGTGTGATTCAGATTAGCCAGTGGAATTCCAAAGTTCATTATAAAATCATTTATGTAAGAAGCAAACAGGATAAAAAAGTGTAATCTCATCCTGGATAACAAGTACTCATTTACATCAAGTGGAAAAGTTAAAAACCACAAATGTGGTTTTAAGTTGAAAATGCAGCCAGTGGTTTACTATGACAGGGAAGATGATACACAACTGAAACTCAGAACCAACTCAGAAGCATCACTGGTTTCTCCTGTTTTAAGCGTAAACAGATTCTTGGTCGTTCTTCATCTGATGATGGATCCACTCTTATCGGTGTAAGTAGACCCCTGCTATATGCACTGCTTCCACCTTACACACATGCTCAAAGTTTGAAAAACTACTGATCGTAAGATTGGGTTACGGAAGTTGGACAGACATGAATATACCAAACATTATTATAGATTGTAAATCAAACACACTTTGAGACATAGCTCATTATACGAAAATGTGGAATTGACTGGCAATTCCAACAGTTTATCCTACTATGTTGTACTGACTCAGTAAATAATCTGTATCTGGTGCAATAAACCACACATAGGCCTCAGCAGAGCTCAGTCTGAATGACTCACACAACCTATAAGTTCAAAGTACCTGTCTATTTCATAATATATATGGTAGAAGGAGAGAGAGAGAGAGAGAGAGAGAGAGAGAGAGAGAGAGAGAGAGAGAGAGAGAGAGAGAGAGAGAGAGAGAGAGAGAGAGGGGGGGGGGGGGGCAATGTTATGTGATCCCATTGTGGATTCTGTTCCTCTTGATGAGGCTGAGTTGTGTGCTTTACCTCTGTATTATATGAATATGTTTCGCCAGTCAGATTCTGGAATTTCACTTTTTTTTTCAGACAGTGCTATAAATATAGACTCTTTCAAGTACATAACAGCAACAGCATAGGGTATTTGTTTGTTGAATTCCAAAAGATTTGCAAATGTGTTTTATATTTTGGTCTGCCAGTCTGTTTAGTGGTTCATTTTCAAGGTTTGCTGTCCATCAGCAGCTGTTAAAAACAGCTTATTCAATTATTTTTCACAACTTAGTAAAAAATAAATCTTTATAAACCTGTGTACTGCATTTGTAATAACATGCTAGGAATGTTACTATGATTTTTCCAAAAAATCCCCATTCCTTATTTAGCTTTATTAACCCTAGACATAAGAACCATGCGTGTTATTTTTTTTAAAACTAAACCCATGTGCTGTACATTAAAAGAAAAAGAAGTGCAAACATTTATTGCAGCAAAAATTAACCTTGAAGGCCCTTAGCGAAATTAAGTTGCCACAAAAACATCCTGCATGCATACAGTAACTTCATCACAGACATGAATTTATACAGACATGCAAAAAGCAACAAAAAAAATTGTGAAACATACATTTATGATAATGAGATTGAAAGTCAAATGAACTATTGCAATTCAACAGTCATAATATGAATCAACAGTTTCTTAGATGCACAGAGAATTAGTTCATATATGATGCATTAATTTTCAAAACTCTTTGGACAGTAACATTGTGATAATATTTATAAATGTACTTACAAAGTAGCAGCATTGTTTTATATTATATATATATATATATATATATATATATATATATATATATATATATATATATATATATATATATATATATATATATATATATATATACTATATATATATATATATATAGTACACAGAGATTAAAGAGAAATTACAGATTTTATTCTTTGTTGTTGTTGTTTATTTAGACCCTTTTATCAGTGCGTCAGAACCAGCCACATAGAAAGAGAGATTTCAAACAATAATTGGAAGCAGGTGTTATGAAACGAAACTGTCTGCTGTGACCTTGGCTCTGATTTCCACATCAAAACAAATCCAGACCAGCATAAGAGCTGGGTTATGGGTTCAGACGAGACGGCTTCACTTCCTATTGTACTTTTACTTAAACGATGTGACTTTTACTCATGAAGAAATAAATAGTTTCCTTATTAATTATCTTAGACCACATGTTCCCTGCTGTTGGGATTGCATTATAATACAAGTACATGAAAACCCTTAACAGAATCATTTACAGATCACAGCATTAACAGAAATAAAAGCACAATGGATGTGTAACAAAGACTGCAAAGGATCACTCTGATAGGGATGCAATGGTACACCATTGTGGTATACCATAGTGATATATAAAATTACACTGTCAATTATATATATATATATCTATATATCTATATATATATATATATATATATCTATATATATATATATATATATATATCTATATCTATATATATATATATATATATATATATATATATATATATATATATATATATATATATATATATATATATATGTGTGTGTGTGTGTGTGTGTGTGTGTGTGTGTGTGTGTGTAATTATTCTAGCATTTAGTGATTCCTGACTATATTTTATTACTTATATAGTGATTATAAATTCCATACATTTCTGTTGATGTATACTGACTTTCCTTATGTAACTCACAATGTGATATGTCAGAATTATTACATTGTTGCTACCCTTGAACATGTAACTGAAAGTTAACCCCAGTGATTATGACATTGTTCCCAAGTAATGAAAGACATTGATTTAGTATGTACTTTATGGAAAGAGAACTTCAGTTAGGCATACACATTGCATTAACTTATATAGTACTCTTAAGGTAGGGCAGTTCTATATTATACACTATTACAAGATTTCATATATATTGCTCTCTACTATAATGTTTTATCAGCTGATCTTATTAATGGCAAAGCATGGTAGGTATGAATATGAAAATGCTCAGGATGGTTCACTCATGCATGTTTGGGGGTCACTGCTTTAATAATAGATCACTGACTTGAGAGTACTGAAGCAGACAGTCCAGTTTGAAACAGGTTAGAAGGAGTTCATACATGTTAGCAAAGAGAATTTACAACATGTCAGTGTTGGTCTGTGCAAGTTCTAGAATTCTACACCTATGGAAAATGGTACTTGTCCTGGATGTGTCTATCAGAAGAAAGGGAAATAAATGCATGCATAGCAGATTTGGCTTTGCAGTGCCATATTGTTTTCACACACTACTGAGAACCTTCAATCAGTATCCCAACTATCCACTGGCGACCCAATTAAAGCCTAATGTGAGAATGGTACAAATCTGTCACGATAAAAGACCAGTATTGAGTTGCTATTGTGCTGCATGGGATAATCCTTCCTGTACCATTTAGCATATGGTAGAAAAATAATAAACTACTATTTAACAACCACTGTGGGGACCTTGTACTTATTGTAACACCAGTTTTATTAGTTACATAACAGTTTGTGTGTGTGCATGCTTTTCTTTACAAACTGAAACAAATAAAACAAAACAAAACAAAAAAAGAATGGCCTAATTTATTGCATTTTACCATGCTCTCCAGTCCCAGGCCTATGGCCTACTGCCAAACTGTAATATTTCCTTTGCTGCTTGTTCATAAAGACATTCAGGAAAACAATTGAGCACAATGAGGGCCTTCCTGTTCCGGCAGGCATATGAACCATCCAGTATGCTTGGAATGAGTCATATAAATGAAATTTCCATTCACTTGCAAATGGACCCTCTCAGCAGCAGCTGCAGCCATTTGAGAGAAAAAAACTAAACAAAACATTGAGCGCTAGATACTTTAGTTCAGGCAGCTCCGGTACACTGGCCTTTTCAGAATCAATTTAGGCTATATCCATTAGGGAAATGTGTGCTGATTGAAGTAGCATTTTTTTGTTGTTGTTTTTGTTGTTGAAAAAAACAAGTCTTAAAAGAAACTTTATTGTAAATACTTTTTTTTTTTTAATATAATTTGTGTTTTTAACATGTAGATTACAGAACTACACATATATTTTAACCAGGTAATATACAATATACAGTTCTTTTGCTCCTTGAAAACAGTTGGATAAAAAAAAAAGACACACATTCACACAAGAGTGGTTGTTTGCTTTCCACAGTCTTGAGTCAGCAGTGCATTGACACATATTTGTTTAAATGTAATCTTGATTAATGTTGGGCATAATTTAACAACTTAATCTTTATGTATGAAGGAAGGAAAACAGCTTTCGTGTCAATGTTAATGACAGGGTTTTCTGCTGTGAACTTAGGGTATGTTTTTCTAATGAAACAATGTCATGCAAAAACCTAATATATAATCATTGAATCACTGAGCCTCTACATATAGCAAAGAATGCCTGAGTCATAAAAAAACATACAGCTATTTAAAGCTTTAACATACTAAGCATACACTCAGTACTGAAGAAAACAACACATGATTCAACTGCATTGTCCATGCTTTTTCCATTAAGTTTTGGGCATAAATCAGGATATTTTAGATACCTTACCCATCTAAATGTTTAATTTCTACAGGCTTCCATAAAAGTGTCTAATTCTACAATAGTATATATTTGTATTGGTCTTGGATACTATTCAAGTTTCGCATGTGTGTAAATTTTATAACTAGAGTATGTTTTCAAAATGCAGCATAAAGTAGTTTTATAACTATAACATCCAGCATTCAACTTTGAGACTGTTCTGATTTTAAAAGATATTCAATTTTAACTCATTTCCATGCATTCCTTGGGTTTTATTTTCTTCAACATGGCTCTGGGAGACAGCTTAATAGTTTAGTTGATTGGTCCCCAGTGAACTTATACCACGGGGACTACCTTGAAAACCAATTGAAGTCCGCCCTGTTTGTTTCCATCACCTGCAGACTGGGATCAATCTAATTTCAACTGGGACTCTGTCAGCCCCAGTTAGAATTGCAGGTTGGCAGAACTCGATCACTCCAGCTTGCACTGAAGAACGTTACCTTATGAGCATACAATGCAACTGATGTGAGTGGCAGGTTATAAAACTCAGGCTGCTAGCTGTAGGCTGATGGTGTATTAGAGTGTAGATTTTAGATTGCAGATGAAACCGGCTGTAGCTCCACTTTATTATTCAAAATATCTGCTATGTCCAAAAGAAAGTTTCAAAACCAGCAAAGAACCAAATATCAGTCATGAGAACAGGAAGAGCAGTGGTATCGGTCCTCATGTTTAAAAGTAATATGAATGCATTTGAAAGGCCTTGGTCATCATTCCTGGTATACCACCCTCACTTTTGATAAATCAGTCAAATGTGCAGTGTGTCAGTAAGAATACGCTCAGGTGCTGAAAGCTTGTAGGAGGGCATAGCTGTTATTAGCCAGTGGGTAGAAAATCATTGGAGTTTGAAATGGGAGTAAGCCAGAAGAGAGTGAGGATGGTTGTTATAAAATTACTCACTGTTGTGAACCATCTCAAAACATAATAGGCCTTTGGAAGTGCTTAAAAGGTATAGAGCTTAGTGCAGGAAAGACTGAGAAACTATTGCCCCTTCAATGCAGGTGGTTAAGCTATGATATTCTGTGAGTAATAGAAGAGGGATCTGATTTAGCCATGGTGCTAATTACAGTTGATCCAAACCTCATAAATTGAATAAGCTCTGGGATATCATACACCATCTTGTTTTTACTCATTCTTTACAAATGTGGTGTTTAATTTGTTATGATTCAAAGTACAGATAATGTCCTGACCTTATTAATACATTTTGTTAATGGAGGCGAAAAAATTGCATAAACTACATTTGGCTGAGACCCAGCAGCAAATATGGGAAAAGCTGCATTTATATGTTCCTTTAGTAAGCATCTAAATTCAACATTGAACTTAAGTGCTTTCTGTTTGTATTGTTTGCCTATTTATTTATTTACAGGATTTTACAGGAAGCAAGTTAATTTACATATTGATATTCATTTCCAGTGAGGTCACATTGTACTTGTAAGGAAAAGATGTAACCCACATCAAATTCAATCCTCAAAGACAGAGTTGTGGTAAATTTATTAAAGAATTAAAAAAAAAGAATAACACTTGAATTGATTAGTACAACTACATGGAAAAATGAACACTTTCCTGCTTATTGTTTCTCTCCTGCTTATTGTAAAATACATCATGCAGAGTCTAGGTTAAAAACTAAAACATGACAAGTTGAGTGCATTGAGTGTAGCAAGGTTCTTCAGTAGAGATAGTGCGCATTAATTAATGACATGTCAGGAAGCACTTTAAAATAAAGTATGTAGTAGAGTTTATATTTATGTAATTGAATTGTGAATGTGTGAGTAAGTTATTGTTTCTCTGGCTAGCATTGACACCCACCAACACACTGTTTTTCCTTCTTTATGCAAGTCAAGGTTGTTATAATAGTAAAACACACTAGTGGAGGCTTTGAGTAAATGCTGCTCATAATGCAGAAAAATGCAACATGTCTAAGACTTTTGCACAGCAGTATATATATATATATATATATATATATATATATATATATATATATATATATATATATATATATATATATATATATTATTGTGGAAGGGTGGTGGGTAATTCATTGACACAGGAGACAGACAGGTGCCCAGTTTTATTTCAGGGTGCTGGTTTTTCTTTAGTCCCGCAGATGGCGCTGTGGGTCCGTGGTCTGATTTACTAACGATGGTAAACAGAACCACGGGCATACCAAGCGATGGTACACAATACCGACGCCCTTACAGGTGCTTCGAAACAATAATTCAAAACAGAAGGCACAAAGAAACAGGGAAAATAAAACAGTAACAAAAACTACAAAGAAAAGGTGCTGCACTTTGCAGCGATATCCCGGTCAACGCTGCCCGTGTGACCCAGATCACAGTCCTACACTGCCGGCTCACTAGCCTGCTCTGATATACTCATCAGGGGTCTGCCCAAGGGTTCCCCGCCCTCAATATCTCGCTCTGAACCTCTGTTTCTTTCTCTCCCCCTGGTTCTCGGTCGTTGACCAGCTCTTCCGCACTCTCAGCACGTTTAACAGGGCAGAGCTGAGGAAACAACAGAGCATTAATTTATAGGGCTAACAATCTCCCAAGACGCGCCTCTCAGCCATTCAGAGAGGGGGAAAGTCCACACACCCACTTTCCCGTGTCACTGCCATGACTCACAGACGGTTGTTGGACGACTGCCGCCCTCTTCCTGCAGCCCGTGAACACGCCAGCAGAGTCAGCCTCTCCCTGCTATATATATATATATATATATATATATATATATATATATATATATATATATATATATATATACACACACTTTTTAAACAAAGGCTTCGTTTTAGAATTGTACACCCCTTGGAAGTTACAAGAACAAGAACATGTAGTCTACAATGCAGTTTCCCCTGATGAAAATTCCTTTTAAATTGCTAAGTTAATTCATTCAGGTACAAGTGGGAACCTTTTCTGTGAACTGTCATGTTTAATCATAGTCTTGTGTAGTCAATTGGATATTGTTTCCTTTGTTTTTAATTTCTGATCGGCAAGCGACCTTGGATTGGTTTCAAGTTTGTCAAATTTGTGAAGCATACTGGCTTGTTTATCTAACAAAATGAGTAGTCCATAGTCAAAGTTACTGAATTATCAAATGTCAGCTGTGTAGAATTTCATTTTTGAAATGATGTAATTGTCCATTTAAGGCAACTGAAATTTAAAACACCACTCTAAATTTAGCTTGGCTCCATGTACAAATGGTGGCATTAGGCAGTTGGGCACATCTGTTTGCTTTGATATGGTAGATTTTTGGGGTATTCTGAACATCTGTCCTTTTCAGTTTGAGCAGTTGTTACAGGAAAATATTGTTTAACTGAACTTTGCCAGCCTTATAAACCACAGCCACCCTCAACTGTGTGCATTGCCATGGCAATTAATTTTTTAATTCTCATTCTTCTGTGTTCTTTGTGTATTTTATTGCCTGATGCATTTTAGCACACAGCATGGTTTCTTGGCAAGTGTGTAGTGCTGTGATGTCTAAAAATAGTTGAGCTATGCAGTTCCAAAAATGTGCACATATGAACCTTCATAACATTGCAAGGTTAAATAAGGTCTATGGTATTATTTCTAAATGACATGGTATTAGATCAAACCCATGTCCATAGGGAGTTTTCTTTTCTTTTCTTTTTAACTCAAATGTTCTGGATTTATGGAGTTTGACAGTTATCTACTGGAAAAGTTTCCTAATGCATTATTCCTTCAGATGGGATTTGCTGCAGTGGAAGCAATCGCTTTTCTAGGACATCTTAGTACTTTCAGGGCCATTTATGGCTTTTATCCTTTATGAAGGGCAAACCTTCCTAAGACAAGGAAATCAGGATGCAAATAGCTGAATAATCTGAGCATTGCTTTAATGGGTTGGCTTATCAGGGTTTTAAGCAATGAATGTGATGATTAAGTATAACCCTGGTGGATTTTCTACATGCACTACATTGAAGACAAACAAAAAGAACTGACAGAATATATCAAGTAATAACATTAGACAACAACAACAGTACATTGTGCCAGGTAATAAAACCAGTTGCTAGTGAATGAATTTGCATACATTTTTATTTCGCCCCACAATGAGCACACTATGCTTTTCAATAAAACCACTCCCAAATTCAATAACAACAGACTGCATATTTTTATTTTGTAAATGGTAAGGGTGGACTCATTTGAACTGCTGGAAATCAATTCAGAAGTCTTTCTTTTTTTCTGACAAGCAAGCTTCAATAAAAATAAGAGTTGTTCAGACTTTAGAGATTGCGTGTACTTTCCTCTCAATTCCAATGTCTCATTTTCTGACAAAACTGACCTGCAGTATCAAGACACAATGCAATGCCGTTTGTTTTGTACTTCAGGAAAGTGATGGATTAACAGTACAGATTCTTCCCACTACCACACTAATGAACCTTACCTCTTACTTGGTGGGACCACTTGGTCTGGGAGTGGGAAGGCAATTCATTATCCATGCCTCCTTTATCCTGGAAGTCTTTTCAGCAAAGACTGTGAAATGTGACATTTTCATGATATTGAATACCTTTAAAGAGGTGGTAACTAACATACTAATTGCATGAATCTTATCTGTCATGCTCTTGCATTCTAAATGCACAGTTTTGAATATCAAACATGTATTTCCTCTATATGAAAACCTTACTTTCAAGTAGACTTTCTTGGTAATTTCCCCCTGAGAGTAAAATGATCTCCACCCCTTCAACACTTTATTGCCTGTCATAAAGATGCTTACCCTAATGACTGACATGTGTTGCAGCCACAACAGGCTTCCTAAAAGAAAGCAAACTAGGAACTTTTTTTGTATGGACTGTTCATGTATACATTGATGTTTTATATACAGTGCCTTGCAAAAGTATTCAGACCCCTGACCAATTCTCTCATATTACTGAATTACAAATGGTACATTGCAATTTCGTTCTGTTCGATATTTTATTTTTAAACACTGAAACTCAAAATCAATTATTGTAAGGAGAGATTGGTTTTATGGTGGGAAATATTTTTAAGAAAAATAAAAAAACTGAAATATCTTGCTTGTATAAGTATTCAACCCCCATACATTAATATTTGGTAGAGCCACCTTTCGCTGCAATAACACCTTTAAGTCTTTTGGGGTAAGTATGTAACAGCTTTGCACACAGTGTCGGAGTAATTTTGGAACATTCTTCTTGGCAGATTTGCTCCAGGTTGTTCGGGTTGGTTGGACAACGCTTGTGGACCGCAATTTTCAAATAGTACCACTGATTCTCAATGGGATTGAGATTAGGACTTTGACTGGACCACTGTAGGACATTCACCTTTTTGTTCTTGAACCACTCCAATGTTGCTTTGGCCTTGTGCTTGGGATCATTGTCCTGCTGAAAGGTGAATTTCCTCCGAAGCTTCAGTTTTTTAGAGGACTGAAGAAGATTTTCTTGCAGTATTTTCCTGTATTTTGCTCCATCCATTATTCCTTCAATTGTAACAAGATGCCCAGTCCCTGCTGATGAGAAACATCCCCACAGCATGATGCTGCCACCACCATACTTCACTGTAGGGATGGTGTGTCTTGAGGCATGGGCAGTGTTAGGTTTGCGCCACACATAGCGCTTTGAGTTTTGGCCAAAAAGCTCTATCTTGATCTCATCTGACCACAAAACCTTTTCCCACATTGCAGCTGGGTCACTCTCATGCTTTCTAGCAAACTCCAGACGTGCTTTCCGATGGTACTTTTTGAGTAACGGCTTCTTTATTGCCACCCTCCCATACAAGCCAGTGTTATGCAGAGCTGACTGGTGCACCATTACTCCACACCCAGCCACTAAACTCTGTAGCTCCTTCAAAGGGGTCTGAATAGTTTTGAGGGATGGCCTTTTCTTGGCAGTGCCTGGGTGGTGTGATGCAGCTTCCACTTCCTGATTATTGATCCAGCTATGCTCATTGGGATATCCAAACACTTGGATATTATTTTGTACCCTTTCCCTAATCAATGCATTTGTATTACTTTATCTCTAACTTCTGTAGAATGCTCTTTGGTCTTCATTTTCCTTCAGATTCACAGCCTTACCAATGATCCTTCAACAGTGTGGTTTTTATCCAGAAAATGTGACAGCAACTTTAATGGTTCACAGGTGGAGGCCAATGGTAAGGTAATTGTGTCCTCGTTAGGGCAATTTCTTTCATCCGTGCAAACTGGGAGCTTCCACAGCACAGGGGTTGAATACTTATGCAAGCAGGATATTTCAGTTTTTGATTTTTTTTAAAAATATTTCCCAACATAAAACCACTGTCACTTTACAATAATTGATTCTGAGTTTCAGTGTTTAAAAATAAAATATCAAACAGAACGAAATTTCAATGTACCATTTGTAATTCAGTAATATGAAAGAATTGGTCACGGGTCTCAATACTTTTGCAAGACACTGTATATATAGCAGACACAGTATATTAGCCTTAGTTTGTCAAGCTTACCTAGGTCATGCAAATGTTCATCTAGATCTGTTCTGAATTTGCTTTATTCATGATTTAAATTAAACAGATGTGTTCATTTTAGCATGTCCCTGTAGCATGCCACTGCAGCGTGCTGTGTATACATCTGCACAGACAGTAAGGGAGGAGGTTGTTATGATTGTCAGGACTGTACTTGTTGATGCTTGAGACTGAAAGGTCTGAAAACAGCTGGATTTACAATGGGGGACAGGACAGCTGTTAGCTTGGCTGCTGTATGCAGACGTCCTTTATATTGACACCCTTTCATCTAATAACAGCTTGGGTTTGAGTATGCACTTGGTGCTCAGAAAACATGGGACTGAATTGTTATGCATTGTGTTGGGTTGCACTTTTTGTATCCTGTTTTTATTTTACTAATGTAACTTTATAACATGAAAAGATGCATCAAAATAACAAAGGGATAGAACAACTTGTAATATAATTGTGTTTTAATTAATCTGTGGCATTGAATTCTTCTTATTGCTGCGTGTTGTTTCTTTCATTGGCATACATTGGCTGTCCAACCATTGCAACACATTGCCTGTCCTCACGTCCCTATTTAATCAAACAAAACAAAAATATCATATAGGCTATGCTATTTATATGATTTGATCATTATGTGATATGATCCTTTTTATTTAGACATGTGTATGTGTATATGTTTTTTCTGGAATAGTGCTTTAGTGTTTTTAATAATTTTTCTTAAATAGAAAATCAATTTTCCTACATTTCCTTTCCATCTGTTTTATGCCATCTATCATGTAACTGGAACACACTTTTGTTTTAGCGGATCATGGACAGCTGCCTGGTTCAATATGCACTAACCCATACAGTAAGAATGCATGCCAAGAAGTTGGGGCAACTTTTATGTGGGTTGTCTCAGTAAAACTGCACACCTTGTATTATTGTGCTTATTAAGTGGCAAATAAAGAGAGCCAATACAATAATATATAAGTGTATTAATGAGATATGGATCTGTGCGGCTATTGACAATAGCATGAGTTGGAATCATTTTCAGCCATTTCATTGCCTTAAAATGGTGCAACAGTGTTTCTACAAAAATATAACTAAAGAAATATATTCTTTGTACAGTGCTGATTCAAATCAGAAGCTTCGCTTAACAGTCATGTTAGGCCCAAAATGCATGATAGCATCCTTTGTATTTAACAATTATGTTATATTATGAAATACCAACGTTCAATGATTAGTTATGCTGAATCAGCATTAAACAACAAACAAAATCTGCATGAGTTGAAAGGGAGAACGAACAAGACCTACTTGTTTAACTTCTACTGTTATGTAAATAATAAAGTTCACAAGAAGGACATGTATGGTATAGGGTATCAGGTAAGAAGCATGTCAAAAAGAGCACTTGTCAATAATCCACATGTACCTTAAAAGTCTTAAAATATACTAATACGTTGTTTTTACCAACAAGGCCTCTGTCCTTTGTTCTTCTGGTGTTTATTAACTATGTTGAACTGTCAAAATACAGTCCTGGTTAGAAAAAACACCAATGTTTCATTAAAATTCTAATTTGAAACATTTTAAATAATGTAAATCATCAATTTACCGTTAGGAATTTGTCAAAAGTGCAATACATCTTATCCTGTGTACATTTCTAAAGTTAAAAAACAACATGAGACAAAACCGCTTGCCAAAATGTATGATACAATCACCATTAACTTACAACAACATCGAGATTAGTCTTTTCAAGGAAGCAGATTTAGAAAAGGCAGTGAGGAAATTCCAAAATGCTAGCCTTAATCTACTCAAACCTGGGGTTTTGAAATAAGCAGGATACCTTCCTAACTGCATAGACTGACACATTCCATTTCAAAGCTGGGGACATAACAAGCTCAAACATCTTTGATAATAAAGGCTGTTTCTGAACTCTAACATCTACCAAAGCCATGTTTCTATTGTATAAGCATATTCATTACCACTGTAATAATAGAAAAGTCTTTTTTTTGTCTGAGAAATTTAAGCAGCTTTCACAGTACAAACTGAGTACCTGGACCAAAGCCCTAAGCTACACCCTATTTAATTTCAAAGCCCACTAATGAATGTTTTCTATGAGTAATTAAACTTGTCATAGACATGGTTTCTAAATGAATCATCTTGCATTTGCTGATGCAGTCCAAACAGATATAGATAAGAAATATATAATTCTGAGTATATAGTTATCTTTGTGGCTTTTAGATAGCTTGTTTTATTGCACTATGCTTTAAGATTATGGAGAAGTCAGAAACTTTATTCATCCTGCATGATTATGAGTGGATGTACTTTGTCCTGCTGTTTCAATACTAGACTGTGAAGATTCCTCCTCATCTCATAGACGGCAAACTAGGGGTAATGATTAATAGTCTCTGTCATCAGAAAGGGGGACACATGGTGAATCTCAATCCCAACACTATAAAAAATGTAGACACTAATACAGTCAAAAAGATGCTGGCCTAGTATAGAATATTGAAATATTCCATAAATACTACACCCATAGCATGCACCAACAGTTGCCTTTAGTGTTCTATATACAAATTATTAGCAAGTGGTTATAATATTACATGCCTACTTTTCCTTTTATACAGCACATATGGTCTACATTTAATATGATGTATTTTTAGTTGATTTAATTTACAAACTATGTTCATTTTGAAGTCAACCCCACCATTATTTTTATTATTATTTTCAAAGCCATACAACTTGTCATTAGTCATTTTCACTCGTACAACAGCCTCCTCAGTTGGGACACTATGATCTTGAAGGTTCATTGGGATCCTATGCGACTTCCCTTCTATTTTGCAAGATCACATTCTCTGTGTAAAGTTCCTGGGAAAGCCAAGTTTTAAAATCAATCTTCATTGTATGTGTTAGTGCATTGTAGTTACAATCATGTATGTTTACTTTATGTACAAGACCATACTGCAGACTAAATTAAATAATAATATATTGTGAGTGATGTCAAGTCAAATGCAATGCCAGCAGCTACAACCTACAACCTCCTATACTGTATGTAGCCCTGTCATGTAAAGTTTGTACTGGTGTATCAAAAAGTTGAACTTTCATTCATTGTCTATTCAAAGGAATGTGAAAGTTATTGGAAATGGTTCAGATTCTGAACTTTGTTGGCAACATATGTGCAAGTTTGCTGCACAGTATCATGCATCATAATTAATTTGCACTTAAAAACTTTCACACTGTTAAGTGTTAGATCCCTTTAACACCCCAGGTTAAGACTAAAATGAACACTTCAAAAACAATTAAACAGCAGTAGAAGTGCTGTAAATGGCACAATGTGATCAGTGTACAGTTTAACTACAGTGCTAGGTTTCTGCAGTTTAAGTGAACTTTTAAAAACGTTTTATGCATCAAGTGATCTCATCAGGAAAACTTATCTGAAAAGCTCATTGGATGTTCGCCAGATATTAAATAGCACCCACTAAAAACATATTGTATTGCGGAAAGGTAATTGTATATAGCTGTGTCAGTATGTGCACTGCAGTGTTGCTTTCCTTTAATCTTTTCATAGGCATATCTTAATTCTCTGTAATGTTTTGGTATAAAGCATCTCACCCATATCTAATCTTCACTTTATTCTTTTTTTTCAATTGTTTTCATGCATTTTAAAATGTGAAAATTGACCTGCAGAACCAACAGAAAACCACACTCTATGTGGCCCCAGGGATCAGAGCACTGAAGAAATTGTTTGTGCTTCAAATCATGTTGCTCATATGCAGTGAGTTTCATACTGCAAGCACTTCAAGTTCCTTTTTATAGCAGATCTCATGTACTGGCAATCAACTTGACTTAATTAGCTGCGAAATGTAAAATAATTATTTCTTACGAACATCAGTTCTCGATTAGATATGGATTGTGTAACTCTCCAGATTAAAGACAGAGCAGTTTAATAAGTCACTGTATTGCTGTTGTTCCACGTGCGTTTGAACGATAAGTTACACTCTATAAAATCTGTTACTTTTTTTTAACTGTGAGCAGCACATGCCTGGCATTAGTATTGTGCGGTCTTAAATTACACTTTCTGTGGCTTAAAAAGGTGGCCTTCTTCATCTGAACCATAAGAATGGAATACTACAATGAGGATTTGTGACAGAGAAAGAATGAATCTTGATTGTAAATCTCCCTCCTGACCTGTGAGGGCGCTGTGTAAAGGAAACAGTGTGCCCCGGACTGGATGGTCTGACAATTCATTCCAGGGAAAAGTGGAAGTCGGCCATCTAGAAAGGGGCTGGACCCACAGTACACTAAATCATTGGCCTAGATGGGAAGTGATGTGGCAATCGTGGATTGGAGGAAAAGAGATTGCACTCGCTAACCAAGGGGGCGTGGCTGAAGGTACAAAAGGGGATGTGGTCGAGCGAACTGCTCCTTTGTTATGGTTGCGAGAGAACCGCTGAAGGGGAGTAAAAAAGAACCGTGAGTGTTTAGTGTTTGTTTGTTTTGTACACGTACTGGGAGCTGTCGCTTAAGGCCAGCACCAATCCGAACAGCAGTGCACTACTATTCACTAATAAATTGTATTTCACCACTTGCATGTTGGCACTTACTCTGGACTTGTGATCGTGTTTGTGTTGTGTGTGTGTATACTGAGTTTATTATATCGGGACTGTACCCCATGGTTTAAACTATGCAAATCACATTGCTGTTTATTGCCTGGGATTATTATTTGCAGTCGCCAACATGACCTGGATTACAAATAAAACAAATAAAAAATTGTTTGAAGCATGAACTCTGCTGTTTGTCGCATTGCATCACCTCTACACTTGCTCACTGCAATCCACTTTTCCACAGGATTACATTTACATATATTGGCAGTTCATGAAAGTTATTTACTTATCAAAAATGTAGACTATCAAATCGGATTACAGTCATAGCATGCAAGCAATTGTTGTACCTTTGGTTAAGTGTCATTTCACCTTCCCATCAGTGATCTATAACAGAATTGATCACATTCGGGATAAAATGCTGCCATAATCATCATTCTACCTTCTGAAGAAACAAATTCTACGTGATGTAAAACTTTTGGCCATAGCTGTACATGGTGGGAATAGTTATTTATACTAAGGCAAGACCCAACTGTGTGGTGTTTCCATAGACACCCTTATAAAAATGTACTGTGATAAACACATAGGAAAGCATACAAGCATGATTAATCATGGGCCAGTGAGGTCACAAAGGATAACAATTGTTTTCAAAGTACAGTAGATAAAAAATATGCAAGTAATTCTAACTTGTAACAGTACAAACTAGGAACTGTGCATCAAGAAGAGAAGCAACATTTTACAACTATCAGATGTAAAATAATTTCCTGGGTGAAGGTGCTTCAAATCGAAATCATTACTACATCAAATAATATAATGAAGTCAAATAAGGAGAAGTTTACAGTTGGGTTCTATATAGTTACAGCGTTGTATCTGATGTATGGCTCAGATCTCAATGGGAATACCCTGGAGGGCTACAATGCTTCAACTAGCCTCTATACATCAAAGTGCTGCTGTACCACTGTAGCTATTGCATGATCAGTTGCAGAAGCTTCTCACAGATTAAAATAGATATGCATGTTATCTGTTCCATTCTGCTGGCAGCACCTCTGCTATTCAAATTGCAAGATTAGAAAAGATTAGTTACTCAGAAAAGAGGATTTTAAACAATTCAACATATCCTGACAGCGTACAATCAAGACCAACTCTAATGCAGAACCTATATCTTTATTATGTGTCAGTATTAGTGTTGCTTCTGTAACCAATGATTCTTAAAAGTAAGAATCCTTTTACTTTTTTTCTTTAACAAAGTTCTAATATTTCACACTGTTCCACTTAAAACCTCCACAAAGCTCTGCCCCACTTCCAAAGTATAAATCCAGGTGTGCAGACAGCTGTAATGTAACATTAGCAAATGCTCATGCTGAGAAACTGGGTGTAAATGGACCTGTGCATGCAAATCAGATTTGCACTGCATATACAAATTTCAATGTGCAAATTGAAAGTAAAGACCTTGATGTTAGTTTGCAAGAGTTATAGCTGTATTGCCATTGCTCTTAAAAGTGTATATCTATATAGCTTTAGTAACAATCTTGAACAACGACTTATTAATTTAGATTCTGCTTTGATCTTGGTTGAATGTATTACTATATATACACAACCATCATCAAAAGCAGAATATTAATAACTAATTTGATGTTCATGGCTGAAGACTGTAGAGTAAGCACTATTCAAGGAGCTTGTAAAATATAAGCATTTATTGCACTTAAAATACAAACTTGTTCATGATAATTAATATTTAAGGGTTTAATATGGGTTAAGTGCAAAATGTGCCATGAATATACAACTAGTTTGTATTCCATATGAATGAATTAAGAAAGTGCTTACTCATGCAACATTTGATTACTATTACTCAGTTAACTAAGAGCAGATATCTATGTAAACCGTTTAAAAAAAAAAAAAGTGATCTTTTATTTAACATCATGTAATCAAAGAAACTACAAAATGATATTGCAAAAGTCTATCAGAAGCCATAATGGTAGTAAAGCATTTCATACAGTATATTTCGAAATGTCACATTTTATAATTTGTGTCAGTTTTTTATTAAATATATGGAAAACTACAAAGCGGTATGTAATTCAATATGTTAATGTAACATTATTCAGCAGGTTTCATTCAATATTATATGCAGCAGCAAATCAGTACAATAAATTGATGACTGCACAATGGGCTTGATTCTTTTTATGACATATAACGATCACAAAACAGATTAGTTAAATTTTTAACATGTTTATTCTAATCAGCAATGAGAAACCTGTTTACAAATGTCTTAATTAGGATTAATCTGTACAATCCAGGTTTTGTTGAAAGCATTGTACAAAACCATTACAAAAATTATGCTTGAAGAGGTGGTAATTGTTTCATTTCCAGTTCATGAATTGTTAAGCCGATCAAACAACAATATTGGAGGTAGAAGAGCCAATCTATTAGGTCAGTCTTGTCAATAGCAAGGGACAAAAAGACACTAGCATCAGCAAGCGCACTCCTTTCTGTTTGTCAGCCTGTTGGTATTTTAGGAAGCCAGTGGAATTCAGCCTGTCACACAATGTGCTGACTCTACGCCAAATGTCATGTCCCCCGAATGACAGCCTGAGTCACTCCACCAACTGTCACCCCACTCGTGGGCAATAGCTTTGTGCTGGTATCTGTGACGTGTTGCACAATTCGCAATTTTCTCCAGCAAGCTCTAATTAAACTGCTATATAGAAAACATCTGTGAAGAATTCATCAAACGAACAAGGGTTTATTCTTGGAGATTAATGCATAGGTCGGTGTTGTCCATCTTGTGCTTGAACATGCTGTACCATGTTTTTTTGTTTTGTTTTTTTGTATACTGTTGTGTATTTTTTTTTTGTATAGCTAATGAAGTTTCCCTAACGTGTCCCTAATCTGTTAAGCAGTTTAAAGTAGACAATGGCTTGTCAGCATTCATTTCAGCTGCATTATACTTTTTTTTTTTAATGGTGACAGAAAATTGAATTCTACAAAGATGTTAAAAGTGACAAATCTTATAAGAAACTTATTCACATTTTCTGCAGCTGCCAAGGTTAAATGGCTGTGTCTGTTTTACATGATTGTGTTATAAATAGCAATAGAGGCATATAGTCCCCTAACTGGGCTTTCCCAACTCTGACAGTGCTGAATAATGACAATATAAACGCTGGCAAATTATTTGTTACGTTTTAAAGACACATCAATTCATCATATTGGTCTTTCTGTCTGGCTTTATCTGATTCGGCTTCATTAACATGTAAAGGTTTGAGGTAGGAGGAAACAATTAGTCAGCAGCATTTCTAGCTGTGCACAAGCACTCAGGGAGGTAGGTGGATTTTTTTTTTTCCTATAAGACATTTTTCCTAGCAACGCCTAAAATTACATGCCCCGCATTCAAAACGTGATTCTAATCACAAATTGTTAGCCTGCCCCCTTGATTCAAACACAATTCATAAAATATTCTCCAAAAACACACACCCTGCTGTTTAGTTAATACATTTGCAGTTACTTTATGTAATTATTACTGGTAAAAAGGATAATAAATACAATTATAATAATACACATTTTTTACAGTATAATTTATGGGCAAGGCAAAAGTTGCATATAGTCTATATAATTTGTTTCTTTACCTTTCTTCTGTTGAAAATTCTGTTGCTTCCTTTATGTTTATAGTATAGCTACTGTTATAGTACATTTTACAATTTATCATGATTCTGTATTAGGATTCTATACCATAATCAACGCTACCTTGTAAAATAAAGGTGTCATATACCATCAGTCTCATATAATTTATACACAGTGTATACCAGAGACCAGAATCACTGCAAGGTATGGGTAAACTAACTATTGCTACTTCATACTGCTACTGTTATTTCAGTCGCTGGCTTGGGATTCTCTCTTCGACACAGCCTGGTGCTGCAATAAAAATTAAAAAGTCAGTACTATGGGAGATCAGTGTGACATCCAGATTTCTTACCTGTATAGGAATCACTGTCTTTAAAAGAAGAGAAAAACTGTGTATTCTGTATAAACGAATACTTCCTCTTGTGCATTTACAGTAAATACATTATTAATAAAAGTAATGAACAATACTTTTTTTTTTTTTCTAAGAAGAGACTTACATTTGTGAACCATAAACAATGCAACCACGAAACTGTTATGCATGCATAGCTGAATGTTATCATGACCTTTGGAGCCTGGTACATTTCTGCTGTGGTCTGATCTAGCACACATTAGTGTCAGACATTATGGGCTCCAATAAGGGCTGACAGTAATGCTGTGAAAGCATGTTAGATCTCTTAAAAGATGCAAGGCTGCAAAGAGCATGAGAGGCATTTGTAAGTGAACTGGCCACAAAGTCCATTCAACCTGCAATCATCCCAGCAGGAACTTTTCCCTCTCAGTTCTGTTTGTCCCCTAAATGCCCAGCCCAGTGCATTGCAGTATGGTACTGTGTGTGGAAGAGGCACAGGTATCTAAAATGGCTTCATTCTAACTTAGTGATTTATAGCAGCGAGACATTCCATGCCCTACCCCACTGAAATCTATTGCTCTGGTTCCCTGTCTTTATACTTCTTATATCATAACCAGAAGTGTTTTCATATCAATTTATACCAAGTAACTAAGTAAATAACTATCCTCTGTAGGATTTCACAGACATTGTACTACTGCAAATCATCTGTGATTTTGGAGAGTTCCTCCTATTTTTCGATGCTGTTAGGGTTGGTAGCACTGGAGACTGAGGTCCACGGAGAAAGTATGTAGCACAAGCAGTGGCATTGAGAGCTTCACAATATTTCTATGCAGGCATACCTCAGGGTAAGGAAGCAGTTCTGACTTCATGACCATCTAATCAGTGACCTCAATTTTAAGCCATATTTCAATTATGCAGAACTGTATGATGATTTGTACGTTTTTTATTAATCTTTTTCAAAACCTAGGCAACTAGTTTAAAAACTGTGATATTTCTAGCACAAAGCATAAATGTTCATATATATATATATATATATATATATATATATATATATATATATATATATATATATATATATATATACAGTAGCAAGCAAGGCAGGGAGAGGGTTAAAAATCCCCCCTGCCAAAAAAATGTGAGAATGTGTTTCCCAAATGAGATATCTGGTGTCAATTGGAAACAGCCACATCATGCAAAAAGAGAGCTTTAATATCTATTAAGAGAGAGATCACCAGGGAGCTGGTAATAGAGAAAAGGGGATTGTGTGAACCATAGTGTTTTGGTTAAAACTGTGTGTAAAAGTGTTTCTAACTGATAAACAGTTTGTCAGTTTAGAGCAAAGAAGTGTTTAGCTAGAGCTCCAAAAGAGCTAGGCGTTTGTTTTGTTTATTTTTTATATTATTAAAAGTGCGCATCCGTGCTAAGTCCATCTAAGTTTCAAAAAGGGTGAGCGAACGAACGACTGGAAATCAGTTGTGTTACAATATATACATAGATATAAATTTTGATCAAAATTACCTTATTTAGGGTTCCTGCCCCTATAAAAACGTGACCAAAAACTGAACTTGATTTTCCAGTGCTTTATTTGTGCACTTTTATTTTAAAACCCTGAACAAACTAATTCTGCCCCAGAGAAACAGATATAGGCAGCTGGCTCTAATTCAACAACAATCTGATGCAGCATAAGTAAATAAATACTGACCATAAATTAATAAAAGTTTATGTTGTTTATTTGGTTTGTCACTGCGGCTTAATCCATTTCATATCCCGCCCGTCATTTTTCTTTTCATTGAGTGAATTTGTTTGAATTTCAGAAAGTCAGAAAACAGTGACAGTGGCATTTTAATCACCATTTTGGTGTTTGGAGCATATATCTTTTGTAGTGTGTTTTGTAATTAATTCTCTATTAACTCATAGAATCGTTGTTCAGGCATTTTCTTTTGTGAAGAGTGCAGGGGAGAAAGGCTTTCCCCTGAAAAGGGGTGGGACTGACAGTGATGTGAACCAATCACATGACAGATCGAGACTATTGACCGGTGGTGCAAGGATGTTAAGGCGATAATTCAATCTATTTTTCCTCCTAGGTTGAGGTTTTAACCAATCACAGGCCAGGATTTCCAATCACTGATTCACACACACACACACACACACACACATATATATATATATATATATATATATATATATATATATATATATATATATATATATATATATATATCCCTGTGTGGTATCACCTGTGCACTTTGCTAAAGGAGACATACTAATTGAACTACAAAGGAAATGCAACAAACACAGCCCTTAGTGGAAGATATCCACCAGTCAAAACGAGGTTACAAATGTACATCCAGCAACTAAAGAAGGAATCAGGTTAGCCAACACTGAAGTTCTTCCCCTAGGACAGCCGATTAAGAAAGGAAAGCAGTCAGTTGGAAAACAATCCATTCACTGCAGTCTGGGGCTAAACCTAATCAGTGCAGCGCTACTGTTCAAAGGAATCTAATTTTGCAGAATGATAGAATCCCATCCAATGACTCATTTACTGTAGCAGTTCACACATTCATATATAAAGTACCTAGAGCACTGCTGCCATAGGTCTCAAAGACACCCCTTTCTGCATTGGTGTAAAATGCTAATTTAACTGTTAAAGGGACACGATATCAATTCCAATACAGTTCAACTGGAAGCTTGTTCATTCTGTCAAATTATTTCTCCCAAATTACCATGTAGAAAACTATCACCGTGTCCCAAGTTCATTTATATTATTCGAAACCTATTTGACTGGAGCCTTGTGATACCAAGCAGCAAGTATGTTAGTTTATATATGACATTCTTATTTTCAGAACCAGTTTATATAGGGTTCACATACATTGATTTCAAATGCTATGTGAGACATATGTTCCCTGCTAATTGCACAAATGAGTTGTTTATTGTGTGTATGTTAACATTTCATTGTACTTTTCATGTGGGTTTTATTGCTGTTTTTTTCTTTTTTTTTTTACTAGCTTCGGTTTGTTGTGTTGGTTGGTACAAAGCAAAGGCTGACGATATGCCATGATGAAAAATAACGGAGACCGTAAGCAGAATTCGTAATCCAGCCCAGAGCACCTCACCTTATTAGCAAGCAACAAGGCAACAACCAGAGCTAGTGGCCCATTTCCTTATATACTTCCCCTGAAGAATGCGTGGAGCAGGTAATACTGAGTCCCTTCACACACACGCCTTTATGAATTATCCTTATGCCAGACTAAATGCCAAAAAATGGAGGAGAGAATAAATGCACAGCACAATCCTTCTAAGCTGTTTGTTGTGTCTGTCGAAGAGGCTCATGCCACTGGAAGCTCTTGCTGTGAAGATTGACAAGTCTGGTTCTTCAAAGCTACTGTCTCCCTGTGTTCCCCTGGCATCTGTTTACGTAGTGGTGTAGACCTAACTGTCTCACAGCTTGCTGTTGCCTCCCTCTGCACCCTGGAGCCCTATTACTAAACCCCATAACAAGTACCATGTTTTACAGCTATCAAAGCTAAGCAATGAAAATAAGGCTAGTAATATAGCCTTGCAAAAATCAGCACTGCAATTACAAATAAAATAAAAATAAAGCATTACATAGATTATTATAAGGACTGCATTCTATAAAACCATGTTTAAATTGATTAAATAAACATATACAGTACTGCAGATGTAGAAGCTCCATTTATAAACAGAAATTTTGTATTTGCAGAATAGGACTATGCCTGCTGAGTGCATTGCCTCACTCTCATTCCTAAGCACTAATGGAGTAAGTGGGGGGTCTCTGTATAAACAAACAAAACTGTTTAGAAAACATACTAACTTTATCTGGGAACATTGGTCCCATCAGAAGGCCATCTATGGTCTATGGTCGCCTAAGCCAGGAATTTAGCATCCTGACAAGGAATGTGCTCCCAGTGCAGATCAAAGAGGGTTGGTTTGGACAAATTAAGAGATTAAAGCACACATTATCAAGATATCAGTCATTGAGTTTATGAGTGCAGAGAAAGCTAATTAAAGCAGCGAGGGCCACACTTCCAAACTCCACAGGCTAGTTTATAGGAGGGGGAAGAAAGCAATCCCCACTAGGGGCAGATGTTGCAGCCTCATAGTCCCTGCTGAAATCCTTTTCCCTACAGTCTATCCCCTTAGGAAGTGGGGCTGGTAGTGTGCAAATAAAAAACGCTCAAGTCTCAGTAAACAGACTTAATTCGTGATGCATGGCTGGGAAACATTGATTTAGAGGTTGAAGGCTGAACTTCTGGAGAGCCTTGCCTTCTGCTCTACGGCAACAAAACTGTCTGCTTTGATATTGGAATCAAAGTGGCCTTAAGGTTTCTTTATGCGTTTAAGATCGACACCTGAAAAACACGTTATCCCTTTGCAACTTGAATGGTTTGTAGTATGATTTACCTGCAGGACAGTAGCACAGCAAACTGAACAGAATCCCTCTGCACCTCAATTAACATAGAGATGACTCAAAAAGCATGCTCTGTCTTTGCCCAACTTCAAAAAGGTTCACAGATAAAATACTAAATCTTTACATATACAGTTATCTACCTGGACTGCTTTGTTCTAATCTTTAGAGTAAGGTGAATGTCAGCTTATGCATATATTATAAATATTTTATAGATTATCAGGAGAGGAACAAACATGAAATACCAAAATATGTAAATATGTCGAGCATTACAGTGTGGTCTTGGGTCCAGTATTACTTCAGTGTTTAACTATTCAGCCCTCATACAATTGTCTCTTTTTGCATTTAATGTATGCCATATGGAGAAAACATGATTTTCCATCAACTAGCCTTTTCTAAAAGTGAAGATCAATTATCCTTCAGATTTGTAAGACCACAAGGGTTTCTACCTTTTTATTGTGGGAGTAGGAATGTCAGATATTTTAAATGTTTTGTCTTGAAGGAGAAGGAGGCCACAGTTCAGAATTCCTCAGGTATCAGGTTATAAAACTGCATAAACAGGTGTCAAAACCTGCCTTTTATTTTCCACAGTTGAGAGACATGTAATGGCGCCAAGCTGCTTCTCTTAATATACCTTATATATATATATATATATATATATATATATATATATATATATTATATTATATATATATATAAGTATATTATATAATTAAACCTTGTTGAGGCCCATGGGAAAAAAAGGTTTGAAATCTCAATAATTGGTGCAGTCAGAGTAAATGGGTCATTAAAAACTGGGAAAAATCCCTGGCACGAGTGAAAAAATGATCCCATATTGTGACTGTGAAGATTGATCAATAAATGCACTTGAAAAGCTTAAACACAAATAGGGTAATCGCTTTTTGTTTGAAATAATGTGAGGCAAAGGTAAAGTTAAGGCTCCTGTATAGATATATTATCAGGAAAGGTGGGCTACATAATATGTCTGTAAAGTTACTTTTCCATAAAAAGCCATCAAGGCACCTTCAATGTATATTTATTTTGCGTGCCTTTGTTTGTCATTCTTGACTTCTCTTGACGGACATTACCTTATTTAAACAATATCAATTTCCCAAGATGGAGAAGGCTCTGTCAATGACAGGATCTGTCGCACAGCAGGGATGGGAGGATCTCAAAAAAGGAGTAAAATGTACAACTTGAAGCAGAGCATGTGTCATCGATGGAACAGGGGGTGAAAGATATGCCCTGTAAATGCTGTCTTGATGATTTGTGGATTGACCAGGCAATAAACTATCTGTTGTATGGTTTCCCTCTAGTCGTTTAGTGGAAGATGCTGGCACTGGGTTCTCTTCCTAATGCAGAGAGAAACAGGGATAGCCTCCAACTTTAGTTTTCAATGACCTATAGTGACATACTTCCAAATACCCCAGAACACACTATACCGGGTAACCTGACTAGTAAACATTTCATGGTTTAGTTCATATTCTGAAAAAAACAAGCAGAGCAAAACACAAAAAAATGCTTTGGGAACTATATGAGGGTTACCAGACATCCCAGGAAAACAGAAACAGTTTTCAGATTTCATTGTTTGTCCCAGTCGGAAACAGTAAAACTGTTAATTGTCCTGGTTTTGTTATTGTATTTTTATTTATTCAGTACAAAACTGTCAACGTGCTCAACAAGTTAATAGCAGAGTAATGGATTAGGTTGTGTGTTAGCGCCATTCAAAAAATAAAATAAACACTTTTATGGATTATTTGTTTAATCATTCTGATTATGTGTATACCATATGTTTAAATGATAGTAGCTGGGATTTTGTACATTTAAGATGTTTTGCCTAGATGACAATATAAAGACAATAATGAATTGTTTTCATCTCAATACATTCACCCGGTGTTTCATTTTTAAACTTTCATTGTGTTAGTTAATACTGTTATTTGTGTTAACGGCTTCAGAGTCCCAGTTTTTCACTGTGGAAATCTGGTAATCCTAAACTACACGGACAATGCGAGAAACTGAAGCTGAAATTTTAATCAGACAAAATCCAAGCTGAACAAAAATAGTAAAACATATTCAGTCTTTGTTTAATGGCGACAATAGGAGAACACTGCAGAGTTGTGCAAACTGCATTCTCCTACTGTAGGCATTCAAAACATGTATTCATTAAATTAGCTCCTTGAGTGCTTTCTTCCACAGCAATATGTAAGAATCTAAAACATGCTATATTAAAAACTGGAGCAACACATCAGTAGCTATCATCTTTCAATATACTTTGCAGGGTATTGTAAACATCCGGTTCACACACCATATAAATGAACCGCAGGCACTTGAAAACTGCACTGTGAGCAAAACGAACCCGGTCCTGACAAAAATGCTAAAAGACACCCCCCCCACCCCCGAAAAAAACAACTTTAGCTGGCATCCAAACAAACTCAGTGCCATTGCTCGCAGATGTGTGAACAGCAAGCACATTGATACCATGTTTCAAACTAAACAAACCAGGCCGAGTCCATTTGAAATGAGCCCAGTCTGAATGAAGCCTTATTTGATTCTGAACACCTGTAGCCTGAGGTTTAACAATTAAGGGAGTTAATTGGTTTTGACCAATTGATTGTCTTTCAAATTAAATGCAAAACTTTCAACAATATATAAATCAGAAAAGTTCACATTTCTAGACATTGATAAGAGATTGGATAGATCTTGATTCACTTCATGTCATGAAAGTTCCAGTAAATAAGCTTCATAGTGGTACAACAAACAAACAAACAAACAAAAAAAACTTGTAACGGTGACTGAGTTCTGGGATAATGCATTCTTAATTAATAAACACATGGACATTCATGTAGTGGACATCAACACGTTATTCAACAGTTAAACTACTGTAAAACTATGGGCAACACATTATTTTGAAAGTCAAAACTATTTTACAGTGAAGACAATATTTAATGGAATACACCCACTGAGGTAGATAGTTTCGCTGTCCCCTGAATGCAAAGGAAATGTCAGATACAGCAGGTGAGTTAAGCAGGTGGATCATTACCTGTGATAGCAGCAAACAAGCAGCAGCATCCACTTCATTCTGGTTTAATCTGGATAAAGTTACAATCAGGGATGTCACTCAGCATGTAAACAGACAAGCCATACTGAACAACATGAACAGCACTGTGGCTAACATGCAGAAGCCTGGGAGCTTGTGGACATCAATGTTATATTATATGGTACCATTTTAGGAGACAGTGAATTGAAATGCCAATAAATGTTTTAAATACAGACCTTTCTCCCTCAGCCAACAGAAGCAATGCAATTGCACTTTTGCTGCAGGTAAAAAACAAAACAAAACAAAACAAATAAAGACTATCTTTACAATCACTCAAATTTATTTAAATAAATGAAATTGTCAATTTTATTTAAATAAATGAAATTGTCAATTTTAGAGCTGTTTCTTTTAAACAAAATATCACAAATTGTTAACTATAAAAACATACACAAATGTTCACAGTACAAGACTGTAAAATTAAAGACAGGCTACCAAATAGCTTTAAGCTGCAAACTGGTAGAGCATGAAAACATTGTATTCAATAAAAATAAAGATTGCTGTAAATAAAAGCACACACAGTTAAACTGCACATAAATGTGCTTCACTTTATTTATAATTATTAGTTTGGCACTATGATATACATTTACAGTATATTTTCTGATATGATTATATAGCTTTCTCATGAGCGAGAGAAACAAGGCCTAATTTAAATCCCCCCAGAAAATTGCTTTGAGAATTGAACTTGGTCATAACTTAGTCTGCAAAACACACTTAAGCCCTTTTTTTGGTCTTAAACTTAAGTCAGTTTTGTGAATACGGCCACTGAACAACAACACTGATATTGCTTTTTTAGCTATTAATTATGTGTTCACACAACCAGGTAAATCACAATATTTTTAAAATAAATATTCACTTTGGCTGTATGTGAAACAGGGGAGTCATGATGGCAACACTCAGGAATACATTCACACTGCTTGATGGCTGAATAGTGCACTCTCAATAGACAAACTAAGGAACATTTGAACTTTCATCAGGAAAACGATAAGTATGCACTGTCTGAGTAGTTATGTGGACAATACAAACGTCTAGTCTTCAAGTTAATGTTTGACATTTTCATGGAAAATCCCACTGTAGAAATCTGTTTTTTAAAGTGTCAAAGTCTTCATGAGCTCCAACTAACAGTTTCTACAGATTTGAAAACCTGGTAGCCTGACCAGCGCAGCAGGGATCAACATTGTGGTCTAAATTGCAATCAGGCTATTATGCCCTGACTGGTGGAGAGATAATGCTGGCAATGATGCTACAGCAGTTGCAAATCTAGTTTTTGACTTGATTAGTTTCACAGGGTTTAAAGAACTTTAGAAAGGAAAGTTCCTTTAATTATCACATCAGATTAATGAATGCACAGAAAATGGAATTCCCTTCGCAGTGTGAGGACTCGCATTCAATGTGGGAAATAGGTGCTAAGGTTGTCTGGCATTCTTGTGATGCTGTGCAAAGACATCATAAAAATAGTTCAAACCTGTGAATCATATTTATAACAGCGGCTCCTGCTGTTAGGTGCGTGACTCAAGGAACAGGGTCCAAAACTTTAAGAAGCAAGTTTTTTTTTTTTTAAAGTTTTGACTTCTTTTAATAATTTACCCTGGTAAAAGCAAAGCAGTAAGGCATATTTTGCTAAGCACAGGCAAACAGTGAGCATGGTAAAGGAAATACAACCATGGTAAACTTGCATTAGGGGTAACTAATTTCTGTTAAATTATATTGTTGAAAAAAAAAAAAAAAAAAAAAAAATATATATATATATATATATATATATATATATATATATATATATATATATATTGGCGTGAAATTAATTTGGTACAGGTAACTATTCTCCACTGAAAACACAGAACACATGAATCATAATATAAATATTCCCAAAACTGTATTTAACAGATACATTGCTATAATATGCTTTGTGTGAATGGTTTAAAAACCCTGTGTTATTTATGTTTTAATATCTCACTATACCTCACCAGTCTGGCATGTCGGAGCTCTGCAGCAGACAGTGGCTTATTACATTACATCTCATGCTACTTCCCATTAGATATCTCTCAATACAGTCCACCAAAGTATGTGTTTGACTTAGAGTACTTGCAGTATATGTATTGTTACACACAGTATATGCAAGTGCACCATGGCTTCTTAAATTCATTCACAGCAAAATAAGCCAAAGAGGAAGAGATGAACCACTGTGATGCAGCTCCAGTAGTAAATGCAGTTGCCTATAGTTTACGATCAGTCAACCTACTCAAACATTAAAGAAATCTTGATGTGACAGGCTAATCTGTAAATGTATTTTAAATACTGAAGAAGTCTATGATGATGTAAGTGCACACTCTGCTTTGAACCTCTATGGGGTGTATGGTTTACTCAAAAACAACAGAAGGTTTTAATGTATATTTTTTGTTTCTGCAGTTACTGGTTGGCATGGATAGAGACATGTAGACAGGGTTTGTTTGGTAATTAGATTATTAATATCAAGACTGAAATAAATCATGCTAAATGAGTGCAGATTGAAACAGAATCATGAATATAATAGCAGCACAGCAACACATCCTCAAACTGCAAACACTCAAAATGATAACAGAATGTTGTTGACTTATTTCAAACTTTATGGTTGCAAGCCAAATGCTTTTGTATAACAGCACATTGTCAGTGCATGTCAAATCAACCAGACACTTGCATGATTTTGTTTGATTTAAGAACTGAATGTTATGATTAGTTTTTTATGTCTGTTTTTATTTATTTCATTTTTTTTTGCTGTTTATTTGTTTCTATTTTTGAGTTACATGTACATCTTTTTTTTTGTTTTTGTTTTTCAGGGTTTTGCTTTTTATATACTGTGTGAAATTATTGTTCTCTTTCAATTCGAAACTAGCCATCAACTAATGGGTATTGCCCTCAGGTGATAGGGTTATGCTGAGCTTAATATAAAAGCTGCCTTAGGCCTCCCTCTACCAGGTAGCAATATGCATATAAGTGGCAGTTATTTCAGGACTGGTGTCTGGCCCAGGGCCAGGACCCAGTTACCTGCCCCATGGCAGTTATCTTACAGTTTCTCTAGAAACTATTAGATGACAGTAGGTCTCCTTCCACACTGAAGGTGTACCTGGCAGCCATATCTGCTTGTCACACACGCATAGATGTGTTATCACCTGGAAACCATTTCCTGGCATCCTAATTTCTTAAGGGTGTGAGGAGGCTGCGTCCTCCCAGTGTCTGAAATAAGTACTGCGGCTAGCTGGGCTACGCCACACACTTTCATGTGCTGGTTTCCTCTGCTCCACTTTTTGGAGCTTCAGTATTGGAATCTATTACACCAGTGGAAAAGACCACTTAGTGTTAGTCTGGATTAGACTGCTGTACTCTTTGAGTACGCTCTCCAGCATTACCCATGTGGTAAGAGTATCCCGGTATGATATCGTACTGTTTAAGACCCTCTGTTCATAGAACAGTGTTAGGATATATGTCTTTCGACCCACACGCTGAGGTGCTGTTCCGTGTATTTTTTACATGTAGACCGATCCTGTCCTACTGCCGCATAGTCTCCCTCGCGACTGCTTTGGTACACAGTGCCCATTAGTTGATGGCTGGTTTCGAATTGAAAGAGAATGTAAGGTTGCAGATGCAACCCTGGTTCTCTGAAAGAGAAAACAGCCATCAAGCAGCGAGGTCGCTTCGGTAGCCCTTGCGGCCTGAAGCAAAAGAGACTGAGCTTCCTACGCTCTGTATAGTTATTCAGTACCTGAGGGGCGGGGCGCTGACATCAGAGCTACGGAGGCCTAAAGGCAGCTTTTATATTAAGCTCAGCATAATCCTATCACCTGACAGCGATACCCATTAGTTGATGGCTGTTTTCGGGAACCCTGGTTGCATCCGCAACCTTACGTTTTCAGTTACTTTTGTATGTATTTAACTGGACAGTACATGCACACTTCAATTGTAATTTCTTTCCTTTGCTGTCTTCCACAACAAAATCCTTATGGTCACAGGCATATTCTTCTGGGGTTTTTGTGTGTTTAAGCATTTTTTTTTTACATTTCGCCACAATTTGCAATTCTGTTTTAAATTCCACGAGAGTGTAAATATAGTAACATAGGTTTAAATCTCACGCTTTTTAATTTTGTTTTAAATCTCGCAAACATGTTACAATCCTCCAACAGAAATGTTGGAATTATTGCCACTCTGGATAAAATCCACTACTGGATTTTAAGTATTCAAAATGAATCAATGCGTAGCAGTATACAAGTTAGGAATGAGGGACATTGCCCAACTGCACTGGGAAAGTTTATTTGTTTTGTAGGTTTTTTTAATTTATTTTTTTCACAGGGAACCAGGTCAAGTAGCTTGAATTGAGAAACCATTTCCATAGTTTTTTCTGTGTTTATTGGATATACATAGATTTATTATTTTTTTGTACTCTTGGGTGTTTTAGATGTGAAGTCACATATTAAGGCTGTTCTGAGGCTTGTGCTGAGAACTTCTAACTGAAACATGGCAGTTTAAACTGTGCAAATTTCATAGTCTCATTCGGCAAAGGAGGTAAAGGAGCTGTCAGGAATCAATTCACTAGGAGACCTACATCCCTTTATGTCATGCTAACTTTCTGATTTCTTTTTTTCTTTTAAACTTTAATTTATTTTTTTGATTTTCTAATTGCTCTGTGAATCTTACTCCCTCTCAGTGAGATGGTGAAGAAACGGTTAACCACATGCATATTGTGAAATTGGGAGGTTGAATAAGAGTTACCTCCTACAAAAAATAAATAAGTACATAAATAAATAATAAATAAAAACATATATACTGGTATATATAAAAATATAGCTATCCAGAAAATCAGGTCGCAATGAATTGCAAACAAAACAATGCAATAATTAAAAAACATTTTGAATGGTTAACACTCTGTATGATAATAAGACCACACCTGTCTGACAGCATCTGTAAACCTCACAACTCTCGACTATACTGGACTGTATGGCTCCCAACTGTACCAGTACTTGCACTGAACTGCTCCATACTTTGCCGTATTCTACTACTGTTCTTAATTTTAACTATCTCCTGTATCTTATACTTGATTTTACTCTTAAACATAGCCGTGTTCACATTTTTTGTAATTACTCTTATTTGAAATTGTTCTCATCCATTTATCGTACTTCCTACATGCTCTTAATGGACCCGTATAAGCAAATAGTTCTACTATAAGTTTAACTCCTCTTAGTTACACTCGCTGTTAAATTGAATTATTTACTGTATTCTTTATTTTGCTCTTATTTTAATTTTAGCTTATTTTCTACTAATTTTACTGTACTTTATGACTCGTATCTGTAATGTGATATGTTGTAATGTGATACTTTGTACTGTGATATTTTATAACAACTGTAAGTCACCATGGATAAGGGCATCTGCTAATAAATAAATAAATAAATATAAAATAAATACAAATGAATATGTCAAATAGAAATTCAGCACACATCATGACCTGGGAATATTGAATAGCTGAGCATTAAGAACACCAGAGCCCTTATTTGCCTGCATGCCTGGGGAAATGACAAGCAGACAATGCATCCTCAAGGCAAACATCCCTGTCCTTCTCTATTTTTCTCTTAGTACTGAAGAAAAAAAAGTTATTTTGAATATGCTAGCGCAAAATCATACAAATCTAGAGCACTGTATGTCCTTTACAGTACTGTACATCATTTGTGTTGGGCATGCTTGCTCAAGGTAAGCAGAGGCCTTCTTTGCAAGTTAATTATACGGTTTAGCTAATGTACAAGCACCTTTTCTTCAGCAGCATTCCTTTGTTTTGGCCAAATCCCAACCCTTACATCTTTCCGCTTTGGGATTCCTTTCCATTGTTTTTCAAAGAATACCCAGTGAAACTTGAGAGCTCTTTCTCTCCATACAGACAGTATGCTGGTGGGCCTGTCTGTTTTTGTCTAGCTGTGATTCAGCCACTATCCTGTGATATTTTGTTCTTCTGCCCCCAACTCCGGGTTTTTCCAAGCAATTGGTTTCATGGATCACGGTGCTAAAGTGAAATTGGGGAGCTTAATCCTAAATTGGCTTACTCAAAGTTAATCAGTGTCAACACTAATTTGAATTACTTGTCAGTTAAGGATTACTGCTATGCACACACTTCACTACTGAACCTCTCACTTTCATTGCATTACTGTGACCTTATGTGGGGTTCCTAATACTTGACATGGTTGGTAGGTAGTAGGAAATCTAATGCTGCATAAGTTTTGCTTTATGGCTTGTTTTTAAGTTCCCACACAAATATATCCCCAGGCTGCTCATGCCAATGACACTGATGACTGTGAGTGACCCAAGGTCAAGGTCTCCTATTGCAACAGATCCATGACATGCGATATACCACTCCTTAATGTCACACAAATTACCTCTGGATAGTAGTCGAGTTTTGTGACCCAGCACCTCACACTTTGACTTTTTGAAGGTGGTAAAACGCAGAAGAGAGATACTATATTATCCAATCGCTACATATGACATGTGTCAGATACATAATTCCCACATGAAAAGTAGGAGATGTTTTTTTTTTTTGTGAACAATGATTTTTATAAATTTTCCTTTTTTTCCCCCCACCCCATGGAAAGAGGGAAATGGGGGAGACAGTACAGATCAAAAAATATCACAACAATACAGAAATACAACATAATATCAAGACAACAACACGAATATTACAGCAAGATACAACAAACTATTACAACTAATATAGCAAAGAAAGAATATACCTTAATTAAGTGAATGAAAGTTATCCTAGGGTGCAATGCCATATTATGTGCTTGATCTTACTCAAACAACTGCTTCTTGATCGGCAGAGTATCCCATGCTGCCGTCGTATTAGCGGTGGCTAAGTGTAGCCGAGTCGTAGATCTTTCCAAAAAAATGAAAAATTGAAAGTGCATGAAACAGGGGCATGATCCGAGATTAATATATTTTGGATCTCTGTGGACTTTACAAACTACAAAATATTCCAAGATACTTATGCAATTTCCTTGTAATGTTTTTTTTAAAAACGAACAACATCACTTAAAACCAAATGAGCTTTTGGCAAACATGCAATATCAAGTTTTTTTCTTAAAAGATAATGTAAGCCCTGTGCTCTCTTTACAGGATGATCGGCCCCACACAAATCTCTGGAATTAATGACAACACTACCCATGGTCACAAATAGCAATACAGATAAGGGAGAATGAACGAGTAAAAGACATAGCACTCAGAGAGCAAGAAAATATGACATGGAGAAAGAACCCTGACTCGGCACTCATCATATAGCAATATCCAATAGGAGAGCAGCATAGTAATGACAAAAATGCAGCCAAATAAACAGAGATGGGAGCATGCTTGTAAAAACGTAAGGTGATAAAGAAAAGAGGCAGAGGGAGCACCCTACATATCAGAAAGCTCAAACCACAATTAACATCTGTACTCCCTCTTGCTCGTGGATTCCGCTCCCTATCTACCCCTCCATTCCCAAAATCTCAGCCTCCTCTTCCCTACTTCCACCTTCCTAGCCCCCCCCCCCCAATACAACATTTGTCAAAAACATAGTAAATTAAACTGAGAAGGGAGCGTGGTTACAAGAATTTAGAATGACAAAGAAGAATGCCAGGGGAAGTACACTGCATATAGGAAACAGTTAACATATGTACTCCCTCTCACTCACTGGTTCCGCTCCCTATCTACCCATAAATCCCCAAATCCATGCCACCCCTTCCCTACTTCCACCTCCCCAGACTCCCTCCCCACCCTGCAACCAATCCAACAATTGTCAACCCTGAGTGGACTTGCTGAACCCACCTGAGTGGACCCACCTCACGAACAGGACAAATGAACCGTAAATTGAACAACCGCACACAACATGCATATAAACTAGTAGCTCATGCATTAAATGTTTAGGTAACTAATTACCATACAGATTATCACCAACTCTAACAGCATCACAGAAATTAATAACAATCATGGAAGTTAACACAGTCATGTATCCAAATTACCAATAATGAACCATAGTAGTATTCTTAATAGGGTTCTCAGTCCTCTGCAGTGTAGATATCCCCCTGAGGACCCCACATTATGACTAGATTAATGTCAAGAAACAGCAAGTGGAAATATGCAAACCTGATAGGTCACACTGTCAATCATAAAAGGAGCAAAATGTTTCCACTTCCATACCATGAAGATACAAAAAATAGTAATCTGGGACAAAGTTAGTCCAACCTTCCATCTGGGCTCAGGGATGTGAAGTGCAGAGCCCTGTGCTCAGAAGGGTCGATAGCCCCCGCTGTAACCTGAAAACACTGATAAAAGAAAAAAATCGACCTCTTCACGAGTCCCCTCTATGATTAATCTTCA
Source organism: Polyodon spathula (assembly GCF_017654505.1). Lineage (NCBI taxonomy): Eukaryota > Metazoa > Chordata > Actinopteri > Acipenseriformes > Polyodontidae > Polyodon > Polyodon spathula. Next base: position 31,464,749 of record NC_054547.1, on the reverse strand, counting down.
AAACAGCTGGATACACCAAGAAATGATCTACTCCCTGGGAGTGAAGCTTCGCTCTCACTTCACTGAAGGCGGCCCTCCTCTTCATGGTGGTGGCAGAAGAGTAATCCACATAAAAAGAGAGTTTTTGCCTCTATACGATGACTGGAGCTGTTCTTTGAGCAGCTTGCATAACTCGTTGTCGATCAGTGTATCGAAGGCATTGACATGTCATATGTATGTGTGGTTTATTGGAATCCCCAAGGTCACCTGCATATACCACCTGCAATACACTATTTAACTCCAGAAAAGGGTGATCATCAGAGACCTTCAGGGTCAAATACCAATGCGGAATTCTCTGCTGAAGAAAGTGGATGAGGTCATCGCCTTCAGTCCCTTCAAAAAGCCCCAGCAGTCTGACATTACAACAACAATTTCAAGGACCGCCATCTTACCTGCATAGCATCAATATGAGTGGTGCATTGATTGTTCTGGTCTTTCTGTTGTCGAAGATCAGCTCTGGTAATATCTGCCTGGCAGTTAATTGTTTCATGGAGGAAGCAATTTCAAAAACCTCCTGTTTAAGAGTGTTACAAATAGTAGCTATTTCGGTTACATTTCGAACCACAGGACACAAAGCCACGTCAATTGCTTCATGAACTGATTCACGGAAAGTGCATGCAACCTTTACCAAGCAGATGTCCCAATCATTGAGGCCCAGTGACTTCTTCATATGCTTTCCCTCCAGTGAGGACTGAGGGGAAGCAACGGCTCCCTTGTGTGAAGTAGCCATCCAAAAATGGTAAGTATACAATATTTATATAAAGAATAATCAAAGAAATAATATAAAGAGCGTACGTTTTTCAATTGTAAATGAAATAGTGAAGTAGCGACAGGAGCTCTATCAGAAAGCAACCATCCCAACAGTAAGGTCACATAATCGCCTATGTAGGAGATTTATATTAAATATATTCATATTTAAAATGAAGTTTTGCATTAGAAAGTCAAATCTGTAAATGCAATACATACGCTTCACAGCTGTCTCTCTGTTTTCTGATGGCTTTCCAACTTGTGCAACACATGTGACCTTAATGACTGGGGTTGAAGCTGCTGGTTCATCTGCATCTCACCTGTTGCTGCCACTGTGTAGATGACCTCATAAGAGGGTAGCATGACAATATCAGGTTCCAACTCCAGGCATGTGTGGGCTACCCCGGCAAAGTGTCCTGGCAAAAACATAGTATAGTGTTGTGAACACATGGTGTGGCATAACCAAGCATGGAATAGCCCAGAGGAACATGCATAGGCATGTAAAAATGTATGGTAGTAAACTATGAAAATGTAAGCAAAATTATGGCTATTCTTTATTTCTCAGAGCATGTTTAGATGTTTCTGTTTGGAATGGCTCTGCATTACAGCTTATACATTTGTTGTTCGTACTTCTAATTTCAGTCAATTAAAATCCTTACATTGTGTAGATTTCTTAATTGTGCTGTGACAGCTTTACTATACACACAGTGATAGAGAACATTTCTGAATTCCTAAAAACTGATTTCTTGTAAGAAATCTGTGTGCTGACTGATTACTCACGAATGCTTTTTACTGCATATAATTCAACACAGTATATCTTAATGTTTTACCAGAAGTCATGCCTTTTTTTTGTTTTGTTTCAAACAATAGATCTAAAGAAATGTCTAAAAGCTATAAAATTGAAAGCTTATCATATTACTTTTTATTCTGTATTCCATAGAAGGCTAAAGAAAGCAGACGCATTTATTTATTTTAAAAACAACTTTTTGTATGCAAAAACCATTGAGGTAAAAAAACAAAATTCAATATACAGTCACCTGTTTCAGACCAAAAAATAAATAAATGGTTAAAAATAAGTATGTAAATAGATATTGGTCTTGTTAAAATGCATTACCCTGAAATTTGACCTTTGACGTTTTTTTTGTCTCAGTATGCATATAAAATGACCCAATCTTAATTAATTGTTAGTAATTTACTTTACACATCTTAAATAATAAATAGTGAGAAAACAAAACAAACAAAAAAAAATCTATGTGCGTTATTTTTAAACCTTAACTGTCTCAGTTAGTGGTACACAGTAGTACAGAGGAGTCATCTATTCAGATGATGATATAATTTTTTTGAAAGCTATAAAAAAACACACCAAGCTGATCAAAAGGATATCAAGCTTGCGGGAAATATCTTGTGTGTTCAGGGTGCAGACTACAGGGAGATAAAGGCAGCGTGACATTATAGAACTCACACGTTCAAACAACCAGGAGCGCAAAGAAACCCAAACCAGTAAGGCACCTTATTGAGATTAAGTAATGTTACTCTGTATTAGTTGACATTCGTTAGTCTGAATTTGATCATCAGAGTCAATATGAAGGCTAGGGTTACCACTGTTCATTGGTGTTTAGGTATGAGCTACTCTCTCAAAGCTCCACTGCAAAGTTTTTTTTTGTAATTTACTCATTCGCAGGGTATAATTTCTGAGCATCTATATTAATTAATAAAATTGCAGTACTGGTACTATATATATATATATATATATATATATATATATATATATATATATATATATATATATATATATATATATATTGTGAGATAGCAGGGAGGGGGTTAAAATCCTTCCCTGCTAAAAACCTTGTGAGAATGCACATTTGGGTGTTATGGTGTTTAATTGTGTAATTGTTTTATTGTTTAGTAATCCCCTGCACCTGGTGGTAATTGTAAATTAGAGCCAGGTGCAGGGTATTTGAGAGGCAGCCAGTCTGTTCCAGGTGGCTGCTGAGAGAAGAGCCCGACTGTGTGAGTGAGCAGTCGTATTGAGGTATTGTGTAAGGGTGTGTTTTTGAATGTTTGTGGCAGGTAAACGGTTTAGCCGTCCTGCGTGATAGTTAGGTTCCTGTTTATGTTTAGTGAGTGCTCCAAATAGGAGCTAGGTGTTTGTTTTGTGTTTATTTCATTTGGTGTTTATTAAAAGTGCGCGTGAGCGCTGTTTCAGTAGAATCCTGTGTGTTGGGTCGTGATTCGGAAGGGAGAAGAACCCGTGAGAGCCTGTGGGCGAGCTCGTTTTTTTTTCACTGATATAGAATATATAATTTATATGATATATATATATATATATATATATATCTCAGAGAACCCTCTTAGATTAATCCTGGATATATTCTTCTGAAGGATTTCTGATAATAGCATACACTATTTCTATTAAAACACACTAACATACCATTATATTGAGCTTTATTTCTGTTAGAAGATGAGTAAAACAGCTCTGTTTTGTGTGCTTGGGGATGGACTAACTCTTGTAGCAGCACATTGTGAAGAAACAGTTGGTAGGATTGGAAGGAGTGACCTTCATCATTGACATCCTTTAATGTTTTCGTGTTTGTGTCACACAGCAATGGGTTAGCCCATTCTTCTTGTTCATCCCCTCCAACTATGAGCCTCAGCAGTCTTTCAGACAGTGTCTCTCTTTCAGTCAGACCATCTGTTCGACAAGTACAGCCTTCTCTGTTGCATCAGGTAATAGACGTGACTGTCTTACACAAGCGCAGAGGGAAGCAAGCCTCTTTTAAACACTTTTTGAACTTATAATCAGCCTGCCTTGGCATCTTGCAAAAATGTTGGGGCATTTTTTTTTTTGTTATCTGAACAAGTGCTTTAGAATTAAACTATTAATTGCTGATACCATTTGTTGTATCAAATGTTTTCTTCTAAAATTATTAATTTAAAACCATCATTAACAAAACAGCCACCAAGTTCTCCAGGATAAACTATAAATATCTCATGTCTTAGGATATGCCCTCAAGATTGATGTCTTTGTGTACTGTAAATATATACTATAGGAAATGCAAACAATGAAAACCGTATTTTGAAAAACAAATTCAGTGGCTAGTGTATAAATCATGGATGTGATAAACTTGGAATATTTTTTTTAATTATGGTGCAATGCCTATCTCAAAACACACAAGAGTACATAACCTCTAGTGCAGTGGTTTTCAATCTGTGGCACATGTGCCAGTACTGGTGCATGACAGACTTGCAACTGATATGCACCAACAGTTGTTCTTTATGACGATATAATTCCTCAACCACAATTCTCCCTTAATCGCATTGTAATGTATCAATCATTGAATCACAGAGATATTAGAAATTATGATGAGAGGTATTTATTCTGAACTTTCAAAGTTACTGAATAAGAACCAAGTAGTCACTCTGTGTTGTCAATTGTGGTGAACTTGTGTCAAATAGATAATGCCGTCACATTTTCACAAAGATTGCGCATGGTTATTGGTGCACCTGGTGGTCCCTGCTGGAAAATGGTACTTGAGATGAAAAGGTTGAAAACCAATGGTCTAGTGTACTAACATTAACATCCTGTAATGTGACTCGCCAGCTGCTGACTGTTCAGTCATTACCAGAAGAGTATTTATTGTTCATTACTGTGTCTTGGGCCCATTTGTCAGCCATGTCCAATACAATTAGAAAGATATAACATTTTCATTCGGTGTCAAATATCTGCAATCGTCATTAATTATAAAATCAGTATCTGAGATCCTCTGGAGCATTGCTGATCAATTGCTTTACTTTTTTCATTAGCATAGACAGCCAGCTCTTTGGGGGATGCAGTAAGGCTTACTGCTTAGATCAGCGGTATCTAGATTGCAAACTTGTCTTAGAGGTTAAATGCAAATGAATACATATATAACATTTTGTAATGGATAATGTGTGTGTGTGTGTGTGTATATATATATATATATATATATATATATATATATATATATATATATAGATAGATAGATAGATAGATCATCATATACTCATGCCTCAAATGTATTCAAGACATGCAAATCAACATTTACACAATTTGCAGTCCATCATTTATATGCTGTTTGTCATTTTTGGAAAAAGTTAGGTTGGTAAAAAAATTGCCCTTATAAAAAGCCTTATCTATGGTAGTGCATATTTTACCAATGCACTACCACACTACATATTCTGTATTTACTTTTGTATTCTGAAACCTTCACTATATTTATTAGTAATATATTTTTTTCTATGCTTTTACATACTGATTTAAACATCTGCAAGGGCTGGACTATAAGGGCAAGAAGATAATATATTAAAGGAGAGGCAGAGCCAATAATTCATGTACACACCATCTGGCCACTTTATTAGGACCTGACCTAGAATTGTCAGCCACTGTTTGTCCTGATCACAACCTTGACATGATATGGCATAGATGCCAGAGCTAGAATATAGCTCATCAGATGAATCCATTTAGCCATTAATATTTCACACAACTGATGCAGGTAGGTAAGCAGAGAATCGCAATGACGAATGCGTCATTCAAGTTTGTCACAAACTTGCTTAATTAAACTGAGAATGAAATGTGACCATTTAATAAAGGCTAAGCAAGCATGTATTTGACAGCAAACATTCCTTTTATGGTATCACTTTTTTCTTCTGGAATCAATTCTCTTTAGCAGAGCACATCAAAACACACCCTTTGCACCAGAGTCCCCTTCTGGGAAGGGAAGGGGGGGCAGGTTGTGCATCTGCAGGCTGAAGAGGTAACACAGCCCACAGTGCTGGCTCTAAGTTCTAAGCTCTAAGTCTCAACCTTCTCTGGCTTTCCAGGAATACACAGTCTCATAATCAGACTTTTTTTTTTTTTTTTAATGCCACTAGGAACTGCCATACACTCATAGTCACTTGATCATATAAACTGCACATGTAAAGGTTTCATTCACTTATAATTAAATCTACATTTGTGTATTATTATTTTTAAGTTACGATTATAATTTTCATTTCACATACATTATAATCCGTGTGATATTTTGTTGCTATTCTTATAGATGTAGGTTTGCGTACATTTTGCTGGCACTGGGGTAAAGTGTTACCATTGAATTCCCTGGGCTTTCTATATCTCATGATTATACATGGACATGAAAATGAGGCCTTTTCAAAAGCGCGTCTAGTCAATCACATTTGACAGGTATGTTTTTGCAAATAAAGCCAAACCAGGCATCACATAACATGCTTATTTCCAGTTAGGTAGAGCTAGATGGAGCAGAGATTTGGGGTACTGCAATAGTTATTTTGCGATGTAATAGCGATTTAAAAAAAAAAAAAAAAAATTATAAAATGCCACCCTTGTATAAATGTTTGTCAATTTAAAACAAACATACGATTCCAGTAGTTTAAGGTTTATAGTTGTAAATAGTTACCACAGAGAAGTGAAGAGAACTTAGGCAAGTAGTTTCAGTGGTTTGAGGTATTTAACGCATTAATGAACATATTTTCAGAAAACACAAATAAAAAGAGATGCATTTATTTTTCTTCAACCGCAGTTTATAGCAGGAAAAATTCCTGCTATTATTTTGCGTTTACACTTGCAATTATTTACTGTTTAAGTATTATTGTTCAAAGTAGGGCTGTGTTCGAAGGATGTGCCCTATAGCCTGGAGGTTGCAGGTTTGGGTCCCCATCTTGCCCAGCTGCACTGGCTACCTGTAAAGTTCATGATTATTTTCAACGCTCTCCTCAACCTGCTGACCCGCTATGTCCCTGCCTGCAAGCTGAGGTCCTCCGACTCTGGCCTGCTTGTTATCCCCAAGCAAAAGTGCACCACACTTGGAGAACACTCGTTTAGCTTCATGGCTCCGACTCTGGAACGCTCCCAGCTGGATGCATGATGCTCCCACCATCGCTCGCTTTAAATCAGCTCTCTGCTACTATTTCATGTATTATCTTACTATTATGTATTATGCACCTTCCACTGTATTAAATGTACGTTTTCATGTATTATGCACTTTCCACTGTATTTAATGTATTATTTCATGTATTATGTTACCATCATTTATTACGCACTTTCCACTGTATTTAATGTACTATTTCATGTATTATGCTACTATAATGTATTATGCACTTTCCACTATATTTAATGTATTATGCTTTTTTTAAACTGTATATCATCTATAATGCATTTCTCTGTATTTGAAGTATTATGGTTTTTCTTGTTGTTACTGCATCTTGTAAAGCGCTTTGTGATGGTGGTCCACTATGTAAAATAAAGATTGATCGGTTGGTGACGTCACCAGTAAATTATGCAAATTAGTATCATCAATGGTTCGAACCTTCCTTCGGTAATGTGTTCCGAACTTTCAAAGGTCAAAATGTACCCTTTGTTACCCTTTGAACAATCATTTGATCAAACATAATAACTCCAAAAAGCACACAAAGCAAACCTGTTTCCACATACACATTACACCAACAATAATCCCCCCTGTGGTAAGTTTAAAAGAAACCAGTGAACACATGAAAAAAGGAAAGACTGTACACTTACATGCTGAATACAGTAATTGTCCTTTCTCTCGAAAAAACTATCCAGCGTCGATTGCTCCTCATGCCCCTTGCCTGGTTCCGCTGTTTGTGTGAAGATGACTGACAGGCAACGATTGCATTCGCCATGCATGATTCGTACTACAATAGATAATCTTTGAATTAATGTTATCAACCATGGTCTTTGTTTTCACTGAAAGAATAACACACTTGACACTGGAGAAGGTTCAGTGTCAGTCAGCACTGAGATTGTTGTATCAGGGTCCTGTACGTGATCGTTCCAAAAAAATTACTTCTTGCTGTTGGGATCGTTAAAAACAGGTGTTCGTTATAGTGAGGTTAGCCTGTGTGTGTGTGTGTGTCTATATATATATATATATATATATATATATATATATATATATATATATGTATATTTTACAAATAATTCAATAGTTGATTAGTTATATTGTTCATACAGGACTGTAGCACTCAAGTGTTGTAACTCAGTCATACTTTATAGGTCAAGTTAAAATATTACCTATTTTTATTATTATTTTTAAATTTAGAAGTCACCAATTGATTTTTACCTCATTTTTTTCCCAAATTGAAATAGTCAATTATTTTAGGCTCAGCTCATCGCTACCACCCCCGTGTTGACTCGGGAGTGGCAAAGACGAACACACCCTGTCCTCTGAAGCGTATGCTGTCAGCCGACCACTTCTTTTCACTCTGCTGGCCCTCCATGCAGCCACCTCAGAGCTACAGTGTCCATGTAGGACCATGCAGCTCTGGGCAGCTTATAGGCAAGTCTGCAGGAGCCTGGCCAGTCCATAGGGGTTGCTGGTGTGCAGAGAGACGAGGACACCCTGGCCAACCTAAGCCCTTCCCACCTGGGTGACGCTTGGCCAATTGTGTGCTGCCCTTTGGGGGTTCTCATCCTCGGTCGACAGTGGAGTAGCCTGGACTTGAACCTGCGACCACCAGGCTATAGGGAGCATCCTGTGATCGACGTTTGCCAGATGCGCCGTTCGGAAGCCCCAAAATATTATGTTTCAATAAAACTTGTGGAATAGGAGCTTCGAATGTAATACTGTCAGGGCATAAGGATTAATGTTCAGAATCTGTTTTAATCCATAAATCATACATATTTCTGCATATTGACTGTTTAATAGACCCACACTGAATTTGTTATCCAAACAGCTTCATTTACTGTAGTCTAGCAGTAGATCAATGAGTTGGGGCCTAGCCCCAGCAGCTCTTCAGGGTAATCAGTGTGAATGTAGCCTTTTGTCTTTTATATTGTGGTGCATTACTTTGTTCCTCAATATACAGCAGAGTATAGAGCACATCTGACCTTGATAACAGGAATTATCTTCAGGGAAGAATTTAGGGAGTCAGCCCTAGGCAAGCCTTTGAACGTTTCTTAAACATAATAAATAATACAATGTAGCTCTGTTACAGTAATAACGAAACACTGTGCTTCAGTGTTAATACTGTACAGACAATCTTAGCTTTGCCACACATTTGCAAACATAAATGTTTTATATTGTTCAATCTGTAACTTATTTTCAAAACGCAACCTCTGAAATAGCTTCCTTGTTCCAAATTCACATACTGAATGGAGAGGAATAAAGTAGGAATTTAAATTGCATTTTGAATTTTATTACTTTTCAAGCAAAAATTATTTGTTAGTTTAGCACAAAATAATACAACAGTGTAGTAAGCATGACTACTTCATGAACATTTGAAACATATATTTAGAATAATCTATTTACATGCAAGTGGAATTTATTAATCCATTGTTAGTTTTATTTACTGGTACTAAATATCTCTGCAAATACTAATAATTGACATTATAAGTGTTGTTCAAATAAGGGGTAAAATTTAATGCTTGCATAACAGCAACATATATTTTGTCTATAGGAGAACTTTAATCTGCTTCTGAGTAGATCCTCTATTTCAAATAACTTTTTCACTTGTTGAGTATAAAGCTAATTCCTGTTATTTAATCAGCATTTATCGACACCTGTCATTTCTTAAGCCAAACATATGTGACAATGATTAATCAGCCAGGTGTGAACTATGGGACTGATCTTAATAGAGATGCAACACAAGGGAACTAGAGTTTTGTGGTTGAGAGAAGTTGTGCACAATCTTGACAAAACAAAGGTCACTAAAACTTTATGTTTCAAGAGCAAAATAAATAAATAATATCAAAACAATTCTCTCTTTGCCTACTAATAAACAACTTCATAGGTTTCAGTACAAAAGTTATAGCCGGGAACTGAATATCATTCCTTAGAACTCTGGACTCCTTACCAGGAGAAGTCTATTGAAATAGATTAAAGGCCTTTGCACACTGGATCCGTTCCGTCATTTAGAATCTGTCATCCGAAAAAGTCGTCCGTCAATCCATTGCACACTAGGTGTGTTAATATCATATTCAGAGCGTTGGTGTGCAGTTTAATAATATCAGTGATACTAGTTTGTGTACATGTCTTTGTGCAGTTTAATAAACTTTTTTTTTCTGTGAAAAATGTCACATGGGCTCTGCAGTGTTTAATAGTTTTCTAAAATAATACAAGAAATCATCCCCCTGTTTTCAAGACCTGTGAACTCTGAATGATATATTGTCACTCAGTCAGCTTTATTGATTGCATCAAACATGCTAGCACTTACACTTTGAACAGCATGTACTACATCTTTTAGAATTTCACACCTCTTGGTCACGTCAGCACTCATGCTAATGAGGATAATATGGATCTACTTACAATTTTATGGCATTGTATTACATTTTTGCAGGTGTTACAGCAAAAGCATTTCAGTTGGAACATATCCTGCATAAACAATTTTTCAAATCTTTAGCTTTTAAAACAATATACAGTATATTTCATCCCCAGATCTAAGCTGCCACATTTCTTACTCCATGTACATTGCCTTATTGAGCAGAAGTCTTGCAATATAACAAATAATAGGATATTAAATGGGTGAGATAATTGTGAAGTTCAAAATGTTACACTTAGATTCAAAAACAGTATTCTGTGGATCTTAGGCTACACAGTTCCTAATTCCTGAAAAATTATGTCAGATTTTTAGACAGAAAATAATGAATGACATCTCAGTATTGGTACAGCAGAAGATCTTTAGGCAGTCAACAAGATGGTCATTTTGTCACTATGCTTTGGGTATTTCAGCTCCCAGAGTATGGGTGATAGTCATGCCTCTGATGCCATGTGGCTGTTCAGTGGGCAGAAAGTCCTAAAACGCTGTGTGTAGAATTGGTTTGCTTGTGTGTAGTGAACTGGAAATACAGAATCACCTAGAGCACTCCAGTCATCTGTACTCAATGACTCAGAAAAAATGAGGCTATGAGGACCAAATACCAGTTTGTGTACATGTCTTTTTGCAATTTAATAAACATGCAACATGTTTACAAAGCAAAGTCAGCACAAACAAAGATTTCTCAATGCTTTTGAAGATGCACATCTGTCGTATGTTTAATTCATTGGTTGTGTTTAAAAACTGACTGTGAGTGACTTTAAAATAAGAAGGGCCATTATTGTAATCTGTGTAGAAGGCATACTATATGTTTAGTTAGCTGTTACATGGCATAACTTCAAAGTCACCTAATTACTGCTGTCAAGAATAGATGTGCCTATATGCTAAACCCAGGATTTGTGTGCTGTTTGTCATTTGCTAAAAACATTGCACCACACTGCCTGTAAAAACTTTTGAAACCGACTGCCATTATTTTTATAAAGTGAAAAAAATCTTGATTACTTTCTTTAGTAAAATATACATTTAATAGAAAATGACTTCTTGTTGTTACCAAGTCCTTCTGTCAGCATAGTGCTGTAAAGCTTTCTCACTGGGTCAGATCGACCTGCTCTGTAAGAAACTGCTTTTTGAGATAGATTTAATGTTCTGAAAATGTACCCATCTGACAGTTAGAACCCTGTTTAAGCAGATATTCAGAGACAGCTTCCTGCTATTACCCTGAGCAGAATGCTATGAAGGCAAGAGTATAGTTTCATGTACAATCATTAGTGTCTCTCTAAGACTATACACAAAGGTGACTTAGGATGAGTCAGTGTAATAGTAATTTTTATAATGATGATCCTAAAATCTTTTTACATATATTTGCATTGACTGATTGCTGTGTTATCAGTTCACTATCCAAACCTTTACCATAGAAGAAACCCCTTGCACTTTTCTTTTGGGGTACATTACCCCAGTATAATCATGTAGACCAGTCCTTACTTCTTTAAATCTAATGAAGATATGGAGACGTTCTAAGGAGCTTTAGATCAGATAGAAGCCGATGTCGTTCAGTAGCCGTGTGACGTTTGTTTAGGTGGTTACTATCTCTAGGGACCAATGATGTGTGAGTTTGTGTGCTGAAAAGATCACACAGTTAATAGTAGCACACAATGCTGCTCTGCCACCCAGACTGTTAAAGCACCTTGCCAGTGATACTGTTACAAAAAGAAATATATAAAATAAACAAATGTGTTTTGCCCAGGGCAAATGCAGGACAGTAACAGAGCAAGCTCATTAAATTGATGGTTGCTGCACTAAGTGACGTGAGGAACTGATGTGAGAAGACACTTCAAATGCACATGACAGGCCGTGCCTATGTTAACAAAGCCTTGATTCTATTCCAATTAAAATTTGTACGTGTGCATGTAAAGGAAACAATAAGAAAGGGCATACGATTTGCACCCAAGATTTACCGTTGTGCCACCAGATACTAATTATTCTAGGTACAAAGAATACAAAGTGGTTATTGCTACATTCTGTAATATGCCCCCACATGAGAAAGATACTACAGTACATACTACACATAGTAGTACTGCCAAAAGTCCTGCAGAGTTTAATATTTATACCAAATTCATACCCTTCTATAATAGTGCTGCCATACTAAGGCATGGTAATCCTGCCCTGTCCTTAGCGTTCAATTTCCCTATATACAAAGTCTGCTCGTCTTCTGAACATTAAAAAAAAATAAATAAATAAATAAATAAATCAGCATTAAGGCTAGCTGGTTCAGATACTCAATCTGCACTGCCAAAGAATCTGAGAAAAACCATGTTTTCTGATTCAATATTATTGGCCACTTTTTTAAAAAATAAAAGAACATTGTATTTGAATTAAATGGCCTTAGATGGCTTTAACAAGTTTCAAATTTCGTATGAGCAGGCCTGAAAAGTCTTGAATCCTTTCAGCAACTGCGACTTGAGAAAATTCCAAATTCCTGGCTGTCACTGTTCATGAGCAAAGAGCCAGAACAGTAGATGCAGTGTCAAAGTCCAGAAACTGATGGCATGGTCTTCTTGGGTGGTAGAGGTTTGCATTTAAATTACATGGGGAATAGAAAAAAGAGAATTTGTTTTGGAACTTTCTGGAGTTTAAAAACAACATCAGGAGAAAGAAACAAACTGTTGCAGTTCTAACTAAAACGCTGCAGTTCTAACGTCTTTCATTTATTACATTATATTCACAGGTGCATTGCTATTCAAACTTCTTATTGCTATTATTATTGCTTATCCTTTAGTGGTACTGTTACAACAACTATTCAAATACAATACAAATACAATATCACTTTAAAGGAAAAGACACAGTAGGTTTCATAGTAGGTTTGGATGCCTGGGTTCAAATCTTGCCCAAGTGAAACAAGTTTTTTGGTCTCAGTTGGTCTACGTGGTCAGAGATAAGCAGCTAGTCCAGGATGATATATCAGGAGGGGTCCTCCAGGTCAGTACTAAGGTGGCTTAGAGCTTTACAAGTTGCCAAAAAGTTCTACTTGACAAAGTTTTACTTTCAAATCATTGGGGGTTTCAAGTTATGGATGAAACATCCAGTTGAAACAAAATGTTCTTTTTTAAGTTTGCAGCTATGTCTTCAATATGAAAGTAACATACCTTGAGTCATGATCAATATGTAGGTTTCAAATTGATCTTCTTTTCTGCAATTCTCTGTCAAAATTATACCACTAAAAACTTCTCATCAGTGTATACTTGTCTATTGTGTAATTTCATAATGTTTCAGGAAATCTAACCTTGTCCTTTGGTCAGGAGAATGAAACAAATGCATCCAGCAACAAGCTGATTGTCAGGATTATACACTCACACACACATTATAATAATATTGAATATTGAATGAAGCATTTTTGTTCTGACAAAACACATGTATTACACACTGGTAAAAACCAGAAGATTTTTTTAACTGCATGCATCTTTTCATGAATATTATAAAACAGGCTTATGCTACAGTTTTATTGTGTGTTTTTTATTAGTAATGTTGTGATTACAGAGAGAAAGAGATCTTAAATGAAGATGACTGAATCATCTTTTGGAGGATGTATTTATCTAGTCATGTCTTCAAGGGTTAAGAAAACAGAAACCAATAGTCTTTCTGAGCTTTTGTTACAGATGTTGCCCTGGAAACCAAAATGGAATGCTGAGACCTGTTGTTCCTCCTCAAACCTACCAAAGTATATAGCCTGAGCTTCTGGGTGTGCTCAGATCCATGCAATTAGCTGCTATGTGGTGGGGCTTATGGGGCCTACTTGGTTCAAATGCCTGTCGGTCACCCTGGGTAACATTCCCACCACCCTGAAAAGCAAGGGTTTAACATTGTCTCAATATCTGTCACAGGCATGAAATGATATCAATGAAGATCCTAGATCTAGTCCTGTCAACATGAAATCTTGAACGAAGCGGCAATTGAAAAGTCTGTATCAGTTATATTTAGCTACACCGACAATAATCAATACGTTAAGTCTGGTTCTTAAAAAAAATAAAAAAAATAACACCAGAAAATGAAACCTTAAAACTTTGGTGCAATATTTTTGTTTAGTTTGCCATTCAAGGTTCAATGAGGTCATTTTCTCTTCTTCTCTGTGTGCGTGTGTGTGTGTGTGTGTGTGTGTGTGTGTTTTGCACAGACCTGCCAGACTGAAACAACACCCCCTTTCTTCGCATAAGGAATGGAAACACATCCTCTGCAGGAATTTTCCACTTAATAGCTCTTGCTTTCCTACTGGGGGCCTCAATGTGCTGCCACTGCAATGCTGTATTTCTTTCCACTGCAGTTTGACATTTCACAGCCAGTATAACAAGCAGCTTTTAAATTATTTAGGTTTGTTTTAGAAACCCACCAACTGGCTCCGTTTTAACATGCTTTTCAAATGTGTCTGAAGGAATACATTCACATTAAAATATGATAATTGGGACTATTATTCTAATGTATGGCTTCATTTTTTTTTTGGGAGTTTGTTTACTGAGCTACATGTACAGTAGTATGTCCTTAACTATCAAAAGACTGTACTTAAAGCATTCGTTTTCATAATACAGTCTGACAAAGCTGTACAGGTTGCAGATGTAGTGACCTACATAAAAAAGCTAATTTACAATCTGTTTTTTGTTTAGGTGCTGTCCGGAGCATGATACGATAGAAACTCTAGAAGACACTTTCACAAGGTTATATTTTTGCAGAAGAAAAAAAAGCCAGATTCAGTTAAAGCTGAGACTTGTTTACTCAAAAGCAGGAGAATCTAAAAGATAATTCCAGAAGCTGAAGCTGTTTTTTTTTTTTTTTTTGCTGGAAAAAAGGCGACTTCCCCTGTCTGCGCTCAGTGGTAGAATCTTAGACAGAGGAGTCCCCATAGGTCAGACAAGCACGTTGAATTTTATACACAAATAATACTCATGGTAGGGGGCGTTAGCCCTCAAAAAAAAAAAAGATCTATGATTTGCCGGACTCCTAGGGTAATTCTTTCTAGGGGCATTACTTCCACTTTTAGCCAGGGACAAGGGCAGGAAGAGAAAGCTTTATGCTTCGCATCAGCAGGGGCTGACAGATCCAGACTGATCAAAGAGCCACTGACTTGAATGCTCTGCCTCTCTGCCTATTTATTAAAAAAGAGAAGGAGGGGGGGGCACTATTCTAAAAGGGGAGTGAAGGGGATTAAACATAAAAAAGGGGAATGGCTCAACCTGCTTTGTTTGACAAAATGTTTTTAAGGGTGCACTCACCACTGGATAACAAAAGCAGAGCAGAGATGGTTTTTAATGTTGCCGACCCTGTTTGCTGACTGGTTGACATTTTCTAGTGATGAATTGTGCCATCGCCACCTTTTCTCGTGTAAAGAAAATCTCCCAATGAGAAAGAACATAGTTAACCGTCTTTAGCCTGATTAACCTAGGAAATACATTTGAAGTACACTGCTGGGATTCCTTTACAATATTTATTTCTCTGTGCAGCAGAGAGGAGAATCATCAGACATGCAGTTTTACTAATGCAAGTGATCTCATGATGCAAGAATGATTATCCCTGGCCCTGTTTACAATAGTAAATAGAAGGATTAAGGGGCCTATCTTTCTTGCTACCAAAGAATGGTTTCTGGGAATCAGTTCTGAATAAAAATTTCCATACTATACGGTCTAACTTTTTTTTTTTTTTTTAAATAGCAGACACACACCCGCACTTGTGAGAATACCAATCCAGTGAATCATTTTAACGATGCTGAACTTGACAGTCACACCTGTACTTTGGACATCGTTGGTAATTAAAGAATATATATAATTTGCCTACTAACTGTGCACTTTGTGAGTGGCTGGTCTCTCATTCAAAGGTGTAAGATTTCCATTTGAAACCCCAGCATATACCTGGGAGGGAAGCTGGTTGTTGTAATGAGAATGAAAAGAAATTAAAATCATACAGACAAACATATG
The DNA here is from genome assembly GCF_017654505.1 of Polyodon spathula. Lineage (NCBI taxonomy): Eukaryota > Metazoa > Chordata > Actinopteri > Acipenseriformes > Polyodontidae > Polyodon > Polyodon spathula. Next base: position 31,448,697 of record NC_054547.1, on the reverse strand, counting down.
ACTTCTAATGAATTTCAGATTAGCAGAGACATTTTCATCATAAGAAAACAACATCAAACACTTATGTATTTGTTTATTTATTATTATTTATAATTTACATAGTTGACATCTGTGCTGATGATAATCATATGTGGTATTTGTCTTTTAGAGATTTTTTTAGACACAGTCTATTCGTTCAAGCAGTGGTAGGAATGCAATAATGCAGGATACTGGGTAATTGTCTGTTTTTTTGAAGTCCGCAGGCAGCAGTTAGGGTGGTCTGCCTGTTTCTGAGCCTCCCACGCTTCAGATGACGTGCATTCCCTCCAATTAGCTGCCTCTTCTGACAAGTTCTCCTTGGCAATTACATTTTTTTTGTGCTACCATCCATGCAGAGCTGGCCCTTGATATAGATCCATTTTATGTTCATGTGGATCTGGCTTGGTGGAGCTGCCCAGACTCATTTGACACAAGATTTTCAATAGTCTAAGTCTGTGTACATCAGCTTTCTTTGCAACTGTTATTTGACCTTTTTTACAGGTTGGTTTGGAAATACAATAGCATCTGGAGACATTTAAGGTCTTACTATGGGCTTATTTAATTAATTAGACATACCTTGCCCCTTTTGAGGTGTTAAGGTAGTACATCCTGGAATGTCTTAAATTGCTTTGCAGTAAGAATCTTATTTCCAACCCAGCAGTTGGAAGTCTGAAACAGCTGTCGGTTAATTCCGACACAAAATCTCTAGAGATCCTGTAATAAGCGGTTCTGGAACTCATATATTATTATATTAATAAATTCAAACAAATTGCCTGGCTACTTAAAATCCTGTTGGTATTGGTCAGAAAGTAACCACGTTTCTTTCAGTATTTCTGAAAACACACATTGCATTTAATACTTCTGTCTGACTAACAAAGACAAGATTTTATATTTAAAATACTGTCAGCTGTATGGGCCATTGCAATAATTTTGGCATGGTACCCAAATGGTATGAACCTTCAAATCAGGAACTGAGTTAAAATCTGTTATTCAAATTGATTCAATTCAGCAGTAATCAAATGAATTGTTACTGTTTTGTTATGGTGATGCTTTTTTTTCAGCTAATGGTTTCGCTGGGGTTTCTTCAGGGTATCCCAGTGGAATTCTTCAAAACCAAACAGGGTCTCAGTTTGAGAGACAGGGAGATAGACAAAAGAAAAGCAATGTTACTGTAGTCGCTGTTTACCATTTAAAGCATGTCAGGATAATACAACTGTTACAGTAGCAATATACCATTATCATCCCCAAAACGTTCATTATCTGCAGTTAACAGTTTGTTTGGGTGCTTATGGCACTTGGTTTTGACTTGGGTCATTAACTGGCCAGTCCATTGATAGCTTCTGACAAATGATTGACTGCTTCATTGCTTAACCAACCTTACCTCTTACCTCAATATAATTCACACCCTGTGCTACGGATTGTTGTTCTGCCATGTTTGGGAATGTAATCAAGGCTGGATTTCAAGTTCCTATTAAACTCATTGACTGTTGCGCACAATCCCAGTACTGTATAATGTGAAGTGTGTCACTCTGGATTTCAGTGTTTGGACCGATAGGTAGTGTGCAGTTTTCTGAAATGGTGTGTGTATGTGTGTGTGTGTGTGTGTGTGTGAGTGAAGTATGGTGCACAGATACACAAATACAGTTTTTGCCCTGGGCATGATGCATTGGTCTTAATATAAAAGTAGAACACTACATGTAGAAGTACCATGATTAATTTTAACCAGTGATTCATGTATGCTGTCTTTATGCAAAAGCCAAATTAGCCCTTTATAAACAGTCAATTAATCAATTAATTTGTGATTACTCAGCATAGACAATGAATTAAAGTATTCTATAAATTCTTATGAAACATCTAGTAACCTCATTCAGTTTTTGCACTAAAATACCACAAAAGACAACTTTTAAAGATAATAGTGATCATATTTAAATCATTTTAGGCGCTTAATACAGAATGAGCTATATTTGGCATTGTTAATATGAATCAGTAATACAACTCATCTGAACTGCTAAGACATTCTTAGCAAAGTGAAGAGCAAATGAGCACATTTCAAGCCCCAAGTTTATAGCAGCTGGTAGCAACTCCCCATTTGTCCTTGCCCTTGCAACACCAGTGTGATTCTACAGCATAGTTTCTAAGGACATTTACACAAAATATGAAACCAGCAGAGGAGTCGTTTTGTTTTTAAGTTAAAATCAACTTCATGTGGGAAAGTTCTATAGGCTGCAACTTTTCAACATACAGAATATTTTAGACCTTGATTTTCCTGGTAGGAAATCAAAGCTTTCAAACACACTTGTAAACTGAATAATTGGTTTTAACATGGCAACCGGTAGCTTATTATTCACAGCTTTGTGCTTTGTTGTATTTACACATTTCTCGCTTCCTAGTTCCTTGCTTTGGTTTGCATCGATTAGACATTTAAATAATTAATATAACAACCTTCAAATGTTGAGTGGGGCTTTTATAGGTATTTGTAAAATTATAAGGCTGATTAAACACAGGGAAGGCTAACATTTTAGCTACAGGAGAACAACAACCTATAGAAATGAAAATGAACACTTTTTAATAATAAAGCCCATTCCTGAGAAACCTAATGATGAATATCTTTGGGAGCAGCAGAGTTATTGTGTGTCTGTGGGAAGGACAATTTCCCTCACAAAAAGCCACCAGTAGAGATAATTAGAGCTATTAAAGGAGGACAACATGCAGCACCCTATTAGAAGGCATGGCTGCAGTAATTCTAACTTCCTTTGGTTTCTGTCAATGTGACATTACAGTGGCAAGCTAGCTCTTAATAAATCCCCAACCCTTTCTAATATACAACCATTACTAACAAGGATGTTAAGCTGGCTACCTTAATTGCTGACCTGCTGAAAGAACAAAATGAACAGACAGACTACCAGAATACATACTGTACCTGTAATGGAATACACTGTACAGTATCAACTCATTATCTCTACACTCAGTGGTTTTGTACTGGTGCATTGTGCATGGTGCATTTTGTTAACACAAATAATTAATGGATGGTTTTTCTATCAGTTTAGAAATTCAATAAAATCTGAAACACTTTGACAAAACAAAAACTGAAATTGGGGATTATTTTTTTTACTTTATCAACATTATTAAATTATGTTCCAAGGGACACGAAGTAACCAATAGCAGTTCATAAATTTCACTGTAAATAAAAATCTTTGTCTTACACATCCCACAGTAATTCATAATAAATCATTAATCAACAATTGTTCATGAACAGGCGCTTTAAAGCGTGATCCATTTCAAAGCAAATGAGCGCTCACTGATTATGCTTGCCTTTATGTTTTCAAGTTTCAGTTTAGTTCCAGATTGCTGCACTGTAACACTGAAAGTAGAAATCCCTGTTCAGAGACAGTTGTTGAAGATATGAATGATGATTGCCCCCAAAAGTGTCCCCATCTCGTCGCTGATCCACACGGACTCCTTCTCACTTTTATTAACAGACACGCAAGTGCACTCATTTGTGCAGCGCAAACAGGCCACTGCTCTTTCCCATGACCTTGACATCATTCCATCCATACACCAAGCAAAGGGAACACTGCTATTAAGCAACTCGAGTTCCCCTGTCTTTTCTTCAACACTTCCCAGCCATTTAATTGTATGCTTATTTACACTAGACGTGTCTGTGCTGAGATTCTTTTGGAAAAGTCAATGTCATCTGCATTATCACTTTCTGTAGAAGCCAGTGCACCATGTAGCAGTATATACTGATTTAAGGCATGCTTGTGATTGTGATTTCTGTTTTATGTTTAATTAGATATACATTTACTGAGCGTGTTTATAAACTGAAAAGAAAACAGCAACTAAAGGATAAAAGCAGTGGCAGATTTAAATCACTCCACTGGTTAAATCATTTAAAATCATTGCCCACTGGCATTATGAAAAAAAAAGCACCTAATACAAATATTAAATTTAAGTTAGCAAGTATAATAAATATAATATGAAAGCATCAACGCACAATTTTCTATCAAATTCCAAAAAGCACAATTTTAATGGTGTAAATAAAGGCATTTAAAATGCATTTAACTATTTTTCTATCTTCAAGCCCTATCGTCAAGAGTTCATTTCATAACATCTGAAGCAAATACACACACACACTGCAGCATATAACCTTGGGGGAAAGCTGATTTCAGAAGTATAGTCCGAGATGAACAATATCCTGCAGTAATCTAGTGCAACAAAATGGTCTTCATGTGCAATATTTATAGTATTTTATGCATCAAATATTTATACAGCTTATCCCACAGGGATGTAACATCTAGTTCACAGGGGTGCCTAACAGCTAATACTAACTGCATATAAAAGACTGGCCCTGTTGTTCGGATGCATTGTTTATTAACAATAATAATCATTCAGTTTCATACACAGTTTTAAATATTTACACACAATCAAAGCTTAGCTTGCTGTTCTTGTAAAATGCTGATGTTATTTTTTGAAGAGTTTGCTTTCAACTCTGTGTAATGATGCTTTCTTTTTTTGTTTCAGTTCTCCAATACCCAGAGGGCAGTGTCTACGGATTTAGTCATTGTTTTAGTCTCTGGTACAAATAACCACATAAAACGCAAATCATTCCAGCTGGAGGACTCCTCAGGAACATAATTTCAATTTCACAAACCAAAGCAGCTGAATCATTTCCACTCAGTTGTGGGGGTGGGGGTCATTTAATAGTGATGAGTAAAATAAAAAATTCAATAAAAAAGTGTAATATTTTATGTGGCTTTCAGCACCCACAGAATCAAGCACTGCCACTCTGCACAAAGATATAAATACAATAGTCTGGAGGGGGGGGGGGGGGGGTGGGAGGGCGTGTCACATACTGATATGAGCTATTATTTTAAATTCATATCACTTTATCTCCATGAGTGTGACCATATTTTTATATTCATGAAATTTAGATGAGAATTACTTTAAATGCTTCTCTTTAGTTTTAAGCAAAAAACAAACTCGTTTTAGTTCTACTTTTGTTTGTTTGGTGGAAAACTTATTGTTCCAGGATAAGTAGGATTAAAGATCTTAGTTTTTTTTTCCAAAACAAACCATATTTAGTATATGGGGCATACATAGCAGTGGAAATGTAAACAAGAGGCTTCCTCCATCATATTGATTACAATATTACACACACACACACACACACGCACACAAAATGTTTATACTTTCTTCAGCCCAAACAAATCTCTTTCTATAGGTGGAACTACTATATGGAAACAAAGACCAGTGTCAAGTGGTAGAGTTTAAACAAAAATAGCAGGTAAAGCCACATATTTCCATACAACATGCATGCAAGCCATTGTGGAAAATGTTTATTGAATAATACATTGCACGATAGTTCAAACATGACTGAATCAATGACACTAAATAAAATAACTTGGTAATAAGGCCAATTACATGTGTCAATTACTTCATTGAGCGTACTGTTATTTTAATCCTCTGCCTTTTTTTTCTTCTTCTGTAAAACGATAACATTTCATGAGCAAGAAATGTTTGCTAATTTAGTGTTTATTAAAAATCTGAAAAATTAATGTGCTGTGAAATATATTATTCATACATGTGCTGTACATCAAAAGAAAAAGAAACGCAAACATTTATTGCAGCAAAAATTGACCTGGAAGGCCATTAGCGAAATTAAGTTGGCTGCAAAAAAGTCTTGTTTTACAGTAATTTAACTTGGCCAAAGTTTAATAAACAAACCCTAATGAATTCTAGCCATGACAGTGACTACATTTTTTATTTTTCCCAAAAAAGCCCCCAATGAGTGAATCTTGCAGCAGTATAGTATTTTTTATTTCAAAATAACATTTTAATTGTGGTTTACCATGAACTGTTTACAAGTAGTATTAGAAGCAGGTGATTGCAAACCAGTACTGGTTTGTTTCCATGGTAACTACGAGTAATTTCTGTTTTGCACTTGTATAATATTTTGGAAGGTTTTTGTTAATGTACCTGGTTTAAATGGTATACTGCTTTATAATGCCAGTAACAAAGCACCCAATGGTATATAACCAGTGGGATATGACCCTGACCTTTCTAGTAGCAGATAGTACCCTTCAAAGGAAGTACACCGTGTAAAAGGCAGGACAGAACAGCTGCGTCCCTGACACAAGTCACAAGAAACACTGGCAGTGTTTTAAAGCCACCCAATACTCATGTTACACATGGCATACCAGTATTGTTTAAAACTGAAAATGCTAATATAAAAGTCGCTTGTGTGACCCTCTTTGACTGACCATTGTGTCTAACAGCCTATAAATACAGTATAATGACTTAGTACTGTAAGCAACTAAAGGTTCAACCTCAGCTCTAGCAGTAGCTAATGGTAAAGTCTGCTCTGTTTAATTTGATGTGTTTCCAGTTAGTGGAAGGCTTGACATGATTCTAAAAGATAGATAGCCAGCCACAACCCCAGCCTTACATTGTTTTCAAGCACACTCCACCATCACCACCGCGCGAGAGTTCCACATTCCTGAAGTTGTTTTTTTCCACCTTATTTTCCTGATTATTTGGAACCAAGGCCAATGTCGCACTGTATAAAAAAACAACATGTATTCTGGCAGACAGGTCAGAGAGACAAACCCTGCGCCATCCTCCCTTTGGTTGAATGATCTGCAAAGGGCAAACAGGTGAGACAGTGGGCTTACAAGTCACCATAGCACCTGGTAAACATTTATTTTATTTTTGATGTCAAGTAAGGTGGTGGTGATGGTGGGAGGTCTCATGGGGTTCCTGGAATCTGTAGATATATGCCAGTTTGCTTTCGACAGCACAGGTAAATATAGTTTCTATGCTCAATTAAAAATCTCAACCTAATCTTTTCTTCCCAACAAGCTTATAAATCAGAGAAGGCCTGGATTTGGTTTCTGGGAGGCAAACTCACATTACAATGAGCAGAAAGTATTACAGTATTGCCCAGGGCTACACTGTGATCCACCAAGATGTACCCTACCTACTAAAGTAGCTCATTCACATGAAGTCACTATTTAGAGTAGCTTGGGTAATGTTTTACTATAAATACATTTGAAGGTAATTGGAATGTTTGCATCATTGCATAATCTACAGTACATTCAACAGCAGGCAAACAGATCTGTCAGTTGATTGAGGACCTAAATAATAGATGTTTATTAAATTAACTGAAAACCAACCGCTTCCGAAGAGGAAAATTAAATCAGATGACTGAAAATGTCAAAAGTAAACAGAAAATCTCAAAAGTTGAAAAAATGGGCTGTTCTTTTTTTTGTTGTTATGTTGCTTTTATCCAGATTTTTCATAATGAGTTACTTGTTATGATATTCTTAATTATCAATTTAACACATTGTGTATAAAGAAAGTGTAAAGGCTGACCAATGTTTCTCAAGGGATCATTCTCAAGGGAGTGTGTGTGTGTGTGTATATATATATATATATATATATATATATATATATATATATATATATCTAGATATATATATATATATTATATAATATTATTTGTGCTCAGAATACATACTGTACTGTGAGAGAGGTTTGCATTACATACTGCACAGAGTGCCCTTAGATTCCTGTCAGTGTTATTCTCAATCCAGCAGTTCCAAGCACTCTCATAGTACAGCATAATTCTATGTTGGAGAATTTTGTTTACTTTAAGTATATATTTGATATTCAAAGTATTCTGACTTTTTAGAAGATGATATGCTTGTGTTGGAGAGCAAGGTTGAAGTAAAATACCACAGCAGGATCAACTCATTCAGAGAGTGTATACTTCCAGTGAGACATCTAAGGAAAAGGTAGAACAAAATTAAATTTAATAATGTGCATATATATATATATATATATATATATATATATATATATATATATATATATATATATATATATAGGGTATATAACACACTTTGGTTGAAATGTAATATACCAGTTGACCAATTTTGGGTTATTAACTTCTTGATTTTCAAAAATGTTATGCTTCAAGCTTTGTATATGCTGTGCTATCTTATTTCTTACTTATTTACAGACCTATGTGATAGGTAAAGGGTCTAGTTTTATTGGTTCATAGCATAATTTATAATTTAAGTTCCATGCTATAACATGTATTCTGACACCATACTGTGATGCCTTCAGCGCTAGTGGAAGTTTACTGAAATCAGAACAACATTTACTCATGACTGGTCAATTACATTGTTCAAGTTCTGTATTTGAACTACAAACTCTCTACACCCTGCATGAAGCACAGATTGACTAAAAATTCTAGAACGCCTGTCTAAATTCTACCGAGGGGCTGCACAGTCAGTGTCCAGGTGCAACATTCTTTTTTTATCCCAAAGGTAAGCTGCAGAAGCAACACAGTGCCAACACAGTTTTATTATGTATCTGCAAAATTAACTGCAATCATTCTGCCACCTGCACATAGTTGATTAACAACTATTACAGCATATATTTTTCCTTATGTTTGAAGGCTGAACTTCATACTCTAATCAGGGGATGTAACTGTCTGTCTGTCTTTCATGTGATGCTAACTGTTAAAGCAGCTGTCAGTCATGCTTCAGATTTCAGATCTGCCCTCTCTGCATTAACACTCAAGCAGAAATGTTACTTCTGCCTCACCTCCTACAGGTTCTTCACATCAGAAGACGTCATGTGACTATAACATTTTTATCAATTCAAATTGAACTCCCAGATATATGTCTGTGCTACTATCTATTATTTAAGCTACAGAACCCTGATTAGAAGACATTACTGTCTGCTAGATGACAGCATCAGGAAAGCGAAGGTCTGATCCATAAGACAGGGTCAACTACAAAGGAAATGCGTGCTTTTTGGATTGTAAGTAGTAGACTGCAGAAAGAACCGGCTGCAGATCCAATTAGATATGGGAGCAATTGAGATTGAGTTTTGCAGATTGGTTTCATAGTGCAGATAGAACTGTGGGAATGGTTTGAGCTGGAGGTCTTACATGAAAATAATCTAAATGACTAAATACCACAGGCACAGGTTCAAGCCAATTGAGCTAGTAGTCTCTGCTAACAGGTGAGAATTGATAGTTTTGCATGGAATCTCACAACACATCTTGACTATAGTCTTGCTGTGGTATTAGATCATTATCTTCAGACATTCACGAGAATGAATCTTTAGCACTTGTATACTGTGGTTCTGACATATGGATAAAAGTTCAAGCAACTGTGCATAAGATGTTTGAATTGTCAATTACCTGTCCATGCAAGCTTTGTATGACACAGTCAGGCATACAGCATAATTCTTCTTGTTTTAACATGAAGCAGTATCAAAAATAATGCTAGTAATCAAGTGAAAAATGCTTTTATTAAAATGTATTTCATTGAGATGTATTCTTTGTTTCAGCCGTTGGCTATACAGTATCAAAACAGTGATGTGTACTCCAGCACTGTACTAAACGTTTAACCACCTGGCTTATTCTGGAGGGGATAACTGTCATCCGAGTGGAGAAAATTCAAGCTGGAGTCAAGATATTAATACAAGACAAGTGCTTTTGTCTTTTTTTAAAGTCCTGGATTTTAATAAAAAATGTGACTAACTAACCAAGCATTTCTTGTTTAAAAAACAAACAAACAATTAATAAAACAAACCAATATTTAGTTATAATACAGATTATTGACGGTGAACACAAAACAGGAACAAACTCAGATACTGGATTAAAATGATTATTTATAATAAACATGTACAGTAGTTTGGGTACATTATTAAGTTAACAACATTAAGGCTCAGGGAACAGGAACACATAAGTACTGGTTTCTTAGCAGGTATATACAAGCAATTAATAATAATTCAACTTGACTGTTGCTTTTTCTTTTCCTTTCTTCAAGCAGCTGTTGAAAACTAGCACAGCCATGTTGCCAACTCTGACCAGGATGTGCCAGACCGTCTGATAGTTTTAGAAAAATGATCTGGAAAGTCATTCCAATTTAATGAAAAAAAGCATAATCACAGTTTTAAGAACATATATCGCATTATTGTTTTTGGATCCTGTTTCTAATGTAAACACAGTATAGTCTTTTGTTTCAGAAAACTTGAATGCATGTGTAGGCATTGATGGGATTTTCAACAGATATACAGTAGATTTGTTCTATTTCCATATCTGGGTGTTAAGTAGGTTGTACCTTATATAACAATGCACATGGAAATTCCCATGTAAAGCTGATAGATATTATCATTGTCACACTAGCATAACTTTAGAGAAACATGCTATTCCCCCATCTGGCGTCTCTCTATTTAAGATGCAGAGTTGACAACACTTCACCAGTGGCAATTAATTCTGTCAAGGCTTATCAACACCACAGAAAGAAGCCCCCTTCGCACACTTATGAAATAATTCCATTCTTTGCACTCTGAAGCCTGCAACTTCTTAGAGAACAGACTGAATTGGGACTAACATAAGACACTTTTGTAATGCCTTCTTATTGCCAGACTGCTTGAATCCATTTCACAGTCATTAAATAGACAAGAAAGTCAGAGGCTAATTCCAAGTTGGACACTAAAGCAATCGAAAGCAATCATTTCAGTGTGACAGCTTGTATATTATGTGAAATAAACAAAGGGACGACACATGGAATATGTTTTAATTACAATTTTTTTTTTTAGTAAATAAAGGTGTTCCTAGAAAGGAAACTATTGTATTACACTTACAGTACTGAAAATCAAAGTTATTGATATTTGTTGAAACATTATCATATTAATATATGCACTTCCCATCCTACATAAAGATGAGTCTTCTATGATGAGAAATGATAGAAAAAATGTGTTTTACAGTTAATCAGTTATGCATTTACAAGCTAGCATTAATATTTCACAAGCAGATCAAGACAAAGCGCCCTTGGAAACTTTTAGGAACATCTAATAAGGTTCCAATATAGTTTTTCATATTGCCTTTTACATTAGCAAATGGAGATTCATATTATAAACCAATCCATTTGTGGCAGGCTGGCGAGTGGATAGAGGCCCAGAGACAGACTGCAGTTCAAAAAAATAACTATTTTATTATAAATAAACACAAAAATGAAAGGGCACAAGGGCCAAAACAAAACAATTTAAACACAAAAAAGATAAAAAGCAAAACTTACAAAAATAACAGTTTCCAGGCTGGGCAATGCCTTCACTGGATTCAAACTTTCTAAACAACCCAAAAAAAAAACAACCTGCTTCCTCAGCTCCCTCTCTCCAAATGAG